>NC_034424.1:2491447-2791447 GCF_002078875.1 Numida meleagris | reverse complement strand
TGCATCTCTCAGCCAGATTTTCTGTAACCATCAACCAGTGGGTAGCGTTCCTGCAAGCAATTAGGCAGATGACTTCTTCCCATCCAAGGCTGTACGACCACAGCAAGTGGAATCATCATTTTACACCCAGAATGTGCTTTGGATGAATAAACAAAGGGAGGCGTAAAACTAAAATACAAAATGTTAATTTTCCCTGACTTATTTTTTTTTTAATAGATAACAGAACAATGTCAAAATGCGTGAAGAACAATTTAACTGCTCTTTCACATGAATGAATCAGCTACATTATATGGGTCTATTAATACCAGATTTCTAGTAATAGATAAAACCAGACCTAGATAGAATAATTCATAAGGAGAACCAACACCCATGGCATTGGCAGGAACAGTGTATGCTGTCAAAAAAAATGGCAGGAAAGGTCATAAAGCTTCTACAATAAAATAGCTCATAGTAAAGACTTTTGTCTAATAAAAAGACAAGAAAATACTAGTGCACAAAATCTCAAACTAAAAAAATACTGTTGTGTGCCTACATTTATTTTCCATCCCATCTAAAATTGCTTCCAACCCTCATTCAGTGAGGAGTAGGAGAGCAGGGGAAATGGGAAAACATTTTCTTACTTTTTTCTCTTCTCCAAATCTCATAAACTTGATGGTATTTAGAGAAGAATGAAGAATTTGTATCAGCTCAGTCCATCAGTTACAGAACAGTCAGTCCAACCTAAACTTGACATTTATCATTTGTGGATATTCCACCCCAAAGCAAGTGCGAAAGACATGAAAGCTTCTCACTCAAGTGAGTATTTGTCTTACATACACTTGAATGTACAAACAAGCGCCGTATGTACACACTCGTTACTGTGAACACTACCTTAACTGGGCACCAAGAATCACACTTGCCTGCCCAAACCATTTAGGAGCATGTCACCCACCAGTGACATATTGAAATGTAGCAGCATTCTCTATTGTGCTAAAAGATGTGCTGATTCATTGATGCTCATTCTTTCACTTCAATAGCAAAGAGCTGAGCTTGTCTCAAATAAACACGTGCAAATAAAGCCACCCTTCTATCAATATATCATGTTTTGTGTACTTCATGCCAATGGGAAAGATGTTGTAAGAAAAGTAGTTCGAGGATGGTCAAAGAAAATTGCAATTAATCTGCCAGAAAGAGTTATGGTAAATATTATTATTATGATTATTAATGATTTGTAAAGCACTGTAAATCTCCATGACAGTAATTATGATGCTTTGTATATATAAATTTGGCGTTCCGCATATACAAGCACTTGGGCTTGAACTCTTCCTAGATCATTAGGAAATCAGAGGTCATATCATCGGTCACTTGAAAAGTAATTTCCTGCAGATTTGCTGGCAATTCTCAGATTTTCCCTTGCTGTAAAAAAGGTATTAATGATTTCTCTCCAGGCAAACAAGCTGAGATGGAGGCTGTGATTAGCGGCCTTTCAAGCACCATGACCCAGAGCTGCAGAAGAGCAGCGAGGCTGGAGCCCCTCCTGTGTCCCCAGCACAAATCCCGGGTGGGTGCAGGCTCTGGGGATGAGAAGTGGCCAGCGGAGAGCCTACACTCTCAATATGTTGGTAGTTTCCAAAGATAAACTGGATCTGTAGAAAGCATTAATCTTCTGGGGCCTCCTCTTGGTATGCATCACTTAATGTATAGAGAAGGGCAGCGGGATGGAACTGATCTGTGGTTTTCACGCTAAACCTCCATGTGCAGGAACTTCTTCAAGAGAGGAACCTTGGTCCTTTCCAACCCCTTTCTCAAGGCCTAGACTTGGGTTTCTGGAAATCTGTGATTCCAGGTAGGGAATTCCCACAAAGCATGACTTGCTATTAAAAGAGGAAGGAGGCAGCTCCTTATCTCCTCTTGCAGGATCAATAACCTTTATGCTGGCAGTGCTTCAGCTGCACTTGGTGCTCTGCCCTCTTTTTCAGTAGATTCCTCCTCTGGCAATAAGCACAAAGGACATTACGAGTCAATTTCATTGAAGATTAAATCTGAGCTTCCTCTGCTCAGCTAAATAAGCAGCTTCTGTAGTCTAAGTACCAGACAAAAATAATTCACCCATCCACCTCCCCACCTTTTAGGCCAGGCAGTAGCAGGCAGGGAGCAGGCAGGGATGTGCTGGGGGGGTGGGCAGCCTGCAGGCACAGCAGAGCGAAGGGATAGGCACTCACAGGTTGAACTGATGGTGGTGGCTGTGAAGCAGAGCACAATACTGACATTGACTCTCACTGCTCCATGCTGCTCTAACAGGGAATGCCCAGTCAGGCTGGGCTCTGACATGACATTATTTCTCTATAAAAATCCTAAAACTGTTGGGAGTGCTTTATCCACTCCATTGTGACCAAGTTCAATAGCCTTGCAAGTCCAAGCCTTGGAGTGATGGCTTTATGGGAACATCAAAAGCAGCGAGAGCCTGACCAGCCCTCCTGGACTCATGCAAACATCTCCTACAAGGAGCCGAAAGCGGCTGCAGGCGGCGTCCATTGGGAGCTTCCCAAAAGAGAACCCATCCTGAGTTACGAGCGGGCCCACACACGCACACGCTCAGCTTCACAGTCCATTGCTTTCCCAGGAGCAGAGTCTGTGTTGTCTGCACCAAGGCAATATATCTCTTTATGGCCTGCCAGTGACTTTACAGAGAGATAAACAAAGCTTTTAAATCAAAAGGAGACGGAGCAGAAGAAAAAAGTTTGGCACCCCAGAACACAGGCTGCTATTTATTTTTTAACCCTTCCCAACAAACAGGAAAGCAAGGAGTTCCTTATGCAGGATCTAACTACCACAGGAGAAACTGGAAACCCAAGGGTGGAAATTTAAAGGATTCTCCTAAATTTGAAAATGTATGGCAAGGCCTCTGCTCAGGGAAGCGTGGGCCTGCATCCATTTAAAATAATCTAAGAAATATAATCTGAGAAATGGATGTGCCACTGAATGGAGCTGTAGGACAAGCGGCCCTAAAGTACTACAGTCTCAATTTGCTGTTAACCAAAGATGTGAGGTGAGACTGGACTTGAACGCTTGGGGACAAGGAGGCACATCTGCTACACACCTGCAGCACCAGGAGAGAGATCCTCGCACAAATCACTACTGAACCATCACACGTTGCCCTGAGCTGTGGAGCCTTAAAGTCAGGGAATGGCAAGTAGGACTGCAGCTCCACCAATGGCCAGATGGAAACACTCCAGAGCTGAGTGGAAAGCTGAAATTTTCAAAGGAATAAAAATCCAGAGCTGCTGTGGGTAGCAAAACATTGGGAGGACCCAAAGCATTGTGGTGGCTCATTTCATTTCAGAGTTTCATTTCACCTGTTACATTGATTTGGGACATGGTTTGTATACTTGGTGCTGGGAGGACAGAACACCTCTCTCTCTCCCTGTCATAGAATCACAGAAACATAGAATCACCAATGGTTGGAAAAGACCTACAAGATCGTCCAGTCCAACCATCCACCTATCACCAATAGTTCTCACTAAACCATGTCTCTCAACGCAACACCTAAACGTTCCTTGAACACCTCCAGGGTCAGTGACTCCACCACCTCCCTGGGCAGCCCATTCCAGCGCCTGATAACTCTTTCAGAAAAGTAGTACTTCCTAACATCCAGCCTAAATCTCCCCTGGTGCAACTTGAGGCCATTCCCCCTCGTCCTGTCACTAGTTACAAGAGAGAAGAGGCCAACTCCCAGCTCACTACAACCTCCCTTCAGGTAGTTATAGAGAGCGATAAGGTCTCCCCTGAGCCTCCTCTTCTCCAGACTGAACAATCCCAGCTCCCTCAGCCGCTCCTCATAAGCCCTGTGCTCCAGACTCCTCACAGCTTCGTCACCCTCCTCTGAACACGCTCCAGGGCCTCAATGTCTCTCTTGCAGTGAGGGGCCCAAAACTGGACACAGTACTCGAGGTGGTGCCTCACCAGTGCTGAGTACAGAGGGACAATGACTTCCCTACTCCTACTGGCAACACTATTTCTGATCCAAGCCAGGATGGCATTGGCCTTCTTGGCCACCCGGGCACACTGCTGGCTCATGCTCAGCCGAGCATCGACCAACACCCCCAGGTCTGTTTCCTCTACACAGTCTTCCAGCCACTCTGCCCCAAGCCTGTAGCATTCCCTGGGGTTGCTGTGGCCAAAGTGCAGGACCCGGCACTTGGTCTTGTTGAACCTCATCCCATTGGCTTCAGCCTAGAGATCCAGCCTGTTCAGATCCTTCTGTAGGACCTTGTAACCCCCAGGCAGATCAACACTTCCTGCCAGCTTGGTGTCATTTGCAAACTTAATGAGGGTGCACTCAATGTCCTCATCCAGGTCATCAATAAAGATATTGAAGATATTCCCTTCATTGCCTCATAGAAAACTTCTGGTGCAGGCAAGAAGGTTAGCAGTGTGTATGTGCACAGAGACTTGTCTCCCTGTTTGAAGCCAAAAAGGGACACTCAAATATCCCAAAAAGGGATATTTTTTAAGATGGCAAATCATTTCACTAAGCTACAACAAAAGACCTGCTCAGGTCAGGTCTTGCACAAGATGATCTGCAAAACTCACTTAGAATACAGACGAAGCTTCAAATTCCTTCCTGACTGCTTGGAGCTCTTCCTCTCTCCTGCTGCACACTCAGGGGCAGACAGAACCCAGAAGCCCAAACCCAACACAAAGCAGCTGCTCCCATGGCTTTGAGCATGAACCTTCCCCAGAGGAACCCCAGCACCTCAGCACAACAAGACATGTTGTGGTACTTCTGGCTGCTTTACACCCCTGACTCCAAGTACATAAAGACAACTACATATTCTGATTTTTTAATTATTATTTCTAGCATTTGTTTTTGTTTTTTTTTCTCCTTGTGATCACAGCTGAAATTCCTACTAGCCCACGGGGAGCAGAGAGCAGTAACTTTAAATGGCCTCATAGATGCAGCCATGGCCACAAGCCAGCACTAATTTCCAATCTTGCTATGTTGAAGAAAGAGGGTGAAAAAAAAAAAATGAAAAGAGAAAGAATGGAAACCAGAAAAAACAGAAATATCCCTTAATGTTAGAGAGAATTGGAAAGTCCTGCTGGTGGTTTCAGTGACAGGTTTAAGTTTCTACTAAAAAAAAAAAAGAAGAATTTGGAATATCTGTTTAAAATCAGAGTGAATATTTTTCCTTAGACACAGAACATCCTTGTGACATTCAGGTCTTTGCGTACTGCAGGCAGGGTGGAATTTTACTGACCAAATAAAGCATCGTCACTACTTGAGTACAGCAAACATTTGTAAAAACATATTAAACATGTCATAAATTAACTGAATTTGGGAGCCTGTAAACACTCACTTGAACTTACAGCTCTTTGATTTCACCAGCACATCCAGATACATGCATGCCCAGAGGACCTTAAGCCATCCCTTAACCTGCTGCGGCATTGGATTTTGACTCCTTTGCTATTTCCCAAACTCTCTGGACCTATTTGGTCCCCTCACCATTCCCTCCCCTGACCATAGGTGAAAACTAAGAGCACTCAGGAAAAGATATTGTGCAGTCCTTCGCTGTAAGCTCTTGCTTACCAAAGTCATGTTTTTACCATGAAAATATGCATTTTCACCAAGCACTCATTAAGACAAAGTAAAATGTTATGCTGCATAAGGAACAGATGCAAAGCAAAACAGAACTCCAAGAGGAATTCTGCAAGGAAGCACGGAGCTGCCCACATAGGTTTGGCTGAGAACATGGAGATGTTCTTGTAGGGAGCAGCCTGCACCAGCCGAGGCTACAAAGTGAAACTTTAAAACAAGAGATTTAAAACTGATGGGGACCAGCAGGTAAACCAGGTTTGGTTTAAAAGGAGTTACAAAAAGAAGCATAAAATGCTCAAAGGTGTGAGGAAATGCAAAATATAAAAAATAACAGCTCATCCTATTATACCAAACAAAGGACTGGGCTGTTCAGCCTGGAGAAGAGAAAGCTCTGGGGAGACCTCATTGTGGCGTTCCAGTACTTGAAGGGAGCTTATAAACAGGAGGGAGAGCGACTTTTTATATGATCTGATAGTAGGAAGACATGGGGGAATGGCTTTAAACTAAAAGAGGTAAGATTTAGGTTACATGTTAGGAGGAAATGCCTTACTCAGAGGGCAGTGAGGCCCCGGCACTGCTGCCCAGAGCTGTGGGTGCCCATGGCCGTGGATGGGCCCTGGGCAGCTTGAGCTGTTGGGGCAGCCAGCCCATGGTAGTGGGGTTAGAATTAGATGATATTTAAGGTCCCTTCCAACCTAAGCCATTCTATGTTTCTATAAGGGACAAGAAAAGACATCTCCTACCCTCACACTTTGGTTTCTTCCTGTCCCACCTGCCGGCTTTCCAAATTCCCTGGAGAACCTCCCATGGTAAATGACCTTTGTTTGGAGGTTGCCTCTGCTGCATTCCCTGGAAAAGGATGCACTGTCACACCGTCTCCTTCTGATCTCAATAACCACTCCTCAAGGCTGCCAGGCATCTCACTGCCTCAGGTGCTACAGAGATGAATCAATATTCTTAAAGCAGAGCCATTAGACCCAGTGCTTAATTTTAGATGAAACAGCCAGCGTTAGTTCCAAAAAGCTGCCACTAAAGCCAAGGAAACTGCTACTGCTTTCAGTGCAAAATCTCCCTGTTTGCCTATGGATAATCCTGGTGCAGCATTAGATACAGAGCCAGAATGGCAAACCAGTAAAACCATGGTGAGAGGTACCCCAGGAACAGCTTGGAGCACAGCTGTAGAGGTAAGGGGATGATCAGTGTTGGGTGACAGTGCGCTGCTTCACTGTCAAATGCACACAAGCTTTCCTCCACCCTCAATTTCAAGTCCTCTTGTTCTTCCCCTATTTGACAGAAAAAAAAAAAAAAAAGACCAGAATCCTGAGATAACACTCAATGCGACCTGTGGAAACATCATTTATGTGACCCACAGCCAGCATGGGAACACAGTGCCCTAGGACCAGAGGGTGCCTCCTATGGTGCAGATGCACCTTTTCTCCTGAATGCTGATTGCTCCTGTAGGTCTGATGCCAAAGATCCCCTCCTGGGAGACCCCCTGACCTCTTTTTTCACCTCCCTGCTCTGCGGGAAGTTGAGAGTAATTTTGTAACTTCGTAACTGCCTGAGTTTGACTCACTCGAATCCAGCTCAGCCCATCACAACAGACATCAGGTTTTAAAGAAAAGGAAAAAAAAAAGTAAAACAACAACAACGAAACAACAACAACAACAACAAACCCAAACGACTAAAACACCCGAACAACAAAAACAGTCATAATTCCTCAGCCTTTTATATCAGCTGTGAGCCCATGAAGAAACTGAGGCAGTGTAGTCCAAAAAACCAGATGTTAACTGAGGAGACGCGTCCTGCACTGCAGGTCCTTGGCAGTAACCACCGACCTGTGCTAAAAGCCACATGTATCTGAACTGCCTTTAGAGGAAAAGTGACCCTGTGAGCAAAGACTGGAAGGGATCTGGGGCAATGACCAACTCAGCTGCTCCTTGTGTAGAGTGCCAATGCCCAGGTGTGCAACTGTTACCTGCTAACAGGACACGGAACTGAAGAAATGCTGTAAGGAAAGGTGAGGCTGAAGGGAGATTTGATGCAGGAGGGTTGGGGCCGGCTGGACCCCGCTCCCAGCCCTGCCAAGGCACCCTTTGCACATCACTGGAACACTTTGCTCTGGTTCTGCATTTAGCAAGTGGATCTCATCGGATGGCCTCAGCTCCCTGCAAAGCCCGCGAGCCTCTTGCTCCCAGTGTGCCTCGAGACTCCCAGCAGAGGTTACTCAGCGAGAACAGACACAACAACAGACTGCTGACCATCCAGCTTTAAACCTCTACTTGAAAAACAGCACTGAGAAACACGAGAGATGCTACCGTGCACAAGAGAATGAATGGGCAGAGCAGCACCCATGGCGAAGCGCAGCTCAGCCATAAGCTCACCCAAGGACAGCTCTGCTTTCTGGGCAGACACCTCCGCTGTGTTGGCAAGCAGCCCACGCAGGTCTGTATTCTGCCAGGCTGATCTGTGGTCTGTGGGGAAAAACAGTAATTGTTTCTTTTATTTTTCATCTCCCCCCTGCATCTCCCTAACAGCTTCGGCTGCAGCCACATTCTATTTTTTCCCCTTACAATTGTTTCAATAGATTCTTTATGGTTTATGGGTTGCTCGGTTTGTTGTTTTTTTTTTTTATTTTTTTTCCCCCCCTTAAACCGAAGCCTGAAATATGCTCTGAATTAAGAAAAAGCTCCATGTCACTTGGGATTGGACTGCTGCTGAACTGTTCCGTGTGTGTGTGCGCGTGTGTGCGCGCAACCTCCCGGCCAAAAATGCCTCGGGGGCTCTCCCTAACTGTTGGGGTCCTAAAAAGGGTCCGCTCTTCCTGACTGGCCTCCCTCCGACACGGCTGGGGGGAGAGCTCGGGGGGAGCGCGTTCTCCACCCCCACCAGCACCACGCTCCCTCTCTAGCACATCTGTCCAAGCTTGCTCACTGCTGGCCCTTTCCTTCCCCATATGCTACAGGCATTTTTGGCCTGGCTGAGTCCTCAGTGCATTAAGCAGGAGGCCCCTGGTTCAAGAAATCTCCCCCACTCACAGCGCAGCAGAAATGGTGTGTGTGCAGCAGAGGGGTGAGAAGAAGGGATCAGCGAGGGGAAGGAAAAAAGCGTGTGTGGGGAGGGGGAATATCTCGCCTGATATCTTTATTGGAGAAAAACATCTACTCACTGCGGGAAAATAACACACGGCTTTGGCTTTTAACCTGTTCTGTCGCCAGGCAAAGTGAAGGTGGGATTTCGGAGGGGCTGGCTGCAGGCTCCGTGCTCCGTGCAGGCTGTATCTCTAGCTAGGGCCGTTTATCCGGGATGCTGCAGCTGTGCAGCAAAACAACACACTTCAACACACACAAACACCCCCACCCCCCGCTTCCAAACAAGAAGCCTTCTGGATATCGCTCCGTTCAGTCCCAGGTTTAAGGCTGGAATTTGGGAAGCGGTCGCTGCAGCTGGAAAGGGTCGGGTCTGGCTCACGCTGGTTCAGGGTCAGGCACGGGGACGGCCAGTGATGCCGCACAGCCGGTGCTCCGCTACCTGCCTGCACCCTGCTGCGATTCTATGAGTTGACAATTGTACTCGATGATCTTAGAGGTCTTTTCCAACCTTAACAATTCCATGGTTCCGCTTCTCTCAGCTTCACACAAAGGTGACGGCTAGCAGAATGGCTTAACTTCCAGCGTGCAGGTCCCCAGCACGCCTCACACTGCTGTTCCAAAGTGACTGAGGGCACTGGGTGGCAACCGCAGCCGTGCTGAGGCTGAGCGTGCTGGAACTGAGTTCACTGGGTTCACAGGGGCTGTGGCATTTCTGGAGTGGGATGACATAGGGCCACGGCAGCCCCGGACCCACCTGGCAGAGCCTTCCCACGCAGCCAGCAGAGGCTGGTCCTGAGGAAATGACAGGAAGGCATTTTGGGGGGGCAAACAGTAGAAATGCTTGGGTTTTTTTGTTTTTACAAGTATCATGAAACTACCTTTATGTCGTGTTTCTGTAGTCATGCATGAAATGCAAACAGCATATGATAATATGCTCTACTTGCAGTCTAGAAAGGAGAAAATGAAATACATCCCAAATGATCCCCAGTTTCAGCCATGAAATGTTCATCAGCCTCAGGAAGCTGTACACACATGGGGCTCTTACATGCTTTGACAATCCCAATCCTATGGAGCTTGTATCAAAAAGTCAGAGTGACCGACCACGAGAACTGGCAACAAACTGCCCAAGAAGACTAAGATCATATGGAACAATTATTCCCAGTTGTCTGTAGTCCAAATAAGTACAGGTGAGACAGACACTACTACACCTCTCCCAGAACACGAAGGATATTTCAGCTGAACAGGCACCTGGCCTGGAGGTTTCAATTTATATATGATCTAGAATAGCCTTGATGAAACTTCATCTACTTCATTCCTCACCTACTGTAAATCTTGTATCAGTGTCGGATGAATAAAATCTTTCATTATAAGAACTCAGATGCTCCTACAGCCCAACCTCTCTGAAAAACAGAGCAGGCAAACTACCACCACTCATCCATTTGGCATTTTATTCAGCCTTATCTTTAAATGCACTTACCATCACAAACCAAGAAATAAGGGTCAGAACTGCAGCCCAGCATATTCCCTCCCAGACGACCAGCTCTTCTGAAAGACCTCCAAAGAAGCACACCCAGTAACCTTCCCACACAGCTCCTTTTAGCGCTGAACTATCCTTGAAGCTAGAAAGCTTTTCTGAGTATCTTAACTTAATCTTTTCTGCTGAAAATTATGCCAATTATTTTTCTCCTACTCATTGCTGCTATGAAGAACAATTCATCACTATTCTCTTTCTAGCAATGTTTTACATATTGGAGGAATGTTATCACATCCCGTCAGTCTTCCCTCCTCTAGACTAAACAAATTCAATTCTTTCAATCTTCCCTCATAGGTTGCGTTTTCCAAACCTCTTATCATTCCTATGGCTCTCCTTTCGTCTCTCTCTAATTTGTCAAGATTTTTCTTCAACTGCACAACCAAAGCGGAGTGCAGCCAAGGCTGTACGAAGGTTGCCTGAAAAGTTCACCCCTCATCCCTTACCCATGAGTCTCACTACAGCTCTCCATAGCATGCGCTGTCTTTTCTGAACCACTTTTATGGCATTCTATCATACTCATTTTCTGATCTGCTTATGATGCAGTGTCCTGCATCTTTAATTGTCTTAATGTGTAAATACTGGTTCCCTTGTAAAGTATTTTCTGTTTTGCATTCTGTTCTGTACTTGCATTTATTTCGTCAGCCGTTACGATTTGTGCTTGGGTTTTTTTTTCAGGCATTTCAGGCTGCTAATTTCAAACAACCAGGTATCAAAACCACTTGAGTTCTGTTTCTCCTTTCCACAACGCTGCAATCCCACCCAGCACGACCTCTGCTAATTTTATCAACGTGGACTTTGTCGTCCTCCAAGACAGCCACTGAAGGGCTGAGCACTTCCCAGCTCTGGGCAGACCCTAGAAGGACCCCCATTTGACATCCCCTCCCACCTTGGCAGGAAACTGTCCCTATCTACTTTTTGAGCCTTAATTTACAGCTTGTTCTACACCCACGTCGCAGCAATTTGAAATAGAGCACGTTCCTCTACTTCTTCAACTGTGAGTACACCGCAAATGACAGCATACAAAGCCACACTAAAAACCAACACACGTATCTACTTCTTGGTTTTTATTTACTAGTTCATCTGTCCTGCAAAGAAACTGTACTGGTTTGACATGATTTGCTCTTGACAAATCCATATTTGCTGTTTCTTATTAACTTCTTATTCTCTGAGTGCTTGTAACAGCTCATTCTAGAAACTTTTGGGGTATTGAAGTGGGTTTTACTGTTCCATAATCCCCCTGGTTCTCATTTCCCCCTATTTAAAAATAGGCTCTGTGTTTACCCTTTGCCGGGCCTCTGACTCTACCTTGGTCATCTGTGAACTCTGAAAGATAATCTCTAATCACTCTGGGATTGTTTCAGCTAGATCCCAAAGTACTCCAGGGCAGATTTCATCAGGCCCTGCTGAATTCGTGAACATCTAAATTATCTACATTTTAGCCAGCACAGTCTTTTGCTGTTTTAGATGATCCCCTTGTTAAAACTTACTGCATTATTATACAATCACAATCAACTATTTTTTGGAGAAGCAACCAAAAAAAGGCATTGAACACTTCATTCTCTGTATCATTTGTTATTTCCGCTCATTCCTTTTTAAGTAACAGGCTAACTATCCTATCATTCATTGGTTTTATGTTTGCATTTATGTTTTTAAGGGGTTTTGATTCAGAGACTGATTTATGAGGGGTAAAGTAATGCAAGAGCAGGATCTGTATTATCTAGAAACTCAGATACCATGAGCACGAGCTGATGCATAATTTTTGGCTTCAAATATAGCTTAGAGGCCATTAAAAAAAGACAGCATTCCCCTGGAAATTAACAGAAGTCTAAATAATATAAATAAATGTGCAAAAGCTTCCGCTTTCCTTTAGGAAACTTTATCGTGGAACTGGTACACTCGAGACCACGTGTGCAGGCTTGTGCATCTGTGCATGAGATGATGACCAAAAGCATTTTGAAAAGTAAATTTAAATGCTAATATGCTGGATAGATGATTTCTCATCTGACCAAATCATATCCCAATACATTTTCTCCACGGATGTCAAAGAAAGAAAAGGAAGATGATGACAAAAGTACACAAAGCAGAGTAAGTCAAAGTTAGGTACTTTTTTTTTCCCCAAGTGTGGTCATTAATAAGAGATCCTTAGAAACCCTCTAGGTTTTATAGGGTTTTATGAGCTCTTAATTAAAAATGGCTGACATTTGAACTGAGGACTTCTGAAAGCTGTGTCTGGATGGAAACAGGAGGCTTGCCACTGCCTGATTTCCTACTTAAAAGCAGAATTATTCACAAATTCTAACAGACCCAGCTAAGAGTGGTAATGCCAGAGTGGATGGGTAGGGCAGCACTAACATCAACGAAAGAGAATGTCTTCCCAGGTTCAGACCAAAGCAGACTGATCAGTGAAAAGAATAAATGGTTCAGGAGCAGGTTGGAAGCATCAGGAAAGGAAAGGAGGATAAGGCTGGGTCAGTGGAGGCCAAGAAAGGAAAACAGAAGTGGAATTTGAGAAAGAGTCGGGCAATTGCAAAAGGTCTGAAAAGGATCTGGGAAAAAAAATCCAGACTTTCAAAAGAAATCAAGGTGCCTAGCTCCCTTTGGAGGTCTCAGCCTAAACTCCTAACTTTGGCGCAAACAAATGCTGCTTGAGTGAAGGCAGTGGAGACACTGCTCGCTTCAAAGGCAGTATTGCTAATTCCTTCAGACATCCCATCAGCATGGAAGAAATACAACTACTGAGCTTGTCCACAGTGTGATGATGGAACACCCTCTGTCTCCTCTTTATTAACTCACAGACCTCAGATAGGGAAAGCAAGCTGCAGCGCACCTGGAATCGCTGCAATCCTCTGTGCACCACAGCATCTACTGGATGTGCTTACAGGAGCCCTGAGAAAGTGCTCTGAGAGATCTGAGGCTTTTTTATCTATTTCCAAGTTGTACCTGAAAGCAATACATTTCTCTCTTGCATATACATCTTAACTGTTCTCCTATTCTTTGAATTTCAGGCTGCATTTGATTAACTCTGCAAAATATTTTGGGATGTAGTCAGGCTGGAACAGCATATGCAGAATAGATTATGATTATGCAGGGTGAAGCAGATCACTGAGCATGAGACAGATTAGCAGCTCTACCAGACAGCCAATCTAAAAGTCTTCTGCTTTTCATTGTGATTTAATTTAATTGAAATATTGTGGGGCTTTTTTTTTTTTTTTTCCAGTGTATTACTTGGAAATAGGATTTGTTTTCTATGTGGAAGTTTAACATTATTATTTAAGGGTGTTGCTGCTCTGGACAAAAGCCCTGTTCTACTCATCACTGAAGAGATGTGCTTGGTACCGCTCAGGTTTTTCTGTATCCTTGGATCTTCTTCACTGTTCCCACACAGCATTTGGACACTACGAGTCGCATGACACCAGCACAAGCGCTCTCCTGAACCTTTTGATTTAAAACGTTTTCTACAGAGAAGTGGAGATAAGCATCAGCAGCTGGACACGGAGCAGACCGCAGCCCCGGAGCCTGCGTAAATACTGAGGTTTCAGAAGCATGAGCTCGTTGGAGCAGCTCAGGGCAGGCAGCGGGGCACGGGAGCCCAGGCTGTCAGGGAACTCCTGCTCCTCGCGGCTCTGGACATGTCCTGGCAGGCCTAAACTTGCCCAAGGTTAAAGCCAGATACATTTCTGCATTCTGAGCCTGGGCCTGGTGTTTATATCGGCAGGGTGACATCAGAGGAAAGGAAGGATCAGGAATGGGGGGGGTGAGGGGCAGGAGACCGCAAGCGGCTCGGGGCTGGGCCGGGATCCATCCTGTGTTCACCCCATGGAACAAGGGCAAGGTGTTATGATGAAGGTGTGCAGACACGTGAGGGGCAGGATGGGGGGGAAGATGATGAAGTGCTCTCTGGTGCCCCTGTATTAATTAAAGAGTATTCTCTAAAGAAATCATCATCTACAAAGCTGTCTTCTATACAAAGGCCTCCTGTAGCTATTTGAGTACCTCCTGTGCGTGCTCCTGGAGCTTTCTGCACTAAAGGAGCTGAAGTCCCTTGTCCCCTCCCATCCCCACAGCCCCACCAAGCCCTGAGGGTCACCCTGCAGTGTAGGGCCCGCAGGAACCCATACAGCCCATATGGAAGCAGAGTGATTCCTTCATTGGAAACCAGGAGGCAATGAACGGAGAGGAATGAGTTGGATTCCTGAAAAAAATCACTGGGAACTGAGGAGCCAGCGTGGCCATCCTCCTCAAACATCCTCTGCACCACACAGAGCTGGGGCACTGCACTACAAGGTCAATCCAGAACTATAGGTTTATTAAGCACAAACTGTAGGTTTATTAGTTCTCTCTGCTACAAAAGACCTTTCAGCCTCCTTTATAACTTCATACATGTGGGTATACCCCTACACCTGGCTGCAGATCCTCTCTGGAATCCAGTCTTCCTCATGGTTTATGGATGTGGTTTAGTGGGCAATATTGGCTGTTGGTGGATGGTTGGACTACATGATCTTAGAGGTCTTTTCCAAGCTTAATGTTTCTATAATTCTGTATGAGATCAAGGTCTCCCAGGCAGATCCCATTTCAAGCCTTCCCCAGCCTAACGTTAAAAAAAGCTTACTTAATTATATCAATTTTCATAAAATCTCATTTTTTCCAGCATTTCCAACATCCTCTGGGATTGTGGTGGAATTAAGCTTTACCTGTATTGCAGCATTTATTCTGGTATCTTGCAATGTTCTGCGTATTACAACATGAAGGGAAATAAGCCAGCAGCTCCTCTTTCAATTTTTCTGATCAGAAGGCAACAAATAAAACCGCTCCAGGGGACTGCAACACAAATCAAACCCCTTCACCCAGAATACACTTCCTGAGAAAGTTGCTCTGGCCTCAAAGGTTGCCTTATTTTTTTCTTTTTCCCAACGTTATTCCGCTCAAAAGCTTCAGAGTAATTGTTCTGATCAGCAATAACATCTTCTGTTTTCCCATTTTATGGACATTATGTAAAGTAAAAGGACAATGAAGTAAAATGGATTTTGTCAAAGCCACCAAACCATTATAAAAGAAGATTCATTGCATAATGGATGCCCTTTTCCCCATAGGGACAGAAAAATACCCTGGCTTCAGCCTGATTTTTTTGTTTTGTCTGTTTGATATCTGATGCCTACCAGCAGGATCTGTAAGGAAATCTAAAGCATTTTGACTTGAATTTAATGGGATTTAAGCATTTACTTCTGTTGGAAATGTTGAAAACAGTATACTAAAGACCAAAAGAAAGACGAGTATTAGTCGCCTCCAAACACTGATACCTTCAACAATAACCCATTGGAAAACAGTAGAAAATGATGGTTCTGGAGGCAGCAGAATGCCCTGAATTTCCAAACATTTCAGATTATTAGCTCTCAATAACTTTATTTGGGGCTGCAATTACTTCCAAAAGTCAGCTGTCAGGCTTTAATGTTGTTTTCTTTTTCCTGTAATTGCAGATGGTTGGGAGATACGATGGCTCTAAACACTCACTTGAGGAACCTGAAAACTCCAGAAATAGATTTTAAAACTGACAGTGAATTGATAAGTTTTGAGACTATTCCACAAGGCTGAGAAATGGCGAAAAGAAAAGAGCAGGGGGAGATAGTACAAGAGAAAACAGGAACAGGCTTTCTCAAAATAACCAGAGCTCTGCGGCAGTAACAGGGGAATAACAGAACCTGCTTGGTGTCTGCATCCGCTCCTTTTGCCTTTACTCTTGTTGAGCAGTAGCATTAGTTTCACTGAAATCAATCAGCCTGCCTCTGGAGTCAGCTGTTATTTAATTTCACTGAAAAGAGAGGACAGAATCGAGCCAGCAAATACTATCACGTTTATAGATATGTTTTGTTATGTTACATGAGAAATAGTAGCATGGGACTGCTGGGAGTTTTCAGCCTGATAAAGCTATCGTATTTCTGTTTTTCACTGGGGATCTGCAGCACCAAAAGATCAAGGTCATGTTTAGTAGAGAGCACTTAAGGGGTATTTTACATATGAATAACTTTATGTTTAAGAGTTTACCTGAACTAGAGTCTCTACAAATGGCCTAAGACAAGAGAGATCAAGCAAAGTCCACAGCTGTGAGCGCCTGCGAGTCCCAGGTAGCGGCTCAGGACTGTAATTGCAAAACCATCAACTCTTTGCAGCAATAGCTCTATTAACGTCATCTTTTTCTCATCCCTGAAGATCATTTCTGCCCCTTATAGTCCATCTAGCAAAGTAAAATAGGGAGATACGAGCTCCAAGTTCCTCTCCATTTCTCTCCTAAATAGAGCCTCTTAGCTCATTAAGAGCGTCACACAGTCCTAAGCCTCTCGTTTTAACAAGAAGAGTTCTACCTGAAGTGCTTCAGTGACTCTCTTAGACAAGTCTGAAGCTCTCGAGACTAGTATTAAATGCACTAGGTGTTTCTTCTGCATTACTCAGGCCCTTCAAGAAGTCAGGGGGATAAATGAATATGTATTCTATATGTCAGATGGTTATATCAAAGCCTATCGGTGTCTAATTATGGAAAACAATCTGCCTATGTGAAGTTAACGGGGAAAGCTCTAAACAGAAGTTGATTAAAGAGTGCCTCTGTAGAGTACTTTTTGAGAGGTCATTTTGCTGAGTTTAGATTAAGATGGATGAAGGTGAGGTATTTGGCAGTGAATTGCATCTTTGAAGTGAATGACGAGATCAGGTTCTAGCATGGAAGCACAGAGGTTGCAGTGACATTCATCTGCAGGGGAAGCAAGTGGAATTATTAGAGGAAGAACAAACTAATCTGTAGGAGCAAGAAGCCTTTCTGAAGTGAGTAGCTGTGTTTACTTTCAAGGTGCATATGAACTTAAAGGCTGGTACAAGTCATTTGAGAGAAAATCAGTGAATGTTTTGCTGAAGGTAACGGCACATAGGGGATACTCAATAATTTTCAAGGAAACTCTTATGACTAACTTTTACTTCAGCTTAAATTCTTCGTTGTCTTGAACAACATTAGGGTAAATATGTTCTATTAAAAAATTCTATGCAGCCTTGAAGGTACCATCAAAGGTAAATCTGTTCAACCAAAGAGAGGATGCAGTTTTTTTCTTTATCTTCCCCAAAACACTGATTGTGAAAACAAAGCAAGGCATCGCCCTAAATGATTTGCAGATGATGGGCCTGGCTTCTTCCCCCCAAAAATGACAGCGCTGCTGAGCAGAGAATTTGACCCTGAATTCAAGCCTTTGTGAAGATTCCTACTGAGATGGAGTAAAGGAAATGCCACAAGTTCCCCTTTCTCAAATGGTGTTGGCACTCCTCATGACAATCCCAGATTTATTACATCTCTGAAAACATCCCACTGTGCTTTATACCTCCTTGTGGAATAGCTACAATTTACTGGTAGCCAGAAGCCATTAGGTGGATATGGTCCTTCCTCTTTCTCTTTGATTTCAACAAACAAAAATCCAATGTACAAGAAAGAGCTGCGGATAAGAACTCTACTGAGTGTTTGACTGTAAATGAAACTCTCAGTAGCTTATTGCTTGGAAGTGACAGCAGAAGTTGAAAAGTAAATGCACTTTGTCCAGGGCACAGCATTGCTAAAATAATTCCAGTCAAAGCACTGGAGTCAACAGACTTGGCTGATCCACCATGATAAATGCAACAGTTAGAAAAACAAACATCTTCACAAAGTTGCTGGGAGTTGACCAACATGAACAATCAGAAGAAAGTCCCACTCAACGCCCCTACAACTCAAAATAGCCAGTGAAAAAATTACCTTTCCAACGACATTTCTAACAGGTATGGTCAGACCCTGTTTGACATCCACCATGGGTACCTCACTTCCAACCAGCCTGTGGTACCAACTGTTCAGATGTGGCTGATTTCCATGATTTCCCTTATCCAAACAACTACCACATCTGAAAAGCACCCAGTATTCGAAATCTTCTACAGGACCTTCTGTTTTCTTTCCTTGTTGCTTGGCATTGTCGTCACGTCACCACTTAAGAGATGAGCAGAATGATTGCAGTTGACGTTTGAGTCCACTGCATCAACACTGGAAGTAATATGACTCTCATATTTACTAGTCCCGCTGCATTATTTCATACAGAATGGAGAATGAAATACAGTTGCATTTTTTGGCAATTTACCTTTTTTTGACGATTTAACTTAGTTTTTTTTGGCAATTTAACTTACTTCAAAGAGCATTTCTTTAAGTGCAGAGAAGGGACTGTGATGGAGAGAAATCTGTATGGGAGAACAGTGAAACAGAAAATATACCTAAGAATCGTCCTTTCCTTTGGACCATTTCCCATGGAGACTTTCAGCCTAATTTATTTGGTACTGTGAATCTCAGAGAAGTCAATGGAGTTCTTTGCAACTTCTAGAATAAGCCAGGAAAGAAAGATGCAAGTACTTGTAAGGAAATCCTTGAATTTCCTATAGCTTTTTATGCAATGGCTTAATGTCTAGACTCTTTCTTGGAATGAAGGCTCTGGATCATTTTCCCTTTTTCTCCCAAGTACCGCCCTGCATGACTGCAAGGCATGAAAAGTCAACATCCTTCAAACTATTCCATTGCTTTCACTTAATTTGCACCTTGCTCTCAAACTTTGTACAGCAAGGTTACCTTATAAAAAAGGATATAAATGGAAAGCAAAAGGATACTTTCATCACCATTATTCATACAGATTTCTGACTAATTCTGCATTTCATAATATCACAGTTCAGCAACAGATTACCATCTCACAGTTAGGTATTCACTTCCTAAATTATTTTATAAATCTTTTCATACAAGGTTAGGCTGCAGCTTTCCACACAGTGTTGCTCATCTCCGATTCATCCCATTTCCTGAGCTGGTACACCCAGATTTGTCTCCATTACAACCATTTCAGATCAGCAAACACTATTCTATTGACATCTGTGTATCAATGCATCACTAGCCTTGCTGAAATCCTACGAATATAAAGCTTTAGCTTTACTGCTGAGCTGGTTTTGTAAGCCCATCTCTACACTTTAATCATAGCGGGTGACAATATACTACGTTTTTTGTTAAAGAGACTTCACTTCTTAATTGATAGCAACTCCTACTTTAATATTTCAGAGACAAGCAGCCACTGCACGTTAACCCATCCCTGGACCAGGTGCATTTATCATCAATAAGGATGTCTGTAATCGACAGCACTTCCAGTTGCCTTTGTGCTCCCACTTAAATGTGCTCTCTTCTGAACTTTAACCATTGCCTTCAACTGCAGTGGTGATGCTAGCAGATAGCACCATTTACCAATAGTGCTCGTTTAATGTTAGAGCTAAAAAAAATCATCTCCCATCATGGATCTGGAATAAGATCCAAACTCACACCTCCGTAACCTCAGCAGCGCTACCCCAGCAAGTCACTGCTGCACATTGAGGTCCCCCATCCTGGCTGCAGAGGGGCAAGGCACTGCCTGCCACGCTTCCACCAGAATAACCAGAAAACAGTTTTACAGACATGGCAACTGCGCTGTCACTGCACATCCACAATAGGAGCTTGCAGTGATTTAACTACCAGAGGTTCCAAACTATTCTCTAATTTAACCGCAGCTTCCAAGTTTAAAGTAGAAAGCAAAGTTATGGTGGCAATGGCAGAACATTGCTGTCAGGGAGCCCTAAATCTGGGATGCATTAACCGTGGTTGGAGAGAGCCTATTTATTAATTCATAGCGTAGGTTCACATTTATTGTGTATTACTGTATTAAGTCACAGAGTTGCTGGTCTAAACTACAAGGAGCATGGGATCATCTAGAGAGTGAGGCCAGTACCTAAAGCAGTGATGCAAATGAGAGGCTTAAATTTAGAGAAAACCTGAGTCAGCTTTGGTGGAGGTACATGTGGTTAGGTGTTGCTGGTTTATTCTCTGTTTTAGGTCATCAGTAGCAGCACCAAAACTTTGCAGAGGTTTTTCAGACATTTAGTCTCCCTTTAATCATGGACCACTATCGTGGATATTAACACGGAAATAGGATAATTGAGTTATGAAAGGCCAGCTCAAGTTATCTCTGCCCATAATGCACTCCATGAGATGAGCCAAAGTGACAGGACAGAGCCTCAGAATCCATCATGTATCACAGATCATTTCTTGCATCTCTCAGCCACTGCATTCTTACATCACTTCTTTACAGGAGGAATGAGACAGGAACTAATGTATGCATGTCTTAGCACAGTATGTAATGCACTGAAGTCCTGACCTTGTTCAAAGTTACTAAGTGCTATTAATATATATAATGGAAATAAATATTAGCCTTCCTTTGCAGATCGAGCAACCTGAGACACAAGGCCCCCGAGCGATTTGTCAGGACCAACAGGGTGCCAGGTACCCTGACAATTCCTTTTATTCTAACCACCTGACAAAGTTCATTCCCATCCATCCTAGGGCTCCTGCAGGGAGGAGGAAAAAAAAAAAAAAAAAAGCATTGCCTCTAAAAATGCTCCTGCTTTATCAGCAAAAAGAGGGCGATAACAAAAACAGCTCAGGCCAGACAAAAGCTAATTGAAGCATATGGGCTCGAGCAGATACTTAGAAGCACAGCCTTAAAATAGCCCAGCAGGACTAAGGGATGAATCTTCTTCGAGCACTGCAACAAGGAACTGGCAGCCAGCAGCAAGGCTCGAACCGAAGCACGATAAAGCATTTCCAAGCAGGTCAGGCACCTGCTTCAGACTTTCTGAAAGAACAATGTGGTCCACTGTGCTGAAAGCAGCAGTGGCAAAGAGAACATATCCCTAAATCACTCTCCTCCTTGAGATGGCTGCCCAAACTTTCCAGTGGGCAGTCTGAGTCCCTACCACCCTACCATAGCCTTGCCTTAGAGACAGACTCAAATGTACGTATGAGATCATGGGTATGGAGGTGCTGTTGATGCTGCACTGAAGTAACCTTCTCTAGAACCTTGAATTTAAATGGAAAACACCATAGGCAACCAGACAAAAATTTGACGCACTGCCTGGTCTCTCTCTCTCACTGAACAGACTGTTTCAGTGCCTGAAAGGGGAATGCTGGATGGCAGTAAGTAATAGGCAGCATCCATTAGGCAGGATCTCTTTGGACACAGATCTGGGGGATAAGTTTTCAGTGTGACATTGAATTCTTCATACACTGTAGTAGGCTTAGCTTCTTTAAAGGAAATTCACTCAGAGGAATATAAGCCATTTCCAAGCATGAAGAGAGTACATTAAAGCACTGACTCAGGCTTTGATTCAGAAAAGCACTTAAGTACCCTTCTTGTAAAGGGATACTTTTCGGTGCTCGGACCTTGGAAAGGAAGGTGTATTGTGGTCTCTTTGGCTCAATGCCACCTATCAGGGCATAAAATTAAGCCCAAACTAATGCAATTAAGGAAGAATCCTTCACAGTGGACATATTTAATCCATTACTGCCCAGTGCAGCAGCTCTTGCACTGGGTCATTCCCAGGAGCCACGCACTGACTGGACAGAAGAATTATCCATTTGGACAAAAGCACTGTCTGAAATATTTAACAAAATACTATTGCTTTGCACTGCGAATTTGAAAGTGATGACACTGCTCCTCAGTTGTGATAGCTCTGCATGGGTTTATAATCTGACACAAAATTGGGGGCACTGGCAACAATGCACATGAAAGCAATTTCTATTGGCAGAAGAGCTTGTTGCCCTTAGCATCAATCCCAAGCACAGATACAGGTTGGGTGGAGAATGGCTTGAGAGCAGCTCTGGGGAGAAGGATTTGGGGGTGCTGGTTGATGAAAGATTCAACATGAGCCATCAATGTGCGCTTGAAGCCCAGAAGGCCAACTGTATCCTGGGCTACATCAAGAGAAACATGACCAGCAAGGCGAAGGAGGTGATTCTGCACCTCTACTCTGCACTCGTGGGACTCCACCTGGAGCACTGTGTCCAGTTCTGGGGCCCCCAACACAAGAAGGACATGGAGCTGTTGGAGCAGACCCAGAGGTGGGCCCCAAAGATGATCAGAGGGCAGGAGCACTTCCCCTATGAGGACAGGCTGAGAGAGCTGGGGCTCTCCAGTCTAAAGAGAAGGCTCTGGGGGGACCTTATAGCAGCCTTCAGTACCTGAAGAAGGCCTACAGGAAAGCTGGGGAGGGACTTCTTAGAAGTGCATGTACCGACAGGACAAGGGGAAATGGTTTTAAACTGAATGAAGGTAGATTTAGACTAGTTTTTAGGAAGAGATTCTTTACTGTGAGGGTGGTGAGACACTGGAACAGGTTGTCCAGTGAGGTTGTGGATGCCCCCTCCCTGGAAGCACTCAAGGCCAGGCTGGATGGGGCTGTGAGCAACCTGGACCAGTGGGAGGTGTCCCTGCCTATAGCAGGGGGGGTGGAAATAGATGATCTTAAAGGTCCCTTCCAACCCAAACCATTCTATGATGGGAAAGAGCCCCAGGGAACTGGAATCTGCATATGAGAACAGCATGAGAGAGCAGGTGTGGGAGGTGGAACCAGAGGTAGGATAAGTTTCACTTTCATTAAAAATGTCTGGACTGGAAGAAGAAAAATAAGCAAACCAGAAAGTGGAGTGGAGATGTGGAAATCCAAACACCACCGTTTCACAGCTGGCTGAACAATTTTGGGAAAGAGATTACTAAGAATCTCACCAAAATTGACCTTTTCAAAATTGTGCCAAAACATCAAAATTAAAAAAACCCTACAACAAAACAATCTCATGGAGCTATTCATCTTTACCATGAAAAGATCAATGATACTGATATCAAAGATTCTAAGCCACAGACTCATTCATCCTACAAACAACATTCATTTGTAATTCCACATCACTTTATTTCATGATGCACTAGGAAATGTTCAGTAGTGCATTTTGCAATAATAATAAACTAAAAGCAACATGAGATCTCAGTACTGTAACTTGGCTGTTAAATCTTTTCTTGAAAGTGCTGCGAGCTTGCCAGAATATTTGGTGAGAGATGTCAGGGTTGCAAACTGACACAGAAAGAATTAACCAGGTCCCATTTATATACTGCAGACTTCTCTTCTAGCTATTTCTGTTATGATTCATCTTCCAAATTCTTTGCAAATGTTTTTACTATAAATATTATTGACATTAATATTCTTATTGTAGGACACCTATAGTTTTAGTTCAAATTCCAGTCTGGGTTAGCTCCTCATCTCTCATGCTGTAGACACAACTTCTGCACGTCCCTTCAAAACATTCTGTAGACTCAGGGATGTTATGCAATACATGAAAATAAGATGGGTAAGGTAGGAGAGTTGCTTCCTTTCAGAAGAAAGAACTGATCTTGGGTGTCATAGCCAGGGCTACACGAGCAGTTAACAGCAGAATTAGTTATTCCTATTTTGGTCCCTTAATGATGTAATCATCATTCCTTGCCAGTTAGCTCTCTTTATAATTACAGTGTACAGTGACGCATGTTTCAAGAGTACAGACAAGCACAGAGTTCATATCATGTGAAGTGGGCTGTTGAGCAACGGCATCTGCTCTCTCAAGTTGGTCCATCTAGAGCTCTCCCCAGAAGCACATGAGCAGGCTACATGTAGATGAAGAACATCCAGCAAAACTCCTAAGGTTTCTTCGTAGCCCTATTCATAGTTTCCTTCCTGGTGCATGGCTCCTGAGGAAGCAGACAAGGCCTTCTCTGCAGCACAACAAGGGCAGAACAGCACTTCACCGTGGAACACTGATAAAAAGTCAGCAAATTCATAAAATCACAGAATTGTTGGAGTTGGAAGGGACCCTTAGAGGTCCAACTCCCTGCAATGAACTGGGACACCTACAGCTCCATCAGTGCTCAGAGCCCCGTCCTGCCTGAACTTGGGTGTCTGCAGGGACAGGGCAATCACCATCTCTCTGAGCAACCCGTGACAGTGCCCCACCATCCTTATCTTAAGAAACTTTTTTCTTATATCCAGCCTAAATTTCCCCTCTTTTTTTCATCCCCCAGCTTGTACTGATAGTGGGAGTTGCCATAACCGAGGTACAAGACTTTGCTCTTGGCTTTGTTGAACTTCATGAGTTTCTCCTGGGCCCACTGCTCGAGTCTGTCTGTGTCTCTCTGGATGGCATTCTGTCCCTCAGGCATATCACTGGATGCTTTTCCATGGAACTTAGGAACTTCAGATTTAACCACATCCTGGAAAGTGTTCAGACTAAGCCTGCTCACCTGTCATCAGGAGCTGATCCTCCTCTGAATCATTTCACATCTGTCTTCATACTTGTGTGACCAAAATTACTTTTGGCCCTGGCTGTAGAAGGAGGACAGTTTGGCTTTGATTTCCCACGACTCCATCCCCTACTTTTAAGTTTAGATGAAAAGAAAGAAAAAGTACAGCCACAGGTGATGCACTGTTCTGAGAGGAGGGGGATCCTCTTACTCTGGTTAGTGAGAACACTCCTGGGCACAATCTACCTCCTGGCAAGAAGCATCAGCTTAACAGTTCTTCCAAAGTCATGAATACAAATAATCCTTACTGTCTGCATCGGCCTTCAGCTTCCTGAAATACTGTGCAAAATATGAGCACCTATCTTTTAGACATCGCATTAGAACAAGAGGTTGGCTAGACAATATCTGGAACTCCTTTCCATCCCCACCATGCTTGGACGACGTGCTGCAGATAATGGCACAAGCTCTCATCCTCACTGGCCTCTGGTACCTTCCTCAGCCTCTGGACGCTGACTTCCTTGCAATTTAAACTTACAGCTCTTTGTCCTATTCTTCTTCCCTGCAGATAATTTTTTTGCCTTGCACGCACAGGATTTCTATGCAGATTTTACTGAGTGCTGTAGGAACACCTGGAAAGGGGAGCTCCTTGCTAAAATATCTAAGCTAGATATCTAAGTCAGAAAACACAGGAAATGAAAACTCCACCATTACTCCCATCTTGCAGCTGAAGAACAGAATACAGAATTGTAACATTTAAAAAGTAAGCAGGATATCAGGCGATGTCCTAATTGGACGCCAGCCTTAATGAGTTCCTCAAGATGTCTGCTGAGCCTCAACACTTGAGCCACACTCCTTCCAACCATTTCAAGGCAAGCACTATTTCATGCCTCAAGATAAGGGCTCCATATTAAAAAACCAAAGACTCTGTGGAGGCCATAAAATACATGAAGACTACGATGACAACATCACCACTCTTCTGAAGCAGTGAAAGGTATGAAGAGCATCTTGGGAAAGGCCTGAGCTGATCATGCTCCTTACGTCAAAGAAAACTCTGTTGGTTTATCTACTGATTCCTACGTCCCCTTTTATTTGTACTTTCCAAAGCTCTGCAAAGCAAGCCCAGGGTTTAATTATTTATTTATTTGGGATGCTGTGTGTCACAGTGACACATTGAGAAACTGGCATCTGCAATTTTCACATGTCAGAGTGACTGTAACTTGAACTGACAAAATAAATTGCTGTTCACACACTCCCACTGACTTTGTTATGTCCCTGAAGCCCTAGGCCTATTTTTTCAATTAAGATCCCTCCTTCTGCTGTCCCCCCTCTTCCTAATGCAAAAGCACAATGCGTGGCTGGCAGGAGGGACATGACTTCCACAGCTGGCAGCAGCTGACTGCAAAAGGCAATGATGTTTCTGATAACAGACAGCAAATAATTCTCCTTGGCTTTTCAGGAAAACAGACGTGTCCTTCCTCAGTCACCTCATACCACCAAATCGTTCCTGGTGCACAACATGACCGGGCTGTGTCAGGCTTACTCTAGTCTTTTGGCTCTAGACTTTGTGAAAGAAGTTGAGCGGTTCTACCAGGATAGATTATTTCTCAATTAAAATCAATAAAAGATCTCCTAATGAGGAGATTTACCTGATCTCTTAGTCAAGGGAATGCCAAAGACTTAGTTTCTTACTCTGGGCAAGTAAGAAATTATAGTAATCTCCCCAGAGTTGAACAGAGCATGCCATACACTGGGAACTGGGGAGGTGATAAAAATCTCACATATGGGAATATCCCATCCACTGCAGCTCCAGCAAGGGAAGATAATTGTGAATAACTGAGAACCCAATATGTTTGGGCTCATAAACAATTCCCCCACCTTTCCTTCGCCTCATTTCATGTTAGTGAGCCTGAGCCATCACCTCACTTCTGACTCCAACCTTCATTCCTTCTTGTCCTGTCACCACAGGCATGGAAAACATTCCCTTCTCCGCAGTGGCACAAGCCAAATAAAGCAAGCAGCAACTATTTCAAGCAGCAGAACTAGTAAGGCTCATGAGGCAATGCTGCCCGACTTTCAGTCCTGGGACAATTATACCTTGCCTGAGCCCCTGCCTTGGATTCCACGTTGTCTTCATTTGGTAAAATGCATCACAAGCTCCTAGGTGCTACCAAAGGAAAACATATTTTGTTTAACAGTCCAGGTTGACCCAAGTTGTTCCTTCATTTTGTAATCCTTTCCATCTATTTGAGCTGAATTTGGAGCAACAAAACCACATGTGGCTTGCATGACATTTAATTGCAAGTAGTTCACACACTTCTAAATTCCTTCCTTTCGTGTGCAGCACTACATATTTAGTCAAGGACGTGTTGGGGAAGGTCAGTAGGAGGGAAGAGGGGGAAGAGAAAACCATCCTCTGATGCACTGGCCATTCCAGAAGGAGCACTGCTCAACCACAAGAGCTAGTCATATGCATGAACAATTCTGTATTCCTACAGGCAGAGCTGTGAGGGTGAACTCAGCTATCTCATGACAGTCACTTACCAGGCAGCCATCAGCTCAGGGACATATCTGGGTGTCTCGTGGCCTAGGAGGTTATGAGGACACAACAGCTAGGTTACAAATAGAGTTATTTGGAGGCTTCAAGGTTTGCGGGAGTGACTACCTCACGAAAAATTGTCCTTCTGGGCAGTGAGACTGCCCAGAACATGGTGCTGCCTACCCCAGATGAGTTGTGAACAACAGAGCAAGGAGGAGAGTTAGGGAATGAAAGAAGGAGGGAGCCCAAAGACTCCACAGAAAGGCATTCTGAAGCAGTAGAATATAAAGTGCAAAGCTAATTAGTGGTATTTAACTCATACAGTTACTCGGTCAAGTACACAAGAACAATTATTGCATTTCCTAATTAAATGATATGGTAGAAAACAGAGTAAAAAGCAACAGAATTCATGTTCCTGAACAGCTGTGCCTGCACCTTGGTGCAGATCACCGTTGTGGAGCAAAGGGGCTGCTCAGCTCCTTAACTTGCTTTTAATCTTCAGCTCAGACATCACCCCAAGATTTCTGTGCTGTCCACTCCTGGTTAGCTTTTCACAGCCTGTCAGGAGCCTTCAAACTTCCTTCCATTTCACTTCAATATTTACGAGGGCAGGGCAGAGGATGCAGAAGTAAAATGGGAATAATTCCTTTCTAGGGCAGAGTCCAAACTTACACTTACTTGGTCCAAAATAGACAAAATATTTTCCCTTCTTCAGGTTTTCCCATGGAACATAAATATTAACCTCAGAGTAACTCTTCTCCCTACCCTTAATCTCAGATTCCCTAACTGAACCTGCTACTACCCAAAGAGGGCTGCTTACATGCTCCTCTAAATCCCATTCCTGGATGCTGTCACAGCCAGATGCGTCCATGCACATATGGATCTACTCTGGTCTGATTCTGTCCTAATTTCCACAAGAACAAATGGGAATAAAGCCTTTCCAGCCAACTGAATCTTGCATAGGAAGGTTAAGAGATGAGCATTAAGACAATGTGTTCAGCTCTCCAAAGACACTGAGCTCAGTAACAGCAGATAATATGAGAGTTTAACAGGAGAACAGAATGCATGAGCAGAGACATCTCCAAAGCATCAACAGGAGCTCAGCATCCCTTGGGCAGTGATGCCCACATCTTCGGGTATCACTTCAAGCCATGGAAATGAACCTTCCTTCTGAAGTGGGCATCAGAAGGACCTGTGAGACTTCTGATTTCATGCTATGGAGATCAAGAGCAACAGTTGCTCTCCTTTAACCTTGAAGTCAATCTAGTGCAAACAGAAATGGGAGGTTAAGAGCTGATCTGTGTATTGCTCCTCATCTACACAGCAGGAAGAGCAAACTTCTTCCCACTGACTTGCTGCTCCTCTGCACTCACTTCCAGAACACCCATGGGGTTTTTCCTGCAATGAGCAAGGCTTCCCCACACTTCCACAGCCCTAGTGGAGATGCTGGGTGACTGGAGGTATGCACAGGAGAACCAGAGTAAGCAATGCCCAGGTAAGCACAAATACTATTCCACACAGGCAGTCCAATGCTCTATAAAATTCCCTGAAAGTTTTGGGAGTCACAGTGTTTTACTGTTTGCTTACTCACGACTACTCGAACTACACAGAAAACAGCCTCTCATCCCTCAAAGCCCTTTATTCCCATATGACAATGTGAACTGCATATGCACAATACAGAGAAACTCCTCTGAAGGACCATCCAAGGAAGAGCAGTCTGACTTCACCACTACTAAAGCCACTGTGCTTTGAAAATGTACCTAGGTGCTGGCAGCCACCTCAGGTCATTGTAGTGCATCATGAGATCAAAGATTTGAAGACCAAATTAAACCTTCCAAGGTCAATGCCATTCCAGATGAAGCTCGTTGGGGCTGGGGAGCAGGAGGAAACAGCAAGGTCCCTTCCTGAGAACAGAAGAAGCAAGAAAAAAGGAGCAATCTAGTTTTCAGTTTCATTCTGTAGCAGAATAAATGTCTGAACCTGTGCGTCACCGAGCCAGACCTTGAAGCTCTCAGCAGAAGTGCAGCTTTCCCATTAATAGAAGACTCAAGAAGAATTCAACAGGGCTGAGACTGCCCCAAGGTGCTGGGCACTCAGCAGCAATACCCACAGGAGAGATCCAGGCTTTACTAGGCTACATCCACCAAACAGGCTCACGTATATTTTTATCCAGGATGCAGGAATTTTTGTTTTTCCAGTGTGATGCACACTACGTAAGTTACACACAGATGGTATACTAAACTGCACTTTTTTTCCCCAGAAAACTTTCATACAGTCCTGAATTTTTGATCCATCTCCTCTGGAGTATTCAGAACAGCCATCACTGTATTAGCTCCTACTCTGGAGAGCTGGATTTGCACCTGCTGGTCTCTGGAGTTCCTGTTAAATTACATTATTCCTTCACTCTCTTTTCTTCTAGAGCAGAATTGACTGAAGAGCAAAGGAGAATTTCAAGGTGAATAAAAACCCTGTGTTAAGCATGAGGTTATACACGGGGGTTATGGTATCACAGCAGCCTTGGCAATGCCCACGAATCCCCAAAGCTTTGATTTCGGCACTAAGCAATGCGGGTCTGAACATTCATCCGGAAATGTGCGCTGCGCAGAATTTTTTATATCTCACTTTTCTTTTTCAAAAGGTTCGCTTCTCCCTTCAGGTTCTGAGACTGAAAAAAAAAAATACCAAGAACATCGGATTCACCATTCGGGTCAGCCCAGCAATACATCTCTGCTGGCACCCTGCTGACAGACGAGTCGAGCCAGCACCAGCTGCTCCAGTGGTAAATATGAAACTCTGCAGTAGGCAGTTATGAAATAACCTTGGTAAGAGGAAGTTTCTTCCCAGCCTTATCCTAACCCCTATTATTTAGGAGTTGGCTTGCACCCAGAAGTACATAGCACCCAGTCACATGCATATACCCCTTTCTAAATTATCCTAACATAATTAGATGTTCTCATTAGCCTTACATATTTCTGCCATGGTCAATCATCCCATAAATCAAGATGCCAGCTGTTTACTTCCATGTCAGAGGCAGAATATTCGCAGTATTCAACAAATACTTGATGTTTATACTCTGTCAGGCCTCCCAGGCCAACTCTGACCATGCTTTGTGCACAGCAAGAGGCAGTTTCTGCTCAAGCAGGAAAAGAAACTGAGCAGTCTGATCCCAGAGCTGCATTGCCTTGCTGAGACGAGAGCAGGCGGGTATTTGGGGTGAGGTGCACGGCAAGGACAAGGAACTGGAGAGAGATCAGCATTTCCCACGCATCCTGGACTGACAACATTTTTGCTCACTCGTGGATGGCTCAGCAAGGTTTGGGATCACGGGGGAAACTGGTTTCACAGCCTGGGGCCAGCGGTGCCATGCGAGAGCCTTGCAATGACCACAAGACAGGGACACACGGAAAATGAGGATAACTTCAAGGGCAACTGGCTAAGCAAGCGTGGCTGAATGACACTAGGAATATTTTTAACTGTTTATGAAAAAAAAGGAGGTCACCAAAGGAATCAGATATGTCCAAAATACCAAGAAACTCCTATGCATATGTGTGTGTATCTGTATGTAGTTGTATGCCCTGCCTTTCTCAACCAGGCTCAAACAGTCCAAGCAAAACTTCATGAAGTTTCTTCTCTCCACTACCACACGCATTAATGTTGACGAAGAATTTTCACTGCCTTCCTCCTTCTCAGAAAAGAGTTAGGACAAGGGTATTTCTCTTGCCCGGGGAAACACTGAGTTATCTTCCATTTATCTGCAAAATTCATAACAAACACTTTTAGCGGCTTTTGAGCAAAAGCGAGCTTTTTCTATGCAATCTTTCATTCCTTCTCCAAAGCAAAGGTAAAAATAAAACTATTTTCACTTTCTTTCCAAAGAAGATAAGATTTTCCTTTGCTGCCCAGTGCTCCTCCACTCCATTTAGCACTTGTTTCCACTGCCGGGGAGATCTAGCTTTCAGCAGAGCTACTTTTCCTGGTTTACATGGAAAGTATACACAAAGGCAGTGAGCACTGATAAGAACTGGAAAGGATTCACTCAGCTCTCCTAAATGCCTCATTACTTCATCTGGACTTAGCAGAGAAGCAAACACCTTTGGATGTCCTTCCCACCCCGAACATAAGAGTGAACCCTGGATCACAGTAACGTCGAGAGAGCCCAGGGGAAGTCCACTGACAGCAGACTCAATTCACCTTTCACTTTACAAGTAAACAAATAATGCTTAAGGCTTTGTTTAGCTTCCAGCCTCTGAGGGTTTAGCTTCATTTGCTACTGCCTGCCATCCTTTCAGAGTGCCCAAAGTTTATCCAAAGCTCAGTCCGAACAGAAACAAAGGCAATGCATCCAGGGGAGGGCAGGGAAGGAGAGGAAAGAAATGAGCTTTCTTCAGGATCTGAATGCCCAAGCTGAAGCCAAAGAGCCTGCCAGGTGACACCATCACCTTTCTCACAGCTCTGAGCCCTCCATCACATCCCGAGGGCAGGAGGAGGGCAAGGTGGCAGCTCTGACCGCCTCAAACAGATTTGCAGATGCTGAATCATTTGAAGCTCTTCATGATGACAACATAGCAAGTATCGTGGTCGCTCCACCAGAACTGGAGGCCAGTGAGTGGAACGAAAAAGTCTTCCTTGCATCTATCTCCAGGACCTGTAAACAATGTTAGGGCGGCTCTGCAATTCTTTTTCCCAGTCTCCCACCTTCCTCGTATCTCACCCAACAGGATGTTTTCCCTTTAATCTGCAATGCCACCTTGTGGCTATCAACAATGAGAACATTTAAAAGGCCACATTTAAAATAAAATTCTAGGTCACTTTGACCAGGGATGAAAATACCACGTCTGTGAGAGAAATACCTGAGGTAGGAGGACAGAAGTCATCTGTAGATGCTCACATTTTCTCGAAGCTAACATCTGATGTGCATGGACTTCTGTGGTCCAAATCTGTACCGTCATAAGGACAATACACTTCTTATATAGGTCCACTGGTATCTGACTCTCCCTGCATGCTGCCAGGACGCTGGATAGATTGGGAGAGAGGTATGGGTTTTCTCCACATCCTTTCCACCTTATTTCCTGTGAACCTCTCACGTGACAGAGCAGCTGCAGCAGCTGTGATGTACCCAGGCACGGCACAGCGTTCCCAGCCCACCGCACCGACATTTCCTGCAAGCATGCAGAGGATTGGCTGAACACCCTCGGCGTGTGCAGGTATCCTCCAACTTCCACATTCATCATTTCCTCTAACACAGTGGTTCCTTCCCACCAATAATTTACAACCCCTTTTCAAGAACAGCAGTTTCAATGATTTCCCCAGGCAAACCGAGCTTTGTCCCAAGTAGAAGCACCTATTATGCTGAGCTCTCCACAGAGTGGAAGACCTGGCTTAATTCATGTTGTTAGATGTTAACCTGTTGCAGGTCTCAGTATCCCAAAGCCTTGCATAATCAGTTTTCAGCTGAAGACCTCAGACTTAAAATAATTCAGCATGTTTCGAAGTCCCCCTTTGAGTAGAGAAGTATTCTTCCCATCTCACAGCTGGCAGGCCAAGGCACACAAATACTGAACGCTTCTGGGTAGGGAGTAGCTGCCTTGCTATGCACAAAAATTATTGTATTTTTAAGCTTTAAAATACGATTCTTTCAGACAAATTAGGAGCAGCTGTCCCTCCCCGGGACAAGCTGGCTTCTCACAAATATTTGGCATTTATCATGCTCTTGTCCTTCGGCCACTAGGCTTGGTTTGTAATTAGGCCTGATATTAAAACTGAATAACCAGGCGATTGCTTTGGGCTGCCTTGATGTGCACTACACCTCATGTCCCAGATTTGCAGAAGCTGGAGGGAGGGGTTCTCACCTTGATTTCACCCCAACTCACCAGTCCAGCAACGGTCTCATTCCCTACTGCTGGCATCCTATGGAAGGATGCACCAGAGAAGAAGCCAGTACAGACCACAGATACAAGCACATAAGTGTGACTTAATGAGGTGCCTTTCCTTCATCTGCTCTCAGAAGGGCAAACAGGAATAACTCAAAGAAGGGTTCCCTCCTCCTTGGGAAACTTGCTGAAATTACCTGTGGGACTGAGCATGAAGAAATCTCTGCTCATGGTTCCGCCCCAACTCTATGGAGCCAGGATGCCGTGAGAGAACACGCTGCCCTAGGTTTATCCCACCTTATGTCATGCACTTACTGAAGCCTTTAAGTCAGAAGTCCAGGAGGCAAAGCCTAGGGTAAGCCTTCTAGTTCCCCACTCTAATTAATAAAGAGACAATAGTCCTCCTGAAAGTAATTAAGATTTTAGATGGGCTAAGACAATGTTTCCATAACTTACATATGCTGTCAACTGAGACACTGCCAAAGCCCAAACTGAGGTCTTGATGCATGAATCCGCTGCTGCTTCTGCATCCACAGGACATACTGCCATGCTGCAGAAGGAAGTTAGATGGCTTTGATGAGATTTTGGCATGTTATTCTTATTCCAGTTATCTAGAAGTGTTTTAAAAAGGTTGCTAGGTCACTTGTTCATGTCCTTTTCCAGAAACTGATGTTAAGTTGGTGGTACTCTAGCTCCTCAACTCTTATTTCCATGAAATTCACTGTGCTAGCCTATTCCCATGCTTCTGATTCTCTCCTTCGCAAGTTAACCTCGCTTGCAGCACCAGGATCTTTTCTCAAAGGTTATTAAATTAAATTCGTAATTCCAACCTATCTGAAAACACCTACATTATCCAAGTTGGCCTCAGCTCATTTTCACATACCTAGGTTGGGACCTTACAGCTCTGTAACGAGTCCTAATTACACAAATCACATAATTAGTGTTGAACTTCATATGAAGTAGAGACATTAAACAATTATCTTCATTGCTGATGTGTGTTGATAGCTTTCTTTCCCTCTTTCCCCATTGTACAGCAGAACAGCCGCTCGTAACAGTGGCTCTCAAACTCTCTATTCTGTTCTTTGGCCTTTCCGATTTTGTCTCTGCTCCTGCTACACTTCTGTTCTCATTCCTGGGAGCCTGACCTAGTTTCCTCTTTTTGCGTGTTTCTTTCTTGCATTTGAGGTCAGTGATGAGCTCATGAGTAAACCAATTTAGTCTCCTACTATACTTGCTGAATGGGATAGCTTGAACTTCTGGCCTTAAGACTCCATAAGGGTCTCCTATCTTTCCCTAAGCCCAACTTCTCAGATATTTTCTCCCACTTCTTAGGGTCTATTCAGGTTAGCTTACTTTCCTGAAAGCACTTTCTTTTTCTTTTATTGCGCTGTGATTTTTTGCTGTATAAAATACACCCACTTTGCCTTTAAACTCTATGTAAAGGGCAAAGAATTATTCTATCAATGGACGTTTTATCAGGACTTTGTTTACATTTCCATATAATACACGCTTAATGAAAAGCAGCAAGTAGAAGAAAAATACCGGTTGCTCATCAACAATAAGAACAGATTCTGTGGACACTCAAGTACTTCAGTTTACCAATGTTTTATGCTGTGCAAACACAGTACTTGCCAAAACCATTCGTTAGGCAGTACGAATTGAATAAATAGCTTCAAGTTGACAACATGTAGTGTTTTGGCTAGAGGAGATGTCTACCCAGACAAGTAATCATTTATGCATCTAACTCAGGCGGTACAGTTTTGAATATTGGTACTTGAAGCAAACTGTGCAAGCACAGAGGGGAAAAAATCCTAAGTAATTGATCTAATTAATCAATTTACCAATGCTAGCTCTTAGTGAGCATCTTAACAACTAGAGGTGCAGTGAATTTTATCAATGCATGTAGTGCACATTGGTTCACCTTCAAGATACAATGGAAACAGATTCCCACTCACAGCAATGAAAAAAAGCCAAGAATATGAATAAATGAATCTGTACCATTCTCACGCTGAAAATTGAAAATAAAGCACTGTCTTTCTGAAACTATTCCTTGTCAATTAGAAACTGAAATACAAGGACCGACACCGCTGTTCTAGTTTGAATGCTTATTACCCTGTCATCCCACTACAATGCAAATAATCTCACGAGCTATAACGTATTCAGTAATCACACATGCTACCTGGAACATGCCCTAAGGCTGCAAAGACAAAAAAAAGAAGAAGAAAAAAGGGTAAAATCCAGCAAACAAGGTAGGAATTAGAGAGGCTGTGGTCTCAACATGGCTCTGCATGCCACGTCAATTCTCCTGCCCAGCACATCCCTGGGCATTCACCTCTGCTGCTGGTGTTTTCATCGTTTCCCTGCCTTCCAGCAGTGCACCCTCACCTTATTCCTCATTCTCCTCATCTTCAGTCATGTTACCTGTGTCCTCTTTTTCCTCGGGGACAGGGCAGACAGTTAGCAGCCATTGGTTTGGGGGAGTCCCAAATGAGGGTCCAGCTTCACAATTTAGGTAGCTGGTGTCACCACTGAACTGGAAGATTTCCCAACTTCCTGCAATGTATTTCAATGGCTTAATAGTTCCAGTGGAAAATATCATAGTAGCAGAAAAAGCAACTGCTTTTTCTCACTTATTCTGTGATTAAGTGTGGGTGCCAAATCCTGGACAAATAAACGAGGTCTTTGGATAAAGAAAAGTGGAGAGCCACTCAACTTGGCTGAATTACGCTGTCAGTGGAACATCATATAAGTTCATCTGGGGATATATACGAAAGTCTTTGCACTTCACAGTCACTGAACGTCCTTTAACCTCCCCGAAGAGATCAAGATGAGATCGACTAACAAATGCCATTCCAGCAAATGAGCGTACTTATTTTTTCCCAATGTATATTTTTTCAAAAGCTCTGGATCAAGCTAGTGAGCTTCTGGTGCCCAGCACCCTCATTTATGCAAAGCTTGATTGGCCTCAGCCTCCCAGAGACACCTGAAGGGGATGCTGAGATAAGGCAGCAGCACTGCCCCTGCATCCCTTACAGAGAAATGCAGAGCAAAATGAAGCATTAATTCTGAAACCTTCAGAAGAACGAAGCAGAATGGATTCACTTGTCAGTAATGTCCGTACTGATCAGTATAAATGCATGTGGTAGCCGATATCGCAGAGCGCTGTGTGGATTTATTTACATAATTATTGAGAACTCACCCTCCTCCTTGACTTTGATGCTCGTACATATTTATTTACACAACACTGCACTGCTAAACAAGCCAAATGCTTTCCAGAAAGCCATCAGAAGAATTACAATTGTCTGAGCAATGGTTATTTCAGGATGATAGAAAAGAAACTCAACTCAAATCCTTTTAGCGACCGAAGCGTTTTCCCCAGATCCCAGCAATGCTGCTGCTGCCCTTGCCCGGTCACCGGCCTCGGGGGGCTCTGAACTCACACAGAGCTCGGCAGATAGTGCTCAGGAGGACGGGGGGGTGGGCTGAGGACCAAGACTTGATTCCATCAGGGTGATGGCTATTCGAAAAATTGTGAGAAGTGTCCTCTCTAACTAGAGAGAGAATAAGGAGGGGAAGGCTGATGGGTTCCTGTGAATGTATCCTCACCCACCTCAGCTGATTCTCAGACATTCAGGACCCAGCCCGGTGTTCACCTTCACACTGTGACGAAGCCTCAGCCCATTTCTGCCTCCCCAGAATGGGACGGCTGTAGGTCACGGAGCTGAGTCGGGATGCTATGAACATCATCACCCCGTCGCATTCTTGTCCCGAGACAGAGTGGCAGCTAGCTCAGACTTCACCTGATATGCCGGTATTTTAATACCATTTCTCATTACTTTGCTAAAAAGAAATAAAAAAAAACACACTCAGATGTTAAATCAAGCAGAGGAAGACAAATGTCAGCTAAGCTTTCAAGAACTTCGAAAGGTATCAGTTGGAGATTTTGGCAGGAGAGGCTCCGGTTTTACATTCATCTGGACGCAACATGTTTTTTTTTCCAGATGCTAACTGATCGCTAGAGTTACTCAGCCCACAAACAATGCCTGTTGTTTTGAAGCTGATTTCTCAACCTATTATGTGTATTCCTGTTTACAAACAGTGGCTGCAGCATGCAGAAAATCTGCGGGGCGCTTGACTGCACCCACTTAACTCTTCTGCCTGCCTGCATGTCGGCAACCCTGAAGTAGTTTTCCATGTTCTCACTGTCTGCAGCAGAAGCAGAAACCAAACCCCAAATACCGCTGCTCCCCAAATGGCATCAGACTCCTGCGGGGGGTAAGTGGTGGAAGGAACTAAGAGGAGCAGGGGAGGTATTACTGCAACACTTTGAGCAATAATCATTTTGTTCTCATAACAACACGAGATAGCAGCATGTGTTTTAAACATGTTCCTTGGTTTACATTCTGGAGTGTACGTGTGACTCCTGGTGGGCTCCTCTGGGGAAAAGGCAAACACGTGGGAGACATCCAGAAATGCAAAATGGAGCTTGAGAGACATCAAGAAGCAGGGAACGGAGCGGTACCTATTGCATGAGCCGCAGAACCACGGGCCTAGAGTTTTATCTTCAGCTCAGATTTGATCAGAAGTGCCAAAAGCAGAGTGTGAAAAATCAGCCAGAATCATGAAGCTGTGCCTGGCTCAGGAGAGGGATCGGATTCATGTAAAATTATAGTTCGAGCTGGTTTCCACCCAAGATCATAAATCCACCTAAGTTTGCCAATAGGATTGTGACTGTCAGCAAATCCTTTCTTTTGGCAATGCAGGATAATTTCAAAAGCTTCAGAATGAAACTCCAAGGGTTTGCCTGAACCATTGGTCTTTGTGGGAAGAGAAGGGTGAGGAACACAGCCACCCCTCGGAACAAACAGCCCCTGATCCCCTCGTGCCAGGACCACCCTGGTAGGGAGGTGGTTGCTGGCATTTCTTCCTCCACATTAGCATGGGCTGTGGGCACAGTGGGATACAAGGTAGGACATGACTGTGGGACATCCAACACTCACACTAGAGCTTCATCTGCCTCTGATTCACAACTGGCATCTCACCTGAGCCAGCTATCCAGGTAAATCAGCACCTAGGCTCCACGTGGGATTAGAAAACCGCATCTAACCTCTGTGAGGTCCCATAGCTATAAATGCCACTCGCTAAACCTCATTAAGTGACTTCCACCTAAGTTAGAAAAATACATCCTCTGCCACCATGCCAATGCCAGCCTTATGCTTGTGACACAAGCCAATGCCTCAGCAAGGGAAATGTTGGGTTAGTAGGGAAAATGATGTTCTGAAACAAAGGGACAATCAAACAACAGCACTTCTCAGAGCAGCAGGGACCTGCTTAGCATGCAGTGTATGGTGGCTCTGGAAAGCAACATTCACAGTAGTATTCTTTCCTGATAAGTGGAAAGGGCCTCTCGTATTTCCACTTCTTCCTGCAGTTCAGTACATGGGGGCTGAGGCTGTGACCATGACCTCAGCTGTCTTACAATGCTCCCCCATGGGGTAGCCCCACGCTTATCATTTACGTGAGCATTAAGTCTGCATGCAGCTCTGTGCATTGAGAAAAATCCCAGCACGCATTTCTCCTCTTCCACCCAATGCAAAACGGGGATTGATTTTGCTCCAAGCGAGGAGGAGCATTTGGAATATAATGAAGTTGGAAAGGGTGGAGTGGGAGTACAAAGAGATGAGTCCAAGCTCAGCATGACAAATGGTATACAGGACCACTTGGTTTTATTATACACTATCAAATATCTGTAACTAAAACAGCAGAGCTAATAAGCATGCCAATGTATATATTTACATTGCCTAAAATGTGCACAACCCTGTACAAAAATTAGAGTGCAACTGTTACAATCAAGCCGTTAGAGAAAACAGAATCAATGCAAAGCGTAGACCAGTTTTACTAACAAGCTCCCTGCTTTGCTGGCTCCCCTTTCCTTAGAAACTTTTCAGCAGAGCAAAGCTTTTCTGATCTCAGAATGAAGGAACTTCCTCAGGAAGCCTTACGAACTAATTGTAATGGAACTTCATCTAGCTAAAATGCAAACAGAATAGCAGTCGTGAGAAATACAAACCGCAAGCCAGCATCTCAGGCATGAAGGAAGTGAATTCCCTTTGTATTGATGTAAGGGAGAGGAGAGTTTACGGGGTACTCTGGGCAGTGGGCACTCTCTATCTGCCTCCTCTGGTCGCCTGGAGTGACTTCTGCCTTGCCGTTCGCTTTGGGCTGAAAAGGATGTCAGGGTTCTGAAGATTCTCCCTCTCCTCCCACCCCTGTTCCAAACCAAACAAAGGAGCTGAAATTGCAGAAAGTTTGTATGAATCAAAATGCTAATGAGGAAATGGAGAAAAAATGGTCTGAGTAAAGTGAAATGCTCTCTTTTTAAAGTTTAAAAATATCCTGGTTTGCTTTAGAGCACTTTTACTTGATGTTTCTTTCTCTAAAACTAGCTTAAATTCAAGCTATTGTACAGTTTAGAATTCTTTGTTGTTGGATAAAAATATCCATTAAAAAAACAAAGCCTTTCTCATGAGAAGTTTGTTATAATCCAGATTATTCCCGTCCATGAAGACATTAATATTTTTACTGAAATTCTTCCAAACCAGTTCTGCCCATTTATTTGGAGGGAGAGCTCTTCATAAACTTCAGATATTCAGTTTTGCAGCCTCTTTGATCTGTCAGTTCTTGCAGATTTTTATTTGCTCTAAGTTATTCACAGTGTTAGATGGTAGCCTATCCATAAGACACCCCTCAGTAGGATTTTAGGGGACAGCATGTTTTGCAGGCTGACCTGCACTAGCCAGAGAAGTTCAAGACAGTTGGCTCTTCCCATTTCCGTGCATGGGGATGACCAGCAGCCCTGCTGTAGGATGCAGCCAGGCTGCCTATCTCCTAACACAGGGAGCTGTCAGCCTGCACCCAGCTGAAAATACACCAGGGTTGATTGAACTGCACGCTGCAATAGTACAGGGATAGGAACAATGCTTCGTACCAATGTGCAAGGGCAAACTCAAATATGTGGGGAAGAACAAACCATTTAGGCCAGACAAGAGAAACTCTTCCAGGCTCAGAAGATGCCATAAATGAAGAACCAAGTGCTTGACAAAGAGACCTTGGAAGACAGAGATATGCCCCTGTCTGATTACAACTTGAACAGCATGACTGAAGACATCCTGGAGAGATTCTTGGCAGATAGAAACGTGCATTCAATAATTTACATCTCCTGAGGATCCACTTCTCCTCTACTGTCATGTCAGCTGGGGTAAAAATAAATCTAACGTAAAGAATAAATTTGCATGGCATTTTTATCCGGAAGGACCCCAGCGGAACTTATTTAGCACTTTGCCATCAAAATGTAATCATTGCAAAGGTCAAACACAACAGCTCCTCGTATACAACCACAAGAGATCAAATTTATCATGTCCACTGGAAATTGCATGAAAGAGTCATGTAACGAATAAAGTTTATGTCTTCTGGAATGCAGCCAGGATGCCAGGACTAAGTCGTCTCCATTTGTAAAACCTTCTTGCAACCAGAGGAAGAATTCTGATTTTCATGTTTTCCAAGGTAACCCCGACCATCAGATCCATCTCAAACAATACTGCAGTGTGCTCCCAGTACAACATCAAACCTCCAAGGCAGGCTGTCGTGCTACTCAGTGACCCCTGCTCCCACCATCAGGTCTGGAGCTCATTCTGCAAACATCTTGCTTCCAGTTCTCCTCTGGCCATGGCTCAGGTTCATGTGCAAGCTAGGCAAAACAACACACATTTTCCCCTGGCTATATACATACACCAGCAGATGTTTGTGCTGAGATTTTCAAGATGTACAAGAAGGTCTTTTGGTTATGTAAACCCTCATATGAAAATCTCTAGTTTCCCTAGCAAGCGTTGGAGGCCTCCCATCACATACTGTCCAAAAAGAGGCATCCAGAGCATTTTAAGGACAAGGTGTTTCTATCTGAAACACTGAGTGATCTTTTCACAGCAGTGAATTATTAAAACACTTATTGAGCAGTTCCTGAAACGAAACAGATGACTGACCTCTACCATGTGAATTCAGGCCAAGGGGGTCAGCTAAAAACCGCTCACACCCTTTGCATTCTCACAGCTCATTAGCAAACACTACTGAAAGAACCCTACCATGTGTCAATGAATAGGAAAAGAATTCACACACACACACAAAAAAGAATATTAGGTAATTTCATCTGACCATTATCCTCAATAAGTGCAATTACTAGGAAAGGGCATTTGCTGACTGCCTGCTGATGTATGCTGTTCCTTCCCACTTAGCATTAATATATCCATTGCTTTTATTAAGCAAATAACCAGAGACTCAACTCAAACTTGGCACATTGTTTTGTTAAATATTACACATAGAGCTATATGGATGGCTGTAATAGTCCAGCAATTCAGAGAGGCACTGAGCAGTGCTGCAGGGCTCCCAGCCCCCATAGCAGTAGATCCTACTGTCACTTACAGCTCAGCTTTGTATCCACAGATTCATTTCCTTTAACTTCATGGGTCATATCCATCTATTCCACTATTATCTAACCAGCTACTGTCCCTCTTTGTGATCTATCAACATTAAACTCTAAACATCAAGATCAAGCAAAATGATTTGCGATGACCATGAATGGGAGAAGTGGAAGGAAACGAAGATCTGTAGAAAGGTTAATTGGCCAAGAAAATAAGCACTTTGGTTTATATTTCTGCAGAGAAAAATGTTCAGTGTCTGCAAAATCAGTTAAAACTGCATTTTCAGCATATTCATAAATGTAAACACTTGACATGTTTGACTCTCATTTCTTGGCATTTCCATTGGATTTTTCACAGATTTAAAGTCAAGAACCAAATTAGTCACTAAGTCATACATTCTGAGCAGCTGCCATTTATCTCGTGTACCAGAACTTGCCCATGAAGAATGTCTTGAGAGCTGGGATAAGCCAGAATAAAAATGTCCTGATATAACCCTAGTATAGAAATCATTTAGGTAACTGTAGTAGGAGTTGGAAAATTTAATTTTCTCACCAGTATCTTAAAGGCCCTTACCGCAAGGTGAGTAGCTCTGAGACACTGCAAATATGGTTTCCTAAAGGATCTTTTTCACACCAACCCGAGTCCCCCTGGTGTGCACATCTCACTCCAAAGAACAGGCACTAAGAGCCTACACCTTCATCCAGCCTAGCTGCTATTGTAGTTACTTAGCTATAAAGTACTAATAGAGATAAATTTTAATAAATGTTTATTAATGTTTGAAATTAAGCTAAAATGCCTATTCAACAGCTCTCAGCTGCTATTAATATTAAATTCCAGAGCTTCGTGATTAATGCATACAGAGTTTTTATGACCTTTAATTCAAATTCCGAATCACTGTTTGATTTGGCCATTGTTAATATACATTTTTGTTGGCTACTCACAAATTGCTTTATGGTCTTGAAAGCATTTGAGAAATACCAGTTCTTCTGATGCAGAACAACTCTACTTCATTCTTGTATTAGCCCTCGTGTTTGAATTCTGAAGCGCCTGAAAGGCAGCAAGGGACAACAATTGTTATTACAAAACGTTTCTTTTGCCCAAGTGCTAGAAATCAATGGGATCAGGATTTCCATGATGCTAAGTGCTGTATAAATACATAATAAATGAAAGTCCGCATCACAAAGAGCACATCTTCTGAAAAGAAGACACATACATAACATCTGCTGAGACAGCTCTGCCGTGGGCTAGTCTTGGCAGAGGTGAAGCACCAGTAATAGATTTGACTCAAACCAGAAATGGTACACGGGAACACATGCTGGTTTATAAATATGCTAATACATTAAATTGTTTTGCTATCATACCAGCAGCTATGCATTTTGTGGAGAATAAAGGAAATAAGCCACCTGCATTCAAGGAAGGAGAACAGCCTAGCAGTCATATTCTGTACTCTAATCGCATGATTTAGGTTGATTTTATGAATGTCATAGAAGAATACATTGGAATAGTCAGTTTGGAAGCACACAATCCATATTTTGAGTGATTTTTATTTATTATGTAAACAAGCATTAAAATATGTATGTCATGATACCTTAGAGAGGCATAAGCCTCATTGACCACAAGTGCCGTAGACACTAACCATGGGGACAACTGAGTGAAGGTTGTGATGGATTCTCCCCTCCTACCAACCCCAAACCAAAGCAGACTCCTGCAACCCCTCACCCAGGACTGGTCCCGGAGCAGAGGATTCACGTTGTGCAGCTACTACAGAAGTTCACAACTTATTCACAGAGATCACTTCTGGCTTTTTGCTCCTTGCTTGTTTACAACCTACCAGTTACCCAAGGAAATATGTAAATAACTCTTTCCAAAATGGTGTTTTTGCAAGGAAAATGTATATGTAAAGATCTATATGAAAAACAAGCTCCTGAAACACAAAACAGAGCACAACGTAGGAGGAACTCAAAGAAACTATGTCACTATTCTTTGGTTTGGGGCAGGTCCACATTCCGCTCCCAATTCCTGTTTCAGTACTAAGCATTTTAAAACTCTTTTGCATCAGATGGAAACAAACGTAGCACCGTCCAGATTCCCAGCTGGGATTCAATGATATTGTAACCATCATCTTAATACTAAGCGATGTTATAACACAGAAATTCAGCACCATGGCTCTTTCCTCATCCCTCGAGGTGCAGGCTTACAGATAAGAGGAACGTGGGAATTCAACTCTTCAAACGTCATGCGTCTCATTAAAGTAATAAATTACAGTCTCTAATAAGAGAAAGTGATTTTGTTTTAAATTATTGCGCACGAGAAAAAGCCAACTATGAGCAAGGGAATTACTGAAGGTTACGTTCACTCCTTTATGCACCAACTCCAAGTGGGATTAAATTGCCTTGATACAGATTCAAATTTAATTTCAGAACAATGCATCATATTTCTCTGCGCAATGTCAACCTGAAGAAATAAATTATAATAAGCAAAAAGGATATAAAAATATGGTATCAGATACGACTTGTCTCCACTTCAGCTGAAGGACTTTATTGTTAGTCAAAAAAAGAAGTGAGTCATTTCTCCATCCACTGAACTTCTGACTCTGATACATCCCAGTGGCTGATGGGAGTGCACGGAGCTCTGGGCGAGTCCATCAGCCTCACTTGGACAATTCTGGTGTTTTCATCAGGATTGTAAGGACAGAAAATTTGCTGGTGCTATTTTTTTAGCCATTGAGTCAAATACTCCCTCCACAGCCATGAATCTGACCAGAGTTGACTTGACTTGTTCAGCACGATTGGTGCTTTCTCCCAGTTAAAATATATACGTATATGTAGCCAAACAATACCATCTGTTTACTGCTGTTGAAGATAACTTCCTGAATATGAAGCATTAATGTTATTCTTTCCCAGCATTTTTTTCAAGCTTGGACTTAATTCACGACACAGTTCAGCATCCCCTAAGAGCTCCAATGAATCAGACTCCATTTAAGTGACCACATGAAGCACCCACAGTGTGACCCTGGCTCTGGGTCCTCTCGCTAAGAGCAGCACTGGAGATTGGCTTTGGATGGTACATTTTGGCTCTCTTGCTCCCGAAGGTGTCTGAGTGAGGCTCAATATCCCAAAGAAAAGACAACCCCACTACTATGCTCCACTGAAGGGTTATTAGTTTAAGCCAAGTAATTCATGCTTTCAGTTTTCCTTTCAAACACAGTTTCAAGCTTTTGGACAAAGCTTCAATTTCTGCTAACAGCTAAAATTGTGCCCATCACAAGTGTGGCTGTTTCAGAAAGAACTGCTGTTGGATTCAGTAAATTAGGGCGAATTTCCCCTGCCTAGGAGAAGAAATACTTTCACCAGACGACGTCTGAGACATTTTCTTTCCCACCCCCACAAACCATGTGCGATGGAAAAAGTCACTCAGCAAAAGTCAGGTCCTAAATTAGGATTTACGCGACTGTTGATACTGGATCCCACTATTGAAAGGCAGCGTTCTCACATCGAGGATGGCTTTTTCATTCAGACTAAAGAGCAAGGCTCACAAAAGATAAAAACTAGCAATTGGCATCCTGCAAGAGATGTGGCACTAAGTTGCCTGCACTCGTACAAGGGCTTTTTGCTTATTTTTCCACAAATGCACATATCTCAGAGAAGAAAGAATATGCATTTTTAGTCCCCTGTATACTCACGTTTCTATAGCTTATGGCACAGAGAAGTTCACATCATACCAGAGATGGCTGAAATTGTTTTTCAGAATAAATAGTTTTCTTATGGGGAAACAAAGTACTTTTCCAAATATGGCTTTTTTTTAAACTTGTGGAAAACTGTTGACACTATTTAATTCTTCCACTGGGAAGAAGAACTACAACTCCTTGAAAATACGGAACTCTGTAAAGGTTCCATGATGCTCATTTTGGATTGTTTTGCTTTTACCTGCTCCGTCTCCTCCCCGTTTTTGTCCCAAAGGCCAAATGCAGATCCTTGCACAACCTCTGGTCACTGTTAAAGACATTGAAGTCTCTACAGAAACGAGTGCACAGAGGATGAGAATCATCGTGCAAGGACAGACACAAGTGTGCAAATGTGTGTAGAAATAACAAAAATCAGGGTCTTACACACCCCAAAATTTACTTGGTGAGTTAGGACACGGAAAGCTGTCGCTCTCACTCGAGACAGAAATCACTGGGTGATGAACAGGAGCACCATACCTAACACATGAAAATGTGGTGAGGTTTCAGCTGTCTTACCAGAGTGGGTACGACCCTCAGTTTAGAATAAAGCTTCACATCACAGCTGCCTGCCCATGCAGCCTTCAGACCTCCAGCTGCTCCTCACGTTCAAGCAAGGTGTTCAGAGAACAGAATCACAGAATCATTTGAGTCGAAAGTGACCTGTCATCTGGTCCCACTCCCTGCAATGAACAGGGACACCCACAGCTCCACCTCGTACTCACAGCCTCGTCAAGCCTGACCTTTGGCATCTCCACGGATGGGACACCCACCACCTCTGTGGGCAACCTGTGCCAGCGCCCTGAAGCCTCACTTCACATACCCCCTCTACTCAGAAACCTGCTGGTATGGGCACTAAGTCACACACACGTGCATGAAGAGCTGCACGCAGGCAGGACCGCACGTGTCACTTGTCTCTTTGCTCAGGAAGAATTTAATGTGAACAAAACATCCACAAGGAATAAACCTTCACGATGCTCAGAATAGGACTTTTTCTCCCTCTCACTGCTCTGTTCTCCCTTATTCCCTTTCCTACATCCAGAAATACAGAATATGTATTTTTAATAAGAATACAGAGATAGATTTCTAAAGAACCAACTATGCAACATTTTTTTTCCCCTAGGAAGCCAGCACTGACACAAAGGAGAATGCTTCTGAAATCCATCTGGCAGGAGAGACAAATCAGTGTTACTCTGACCATAAATGCCACAATTACATCTTTGGCTCAAGCAGCAGAGCTCACCTGAAAAAGTCTGGGCATGGCAGGGATAGCGTGACTGCATACAGAACGCGCTGCTGCACGCGGGGGCCAAAGCCATGAATGTTTCATCGCCCCGAGCCCCGCAGGACGGGAACCACGCGCTGAGCACTGGGGGGAACTCATGCTGTGCATCTGCAAATGAGCATCGCCTGCAAACCCTGCGCTGCTCCGGAGGGACCCGCAGGAAACCGGAGCGATACAAAGGGGGAATCAATGTGCTGCTGCTGAGCTTATGAGATGGCTTCCCGGCATACAGACGGATACCAAAGAAATAAATTTCATCTTGGAAGTCTAAGGCTTGACCCAAAGCTTATTAGGGTCAGTGGGAAACTTTCCGCTGATCTCTGAATTTTGATCCGGGTACGCAACGTGCCTTGTGTCACTTGGTTCTGTCACGGTAACAACGTGGGTAGAATTAAGTTTGAGCAGTTGGGGCCGTGCGATCACCCCCCACCGGAATCCCACATTGTTTTGGTAGAAGAAGTGGCTTCCAGATTTTTCAAGGGCTTTTGTGAGAGAAGAAAAACTTGGAAGTTTTAACCCAGGGAAAACCTGAGAAAAAGGTTCCTTCGAAAAATCCCCATTGCTACAAACAAAAACTCACAAAGAAATGCACAAAAAAAAAAAAAAAAAGTTTCTCTACTTTTGGGGCAAGACATTTCTTTTTAAAGTTTCTCCTAATGCATTTTTTGTCCTTCATGTTAGAAGCTTTGGTTCAGTGCTTTGATATCAGAAAAGGAGACCAAAACATCATTTACCACATCATTAGTCTTGATCAGAAAAGGAAGAATTAGTCAAGCAAGACTGGGAAGATTCCAGTAAACAAATTGAAAAACTTCACTCAGCTCAGCCACTTGGGTACCGATGCAGAACACGCAGCACTTGCTTGGCTTAAAAATAAATAAATATTTTTCTTTTTTTTTTTTAGAAAAAAAGACAAATAGATTCAGTCTGTGCAAAATGAAATCCTAAATCTGGAAAGACAGGAAGGGGAAATGGGTGGGAAGAGAGAGATAATTCTATACAAACAAAAATATACATTGAGTAGCCAGAAAAATGTTCTGAGCTTAGAGAACAGAGGGCCAGATCCTCGGCAGAGATAAATCAGCCCAATTCCAGCACAGTCAATGGAGAGAGAGCGCTCTGCACCAGTTGCCAGTCACATCCACCAACCAAGCTCTCAACCAGCTTGCATCTTGGGTCCTACAAAAAGTTTCCTCTTGGAGTATAAAGCCTGTATTTATCCACTGGCCTTAGAAAGTATGCACAGCTGTGACATAAGTAACCCCTGCTCTGTTTTTAAATGTATGCAAACATAAAACGAAGAAGAAAAACGACATTAAAATAATGTTAAGGATTTGGCTTGGGGCCATCAAAGCTAGGACATTCCAAGTCAAAGCTGAAACGACATCCTTAACCTTAACTCACCCCATTGTGCCTGGGTATTGCAGCTGCTGAAAGGGGAAAATCAGAGCGGTTACGGTCTGGCGTGTGAATGAGTGCTGAGGGACTCTTAAATCCATGATTATTTGGCTGCCGCACACCACGCACTGGATCCACGTGCTAGCAATCCTTATGCAATCTTTGCTGGGAGAGGAAAAGAAATATCCCTCAGGCTGCATTTGCACAGTGATGGGACTTCTGGAGAAAGTAAGGAGGCCGCTTATTTTAATTAATGCAAGATCCGTAATTGCGTTTGTTCAGCGGGCAAGGAGCAGGAAGGGTCTGGAGAGGTAACCCAGCATATGTGTGGTCAGCACGAGCCCTGGGGAGCTCCTCGCAGGGGTGAGGCAGGTGAATGCTTCGTTGCTCAGCTGTTCCCCATTCCAGAGCTCTTTAGCAGAGGCTCTTCCTGACAAGAAGGGTATACCTCCGAAATCTTTTTCATTCAGAGTTTCTATACAGCAACCCCAAATCTCCTAACAGTCAAAACTGGTTTTTGTTTTCAAGTGGAAAGTTGAGGTATTGGGCAAGCTGAGAATTTGGTTGAACTGGATTTTTTTTTTTAAATGTGGTTCCTAGGTTGGAGATTGGCTCCTTCCTTTCTTCCTATATTTTTGTTATCCATTCCATCTCTTCCTACTCTTTATCTAGTCCTAAAATAGCAGAAATAAGGATAGAAAACAACAGAAAACAGAAAGTAAGAATACAAAAAAAATCAGATTTTCAACACAACCTTCCAGGCCATATTTAGTCAATGCCATTGGAGTGCTGGAACCCGTCGGTAAAAACAATAATAAAAGCCTCCTGTGTAAGCACATCTGCATGCAAGCAAATAACACACAAATATTTAAAGTTTAACCTAATACTTTCTTGACTTAGGTGATGAACAACCATAGCAAAGCTGGTCAAGACAGTCTCTTGGGTTGCAAGTGCTGGCAGCACAGTCGGCTGATGGGCTACCAAGGCTCTCTCCAGCACTGATTTCCTTTGATTTATGGCTGGCCACACTTACACACATGCCCCTGGATTTAGCACTCAAATTATTTGGGAAAGCGATCAAGAGTTGGTAGCAAAAGCACAACCTGTTACCGAGATGGCCTCCAGGAACTTGTCTCTATATTCAGCTTTGCCGTTCCTCCAAGCAGCCCCACACATTATCAGCTCCCAGCTGGAGAATGCATAAGAAAAGGTATAAGCATTATTTTTACAGAACGCATTACTATGTCTGAGCCTCTCAGTTCCCACAGGGATGGAAAATAGCTGACTTGGTACAATGTCCCCTTCATATTTCTCTGCTTGCACAGAGCCAGCACATTTATGCCTATGTAAATCAAGCCCTGATCTCAGGGTGAGAAGAGACAGAGAGAAATGGGAAGACCCGAGGGGTTGGGTGTTCTGCTACTTTCCCATATCCCCCATCTGGATCTAAACACTGCAGCAAACTGGAGTAAATTGGAGCAACCTACAGAACAGGGTATCTCCTGCAAGAAGCAAACCATGCTTCAGATGGCTGTGACCAGAGGGATACATCTAGCAATCTTCTACTACAAGACAGCCAGTGAAATGGAACCAGAATGCTCATAGCCAGGTTCAGGGTCGTGCATGGGGCAGGACATCGTCCCAAGGACGTGGTGGAAACCTTCGTGTCTTCAGTGAACAAACATCTCCCAACTATTCTCACTTCTCAGGCTTTCCGCTGCTGCTGAGAATGCTTCTTTGCAATATAAAGGCAGTGGAATGGCACAGGGAGAGACTGCGCTAATTATTTAATCACAAAAAAAAAAAAAAAAATAAGGTCCGTTGGAAAATACTGATGAGCAGTCATATTTAACAGTCTGGCTATTATGTTTGATTAAAATACATAGCAAAAAATATTAATTGGGCTAGTCACACAGACAGCTTTATGTCCTGCAGCAATTCATGTAATAACAAATTGATTTTATGCGAGACACTGAACTAAAAAAAAAAAAAAAGGAGAAACTGGAAATAGCGCCTGAATGCATTATGCATCTTTAGTCTGAAGTTATAATGTATGTATGGCATAAAATGCTGGAGAGAAACAGAGTGGTTCCTTCAATAGCAGAATGGAACCTAATTCATTTAGTGTCCTTTGAATATTTAAACTCCTCCATTTCACATTCATGTAATTTCGCTCAAACGCTAAATGCTAGGCAGACTTCAATATTAAATCCCCCACACTAAATTTACAATACAGTGACAAGTTAAAGAAGCTTTTATATAGAAATGCCTCCAGCTAAAATAAGAGACAGTTGTATTTCAGCTCCTAACAGACAATTCTACACAACCAAAGTCACTTCCAGAAATAACAGCACCTTCTACCCCTCTTTGCAAGCAGAGCCAGAAAAAAAGGTTACACGGAGAGGAGTCCAATTCAGGCCCCTAAATCAAGGCCAGTAGGAGTCTGGTACTGAGATTTCAGTGGGATCCTGCCCATTACTGAAAGGCTGCCCACAGCTGTGGGTGCCACATCCCTGCAGGTGCCCAAGGCCATGGACGAGCCCTGGGCAGCCTGAGCTGGTGTGGGACAGCCAGCCCACAGCAGGGCTTGGAGCTCTGTGACCTTTAAGGTCCCTTCCAACCCAACCATTCTATGATTCTCTGAAAGGCCAAGAGCAGAGCAAGGGGTTCAGATGACAGGAAGCACGCATGTGAAAACTGCTACGGCTACGTAGAAACGGAAAATATTTTCCATCCTTGTCTGAATGATTTCCAGATTTAATTTTTTTTTTCCCCTCAAGTGTCTCTGAGAAGGATACATAGCTACCAACTTCACTTGGGCCCGAGGAAATAAGAACACAGTCAACTCAGCATGGCTCTGATCTAATTAGGAGATATTTGGGATGCTGAGTACAAGAATTTGACAAGAAAATCTGAACGCTGTGTTTGGATATGTGCAAATCCCCAGAGCACTTCTGCAAGCTCAGGACCACTTCACTGCGATGCCTGCATGGAGCTATGAGAACAACCAGCTGTCTGAGTGCCTTCGTACTCAACTCCACGCACTATTTCCACTTCCAGCTTCCGTATGAAGCAAGAAATAGTCTGAAATGATCTGAACAGAGCTAAAATTCATTTCAGCAAAAATGAAAGCATGGAAGAGAGCCTTAAGGCACTCATATTAACGTAAGATAGGGCTCGGGCACAAACATCCAGAGGGAAATCCAAGAGCAGTAAAATAAGGGTATGGTCACGCTGGACTGAGGCCAGCAGAGATGTCACAACGTGCACTCACAGCACAGGAGGCACAAAGAGCAGTGGGGAGTGCTCAGTTTGCTCTGTCTGGGGGTGGAAGGGGAGCTAAAGAGAAGGCTGATGAGGAAGTCTCAAAGTCTTCCACCACCTAATGGGGATATTGAGAAGATGGAGCTTGGCGCTTCTTCGAGGTGCACAAAGAAGCAAGACAAAGCGCACAGGTTGCAGTAAGGGAAATTCCAAAGGGGATAAAATAAGAGCAAGTAACAGAACAGACCGGCCAGAGAGACTGTGCAATCTCCATCCTCAAAGACACCCAAACCACAGCTGTGCCAGCCTCTGAGCAGCCACACCTAACTCAGACTCAGCCCTGCTGTGAGGAGGGGCTGGACCAGGAACATCCCAGTGATCCCACTTGCTACTGAGCAAAGTTATTCTGTGATACTACATTTGATCTTCTATTCAGAGTGTTTTTTTCCTAGGATAAGAGGGAGTCGGTCTTTCAGGAACACAAGTGAATAAAAAGATCGCCACGGCTTAAGTATGAACACCAATCTAAAAACCAACTCCATGTCTCTGCCCCTTAGCATGAAGCATCTGACAGTGAGCACATCTAGCAAGCACGTGTGAAATAAGAATACTCTCTATAGTGGTATTTGAAGCCTCTCGTTTGGTGATACGGACAGTACGCACAAAAATGATGGAGAAGAAGTTGGCAGAGAAACTCAGCTTTAACATATTCATCACAATGGCCCAGTGGTTAGTTCAGATCCAGTCTGAATGGGGACAGCACAGAATCCAAACAGGGCGAGCAGGCACTGGTATAACACCAGCAGCAGTCAGACGCAAAGGGAGGAGATCGGCCAAGTGAATGAATGCTCCTGGTGGCTCAGCGTCTGAGGAGCTTGGTCAGAAAACAAATGGTCAAGCCTGGAGCCTGCACACTGACCTGCAGTGAGCTTTCACTGAGCTGTATACACCACGTATGGTGCAGAAAAGGAACGCAGTGTTCAGTGTGCGTTGCACAACCGCTGTTTCCTACACCCTCCTCCTCAAGCAATGCATTTATTCCCCAAAGGAATTTTCCAGTCTGAGGAGCAAAACAAGCCAAGAATGTGTTAAAACAGGTGTTTCAATCAGCCCTGGGTACAAGCGTAGTCCAAGTGAGGTTAAAAATATTTGGGAATGATGTAATAAAAGATAATAAGTTTTTGCTGTATATTCCCCTCCACCCACGTAGTAAGTCAGCCTGTGTGGAGGCTGCCTGCTCTCTCTTCCCATAAAGCACGTGCTTGGGTTCAAGGGCCAGAGTCAGCTCTGTCTTGTGCCAAATTAAGCTACAGCAGCCCAGGATGCCGAGGAACCAGCAATGGCAAGTCCGGGCTTCGAAGGAAGGAGGAAGTTTGTGATAACACAGCACTGTTTGCATCCACTCCCGTGGTGGGTGTTAACGCCACAGGCAGTAAGCAATAAGCAAAAAAGCATTTGCAGTTGGAAAGTTGTTTCATTAGCAGAGAATGAGGCAACCAGTCAAACACGCCGTGCCATTTGTTTCCAGCCCCTGCATGCTTTCGCCTCACCGGTGATACACAATGCCTGAAATGAGAACGGATCCTCTCCCCAGCTCCATTTGTCATGCTGCAGAAGAGTGGTGCTGCTGACTTACCTGGTTAACACATAAGCGCGTTGCAACACACATCGCTACAGCTGCTATAGAAACCCTAATAGCGCCTGACTGATGATCTCTGTAGATGCAACTTAGGAAGAATAAGAGCTCTTCATATTCTCTCTACCTGTCATTAGAGAATAAACTCTTCGGGGCTTGCAGTCAATTTTCCTGGGGTGTGAAATGTGCCAGCAAGTCAAAGTGTACCCCAAGATCAATACTGAGGTATTACATGCATTATTACTGCTCTGTTTGTTGCCTCCATCAACTGTACTATTATGTGGTTTGTCACAGCAAACTGCTTATGGAGACACTCAGCACAAAAAGCACAACACAAAAGCCTCTTCCAGACGAAATGAAGGCTGTTAATAGACAACTCAGATCACTGCCATCCTGTATCCTGATCTTAAGAAAGACCAGACTGCTTCACTTGGAAAATATCACATCACTTTACATTCCACTCTCCCCAGCTATAAATCATTGTTTAAGACCTACCTGATTTAAATTTGGAGAGCATTCATCTGTCAGACTCCACATCTCCAGCACCTTTTGTGCCAAACACCCCCAGGTGTTCTTATCAAATACTCACATTAACAGCTCAATTAATTATGAGTTAGCCAGATCAAACAGGCCAGTCTCTAGCTTGGCAGGTAGCTGATGTTCAGATATCCTACCTATGCAAACTTTACAAAGTCAAGCAAATTTAGATTCTACAGGGCTCAGATCAATACCCCATTAGGATGCTGAGCTTATTTCTTCACTTGGAAAACTCATGAAAAAGAGCAGACAATCTGCTGTTTATCAATTCATCAGTGGAATTAAAATAGAAGAGCAATTCGCTCGGTATTAACTGGTACGTTAGTAAAGATGCAAACTGGGAGGCAGAGAATTGCAAAACTCTACGAAACCAACAGAGATCAGTGAGCAGTGCCTGCTCAATGCTTGTCAGAATCACCACATGGATGGAGCCCTTTCCAGGTGCTCAGCATCTCAGAGGACGAGATATTCCTGGCAGGCAGGGGATCTGCAAAGAAGCCACCCAGCTCCACTCATCCCTTTGCAAATCGCAGCCTAGCTACAGAGAACCCCATGAGCAGACTGATGGCACAGCGCCTTCAGCAGCCTTGGTACCTAGCAAACATTACTGGGGGCACTTCTGTGTTCACCAAAGCTTTGCTAACCAAGTAAAACCATCTGCCTTCCGAGCCCACCCCATTCACTCTCCAGGCTAATGACAGTGGGAAGGGATGCAACGCATTGCTCCTCCAGATGTAAGCTCTGTACATGGGATGACATACAAGGTCCTGCAGGCAGCCCCTGCTCCTTGCTTTGGGATCCTTAGAATCCCTTTGTGCTCACATAGTTTCTGATATCCCTGCACTTAGGGAGGAGGCCAGATAGAAGCCAAACTATTAATCCCACCTGCAAAGAAAGGGGAGGAAAAGCATGCATTCTGAGGCAATGCTAGAAGGCCTCAGCACTGCAGAGTTCCAAATCTCAGACCTCCTCTAATGCAAATTTTAGGACCTATTCCAATCACTGCTTTTAGTCACTTGAGCTTTGACAAATCAAATATGTCATCTACAAACCTGGGGATGACAAAGCCCTCTTGATTTTTTATTTTGTTGTTGTTAATGACGCAGGTTTTTATTTTAAACTGTTTAAAGAACTGAGTCACAGGTGCCTCCGGAAGAGCAATACTTTGCATTTATGGCAAATAACACTATCCTGAGCATTACAAGCAAAGATTAATCTATCTTCCTAGCAAACGTATGAGATAAGAAAGCATTATCTGAGTAATGTATTATTGATCAGATCCACGTACCTAAATGTACAGAGCAATATACCTTCACGCTGGTCATTCTTGCAGGAGCTTAAAGGACACAGGAATGCCTTAGCTATGATGGGCAGACAGCTGCTGCCCCTTCAGACCCCCATGGGCAGCCCCCAGACTGCTCATCTGGGAACTGAATGCAGCCTGGCCCAGACAAGGCTTCTCTGCTGGGGGAAAAGATCTTCCACCAGGTGGTGATCCACAGCTCCAAGTTCTTAATCTCTTTGTAAAAGTACATGTCTGATGGCAACAGATACGGAGCGTCACAAACACACTAATTCCACCAGAACCATCGATTTCGACTGCCAGAGGAAAATAAGTCAAGTGGAATATAAACAAAAGGAGATAAATCTTCTGTTAAGTTTTGCTTTCCCTCATACTTGGTTGTTTGTTTTATGATGCATTGTCTGCTATGATCTTTCACTAAGAAACTCCACTTCATCCACCAGGGCTTTCGTCATGGTTGAAAGTACTATGGTAATTGTTTTCCTCTTCTATTATCATTTATCTTTTATAAAGAGGTGTTAACTCTGACACTTGTGTTTGAAGGGCAGTTTTTCTTATTGAAAGCTTAGCTTCAGTATAATGGGAAAGATTAGAATGTCTTTAAATTGTCTCATTTCTTTACAAAAACATGACAGATAAAAGATTTCACACATCCAATTCTCTCATTCAAAGTACTGTCTTTAATTAAATGAAGTAGAGCACCTATCCTTCCTAATGGATACTTTTGAGTTTCCCAGCTACAGATTCCTCTCAGGAGCCTCCATCCTCAGTCTGCTGGTCTCTAACACATCTCTGGAAGACATTCGGAGCTTTTTAGAAAGCTCTGGAGTGACAAACTAAGTGACTAATGCTTCCATAAAAAATATAAAGGCCAAAAAAACCCTTTTTAATGCGAAACAAATAATCAGGAGGTGGTACTTCTCCTTGCTACAGAACATTGTGCTGACCATAAATGAGTCTTCCCCTCCTCTTCCCCCCCCCCAGTCCTCTTTCTTTTTTGAGGGAAGAAATATTTTTATTTTTTCCCTATTTGGAATGGTTTGCTTCTGTGTGAGGTGACAGTGGAGGCTGTAGCACTTCAGCAGCAGCTTTGTACGTGCTGTAACGCGAGACAAATGAGATCTGTGGAAGAAGAGATGGATGGGAATGTGATGCACCCATGTAACTTTTCCAAGGCAAATGAGGAGCACAAGGCAAATTTGCAATCCCCATGCCTACTCAACAAAAAAAAAAAAACAACAATGCAAAACTATTTGTCACAGTGACTTGTAAACATAAAGGAAACAAAGCGAATGATAGCCAGGAAAAATGGGACAAATTGGAAGCTGTGAATTACTCATATGAAAATGAGAAGATGAGCACATTCTGCATGCTTACAGCCACAGCACACATGAAAGGGAATCACAGTTTATACAGCATCGGACTTAAACAGATGCTTCATGCATCAAAGTTCACTGCCAATAACTCTCTTCGGTGAACATCACGAAGGTGAGAAGCAGAGCTCAAATGTAAAACCGCCTGCGAAATGATTTCGGATGCAGAAAGCAAGCAAACAAGAAAGGCAATCTTTTTCCCCCACCCCTACAAATCCATATCCGTGACAGTACCCCTGAAGGTCGTTTGCACAAAGTAGGTCAAGTGTTTCAGACAGATGCATGGTATTCAAGTGGGCACTGCGTCTCAGTGCATCTTGGTTTCTGCTTCGTGAACATTTTGTTATGCAGTTCTAAGGCACAACGCATTGTAATTTTTAACAATAGGATTACAAAGCACTGGGATTGTAAAGGCTTTGGAGCAGGGGCCATTTCTTGAGCTGGTACAGCACCAAGTACAATGGGGTTTTGTCCATTACGGAAGTTCCCCAGTGCTATGACGTTAATAAATTCTGATGTTCTATACAAGTTCGATTTCCAGAAATGCCAAACACCTGCAGCTGCCATTAGATAATGGGGCAGCTTGTTATTAATTATTCTCATGCTTAAGATGCTTCAGTTGCCCAGTCAGGGAGCAGGAACGATCCCACGTCATTGTAAAACAACCAATGCAACGAAAGCCAAGTGGGGTTGATTTGCGACTACCTAACGGCTATGAAGGCATTCAGTTGTTGATGCTGGTTGCAATGAGCGTGTTGGTCGATTCTCGTGTTGAGCATTCAGGGCTCCTGAAAACAGCACGCTGAGTTCTGCCAAGCTGCAGCTCGGCTGATTCCTTCCATACATCCCTACCTCACAGTTTTGTTATTTGTAGGAAGCTGAGCGCTGAGCTGGAATAAGTCAGAGCAGATACATTAGTCTATGGAAATACACTAATTTTTACCAGCTGAACATTTGTACCAGAAGCCCTAGCTCTCTGCAATAAACATTAACTGCATGAAATATTACTTAAATTAACAGAGCTGGTACTGCTGAATTTTCTTGTTTTTAATGTAAAATACTTATCACTTCTTCCATCTTGCACTTCCAGAAAATCAGGAGTGTTTTCACTGAGCTCATGTTCCTTTTTTTCCCCAGCTATCCCGACTGCCAACCCAGCAGCGCAGGCACGTGCTGGGCTCACACGGAGGCGAGCTGGGTCTGGGCTGGCTGCAATGAACTTGACAGAATGGTGCTTACACTTCTATGAAAGTGATCAGTTCTCATGCTGCTTCAGCTAAAGCCTGGAAAACAGCAAACCAAGCAGTCTGCAGCTCTGAGATGTTAAGCAAGCTACAGTTCCTGGTAAATAACATCATTAATAAGAAACAGAATAAAGGAGAGCAAAACGAATGGAAAGATAGATCTGGACTGGAGGTAAGGCAGGAGAGGAATGGTGTGTTGGACTCCAGAGCTTTCATGGTAATAATGAGACTGGGGTCCAATAACACAACAGTAATCATTAAGTTTATAGAAGTAAAGCACTAGAATATTCATCCAACCCTAATGCCATTTCTGCCTGCAGACTTGGACTGGAAGACTTACAGCCCTTCGGCGGCCTTTAGTGCCTGCCCTTCCCCTCGTACCAGCGGTGCCACAAGAATGAAGGCAGCTGGCAAAATTGAAAAGCAACCGAGAAAAAGAAAACAGAAATAACTAACCACAGTTTCGTGAAATTCAAACAACTGGAACAGGGGGGAAAAAAAATGTAAGTTGCATATTAGTCTGTATTTGTTATAACCCCACTGATTCTTCAACTCCATATGCCCAACCTGACGCTACCCCTAACATCAAGCCATGCCATGCTGCAGTTCCATGGCTGAACAAAGCCTGTCAAATTCTGGAAGCTTCAGCTATGGCAAAACTGAGGAAGCTGCCTAGCACAGTTCAGTCTCTGAATGAGAGAACAGGATGATTCCCAAGCCCCAGAGGAAGAATGTGAACCTTCACCCACGAGAAGGAATTCCCCTTAATGTACAGCCTGTGGGGAGAGTCCTCCACCCTGGTTCCTGGATACTGGCAATAGGCTGAGGGCCAGCATCATGCCTTGCCATAGCCTTTATATGGCCAACATGGGAAATGACTAATGGAAACCACCATTTCTGGCTTCTGTCAAAAGTAGCTAAGAATAACAAATAGCTATGTCAATCCCCAATACTGACTGGAGTGAGAATTTCCCCCAGAGAATAAGAGAACACGAGAACTATAGGGACAGATCAAGCGGATTCCCCTAATGATATCCCCGTTCTCCATGGAAAGCCTTCTTTTTTTTTTCTTTTTTTTTCCAGAAACAAGAGTCATAGGGTAAATATGACACTTGTTTCAGTGGCGCCTTTCCCCATTGAAAATAGACACATTCCTGTAAGTCCCTAAAGGAAACGGAGAGAAAAACAAACACGCGCAAGACATCAGCACTCAGGGCCAAAGGGAATACAACCAGGATGGGATATTTGTAAAGAAAAATATATAGGGAAAAGGACTTTGCCTCTGCCCTACAGCTTCTTGTTGAGAAAGATGGTGGCTAGAAGACCACAAATGTCGCAGAATCATAGAATGGTTTGGGTTGGAGGGGACCCCACAGATCACCTAGTTCCAACCCCCTGCTCCGGGCAGGGATGCCAGCAGCTAGAACATCTTTCTCTAAAAGAGTCAGAAATCACAAGAGAGGTAGAATAAATGCTATTGGAAAAAATCCCCTGCATCCAGCTGTTGTCCTGGTGATGCAAACACACGGGCCCTGTACACCCAGAGGTGCAGCAAACCTGAACCATACTGTGGGCAAGGAGAAGGAAAGCCATGCCCCTGCCCACCCAAAGCCAAGCGGCGCCCTGCACGATGCAGCTGCTCAGCAGCATGGCCCAGCATCATCTCCTTCCCTGAGCAGTAACTTCTCAATGCAGTTACACCATTCTACAAGGTTATCCCTTCCTCTAGTTTGCTCACTAACTGAAATCACCGCTCAGCACCAGCATGAGACCACAGCTCCAAAGCAACCTCAGGAGCAGCTCTGCACGTCACCAAAAGCTTTTTTTGTCCCAGGGTCAGAAAACACACGTCCATCATGTCAACATAAATATTTTAGACAAATAAATAAGAGCACTGCATAGGAAACACGATGCAAGATGCTCCCATGCAGCACCCCCTGCCAGAGGCACTGCAGAGCAGCTTCTCCCCCTCATTTTGCTGATTCCTTTGCACTGTGAATATTACCATGTTATTTCCACTAGGTTAAGGCTTCTAAATTAGAGATTCCAAATACACGAATCTTTTCTAACAATATGTTTTCCCCGCTAATTGTGGAGGATGACACTTGTATAAGCGCTGTCCAATCCCGTCGCTTTTTCGTCATGGAAAGCAATATTCTTCTTTTCCCACTACGCACTCCACGAAAGCTTATCTGCTTCACAAAGACCAAGAGCTGAGTCAACCCTGCTGGGATCCAGCCCTCTAGGCTTAAACACTGTGAGTGCTTCCGTCTCCCTCATTATCTAAAGCAATTAGTGGGGAGAAGGAAAAGACAGCATTAGAGCTGGCAGTTTCCTAACGGCGTCCCTTGGTACGACGACATCTCCCAGAAGTGCCTGTGTTTCCGTGAGCTGGTCTTAAGCCACGGGTACTGGATCCAGACACTGATGCACACTGCTATCAACTCCCCAGCTTGAAGCTCATCAGAATAAACGATGCAGCCAGACACATCAATAAATAGACCTGAAATGAAGCCCTTCATTTCAAATCTCTCCAGTAAGGTCCCTGAAAAGTTTGAGATCAGGAAGGCTACCTCGTGTGTCTGAACCACATCACTTATTCTGATGAGCTTCAAGTTTCCAGTGGGCCTGGAAAAATAACTGCAGCAGCCAATGTGTTTCTGAGATGTTTGCCCCATTCTGCTCAGCAGCACCAGGTTCATTTAAAAACCTTTGTAGTCGAGTTAGGAACAGACTAATCTAGGCTATAGCCTAGTAATCTTGATTAAGTCTACGTTTAGGGACCTTGACGCTTTGATAAAAAGTGAATTTTAAGCTCATTTAGAGCAATAGAACCACTTAGGTGGTATCTTTCTTGGAAGTCTGAATCATTGCTCAAGCTCAGCCTGATAAGGGTATCACTTCAAATTGCCTCTCTGCATTTAGAGCTGATACATACAAAACAGTGACTTCGTTTCTCAGTGAAGGATTTATGTCCAGGTATAATCTGCTACCTTGGAAACCATGGTCAGAAGAGCACCAAAGGGATGCTACAAAATTTGTCAAGGAAAGGCTGTCAATCTCAAGAAAGTATTTTTCCCCACTGGGAAATCCTCCCCGCTGGGGCTGGAACAACAGGGATCCCTTAAGATTTACTCTGCAACTTCAGGAAAGGTGCTCTCAGGGCAGATCTTCAGCTGAGGGTCGGCAGGCTTTAAAGGTCTCTGCTGGACTCGGGAACACTGGGCAGCACGTCACCTTTCCTTCCTAAGAAAAGAGCTGAGGAGGCAGTGAGCAGGATATGGAGTTGGCCTCTGGTTTGCTAATTCTCTGCAGATTCCCCAATCTCTTTTATTACCAGGACTTAAAGCTGCGCTACACGGAGCCAACGGGGATTTGAACATCACTCAGCAAACCAGCTGACTTTGATGGGAATTACTCAAAGTTCATGTAAGGGCTGGAGGACTGGACAGAAAGAGGGGAAACAGTGGAGGAGGATATTACATTTTTGGATGTAGATTTTTGGCTAAAGAACATATGAGATGGGAATAGCCACTAAAGAACACATTGAGGCCGCCTGGATTTCTCCTGAGCCCCTTTGCCTCTTGGCTGGCTTCAGATTCAGGTCTTCAGATCTTCATTCAGGTCTCCGGAGGCTTTCAGTAGTGCCTGGATTTCGACACAGCCTAGGCAGAGACGTAGGTGAAATTTAAATTCTGAATAAAAGCCTAAACTGATCATTATCTAAACCCAGGAAGCTGTTTACTCTTAGGGGAATGCTTAAGAGCAGAGCCTTTACAGATTTTGCAGCATCATCTGCTTAGCAAGCAGGTGAGCATATTAGCAGGGTACGCAGCCTCTACTGTTCTGGGAGAAACTTCGTGGCAATCCTTGTAATATTTATCACACCTCTTTGCCTCACATTAGCATGTTTTCTGGATAAACGAGTAAAGCAGCGTTGATATTACCCATTATCACCATCTGTTATCGCATCGGAAGAGAGCAGATTTTGTGCTTACGCTGATAAACTTCTACGTGAACTTTGTTAAGGGGGATCTGATCAGGAGAGCAGACCTGGCAGTCCTCACTCACGTCGAGCCACATAATGGCACTAATTCAGCTGCAAGGAACTGGGGAGTACTCATAAACGTCACATAGAAAGGAACAGAACAGAGAAAATGAACAAAGCACCAGAATATATACCAACACAAACAGGGCAAAACACCAGTGTAATCCTTCACCTAAACTCAGACTGAGACTCCCCATAAGAGCACACACATTGATCCTTGGCTTATGGGGCACAAGCAGCAGCACCAAAGCCCAAGACAAGATGCAAGGAAGACGCAACTCGGCATTCCTGGTCAGCCTCAGATCCCCTCAGGCCTTTGTATGTAGCAGGAGGTTTGAGAGCCATGAGTTCAGGGCTGCATTTCTGGAGCTTTGCCATAATATATTGCTTTAGGAAGTTTTACATTTTCCAGTTTCAATTCCCATCCAGAGCAGAAAACACTGAAAGAAAGGAAGACTGTAACAAGTGAAGCTCATCAATGTTTGTAAACATGGTAAACATCCATTATTTGCCAGATGCTTTCCAATAATTTAAGCACCTGCTTTATGGAACTCAAACAGCAGACAGGCATATGTTACAAAGAGTGTAAAAAACATGAATTTGCTTTGCAAGGGGGTAGACGAAACACACACCAGGCATCTTCAATCCAGTGTGCTTGGGTACTAAAAGCAACAAAGCAGGACTTGCAAAGATTAAGCCTGCCCACAAACGAAGACTCAGGTTCACTTGGTGCACCCTGCACTGAAGCACAGACTATCAAGGTGCAGATCTGCCAGCCCCAGAGCTACCTGGACAACAGCTGTGTTGTAAGCACCTTTATTTCCTTTCAACATGGAAAGAAAAGAACTTGCAATAACTGCACGGAACCTATTTTGCCTGCTCTGTCTGGCTTACCTTGAAGTAACTTATTTTTGCATCCACGTTTCTGTCTCAGACTGCAAGATTTGACTCCAAAAAGAGAGTCCTAAAATCACACACTGTCTTTCGCTACCCATTCTGACATACAAGGAACCTCCAGCATAGCTGAAAGCCAGATTTAATGCAGAGCAAAAAAGAAAAGAAAAAAGACTTCCCTTGGTGCTTGATGTGCTTGCTGCCTCTGCCAAATAGCAGGTACAGAAGCATCTCTCTTCCCTGGACCCTGAAGCCATTCCCCTTGCCAAGAGGAGAAAGGCTGCCGAGAAGGGAGAGCTGTGCTGGCCCATTTCAATAATTGATGCTACAATAAAAGTTCTGGCCTGGTGCCTGGTTAAGACGCTGCACTGAACCTAGATGCCAGGGGCTTCTTTAACTGCTCATGCTCACTGGGTCCTCCTTGAGACATTTTGAGAGCTACAGAGGCAGGCTTGAGTTTCCCCTGCAGGCACTGCCACTGCTAGAAATGTCTGTTCCTCATCCCCCCTACAGGACATGCAGCTTCTTGGGAGCCATGTGTGGTGGAAGCTGCCCTCTGAAGAGGACCTCCCTTAGGTTGCTGGGCTTCCCCAGACGAAGCCAACTCCATCAGCCCTCAACATTACATAGGCCCACGTATACTATATACAACACATATAGGTATACATGCTGTTGATATCTGTTTTACTACAGAGATCAGTTTCCTGGGTCCCCTTTTGTCTGGTAGAAGGGCACTTTCATGTGCCTGAGTTGGCTCAGAGAAGTTATTCATTCCCACCTAAGGGTCATTCCATGACATGAAGAGGTTAAACAGCCTTCCTGGATCACTTGGTCACCAGCCCCATTGTCCTCACACAACTCCCACAGTTCCTTTGCCAGCTGTACAGACAAAAACTGCACCACAGTGCTGAGAAGGAAGAAAGCTCAAATGATCCTAAAGAAAGCAATAGATTGAGCCTCAGCGAAAAAGGGAACACGCAACCTGTGTTGAGCTGGTTCTTCTAAAAGACTATGAAGAGAGGGAAAGGATCCATGCAAGCTGACATTAAGAGCATGCAAATTGCAGACTGGCTCTCTGGGAGATGAGATGTCCCTCAAATCTTGGCCAAAGCTCAAAAATGTCTGCAAGAGTGACTGACAAAGCCACACAGCCCCACAGGCTGGCAGCAGTGCAGGAGCCACCCAAGCCACCCTCAGTGGAAGAGGTGACACCTCTCTGCATGGAGACAGGCACTGTCAGGAACCTCCAGGAACTCATTTTGTGCTGTCACTCAGAAGAGCTCAAAGCTGAAAGACTTTGTGACCTGCTGAGAAGCTGGGGGGGATTCACCTGAGAGGGCCAATGGAAAGGGGCTGAGCAGCATTGGATGTCTGAGGTGTAAAGCACGTCAAGCCTTTGTAGTCTGCTGATGGATTCTGTAAGTCAAGGTGGAGCGTAAATGGCTTTAGCTGAGTTTTGCAATAGAGTAAAACTAAAAGCCAGAAGAAAGAGTTTGCATTTCAAGTGTCAGGCTTGCAATGAAGAAGTCAAACCTTCTATGTTTTCTTCCTCATCATTTTAAAAATCCAATAAATGAACGCACACAAAATAAGGCTGATAGCAGGGAGCTAGTGATTCCAAACAAGACCTGCCTGAGCAAAGAAGAGCTAAATGAGTTAAAGAATAAGAAAATCGATGTCTGAGGCCTCAGCCAGGCACATTTCCACAGAAATGCAGCTCAGGCAGGTAATACTGGGACAGAAACAAGAGCGTGCCTTTTTCTCTACCTGACTTGTCCTCGGTGTGAGGTGAACAAAATTTAGTGCTGCCCCGCACTTCAGTTGCGGTGTCAGTTTTTTCAGGCTGGCCTTGTTCACATCAATTACAGCACTGTTCACATATGCAAAGGGACCAGCACCATAAGCCCTGGGATACTCATGCTCAAAGTATTTAGTGTGCCCAACTGTACTTTGAGCCAACCTGCCAGTCAGTGTAAATCACAGCAGCTTCCCCAAAACTGACGCTGGAATTTTACCCCAGAAGCAGCCTCCAGCCTTCAGTTCAATGCAGCTCCTCATTGCCACAGGCCCCTCTGGCACAGGTATTTTACAGAGACCACTTCTGATCTCACTGGCATCCCAGTAAGGCAGAAGCAACTGCACCGAAGCTGACAGCACAAGTTCTCAGCTCACTTAAGTCACCTCCTTTGAATTTCACGAGCTGCGTCTGCACCACGTCAGGATGAGGGTCGAGGTAGGGTTATAGCACTTGAGTTCCTTGCTTCAAAAATAAGCTGCATCCCTCTGTCACTGTGTTTCCAAAGTGGAGGGCTAGAGGGTAATATCCGCATTGCCTGAAGGCCTGCTCTTAAAAACCTCTCCTAGGAATCCATCAGGTAGCCAAGAAACATTTTCAGCTACCTAAATTACTTTCAGACCTGGTTTTGATATATGTTGTTATGGAGGTCTCAATGCTGAGAGCTGCTCCACTTTGTTTCTCAGTGCAGAGAGTTGTTCCAGTTGTTTTTAATCAAACTGCTTAATTACAAAATGCTAGGGGACTCACTGCTTCTTTTTAAGTTCGCTCATTAATCTGTGTTAGATTCTGCTCAAATGAGTAATGGCATCCAGCCAGCTTGCTTCACAAAACTAACATTTAAAGAAGTAAATAACTGAAAATGGTTAAAAGGCATAATTATTTTTCTAATGCAACATCTAATTAATCCGTGAAGCTCACTGAAACAAGCTCTAATTGAAGAAAATACCTTAACAAGATTTTCAAAAGGAATGATTAGACATGGTTAGGACTAGGAATATTGCCATACCAGCCAGTGAAATCAAGCTGCAAAGTCACTCTCGCGTTTCTATTTATAAGCCAACCACAGGCAGGGGCTGAGAAAGGCTTCTGTCTGCCTGGCATGAGCAGCCCGATGCAACACGGCGTTGTTTGCGTCGGACTGAGGCACGACATGTCAGCCATTATCAAAGACAAGGTCCATCTAATCTCGTTATCACTCATCTGCTTGCTGATGGCGGTTCCAGTATTGCTGTGTAACATCAGAGGAATGTGATAATGAATAACTGACTCATGATGAAGCCATCATCTCAAAAGCCCTCTATGCAACTAAATGAATTAGCGCTTCTATGAGCAATGTCTCCATGTGACTAAGCTCCCAAGATAAACCAACCGTTTACCCATTAGCGAATCAAACTGGAACCAGCCCAGAACGAGGCTTCTGGCAGAACACCTTCAAGGTAATTTCCCCACAGCAAGCATGACAAGCGTGCCCTCAGGAGATGTGATCTCTTGGAAGAGAAACTGGAGACAGGACAGAAGCTATTGAAGATGCGGCTGACATTCTGGCTCCACCGAAGCTCTGCCATTTCCTAGGGGTCTTTAAATCCCATTCCCTGTTCTGCAACTTGGGAAGATGTGATGCAGGAGGCCAGGAAACCTGAGTGCAGAGACCATCGCCTCTTTGCTTCACAACACCAGCTTAGAGAGATTTATTTCTCTTGCCTAGGAGATCTGCTTGTCCAAGGCACACGTGGCACTGCGCGCTGCCATCGCATGGGAAACAACGCGGCCAACCCTTCACCGCGTGCTTCCCTCCACCACTGCAAACTCAGTGCCAACACTTTCCAGGGAGAAGAGGGAATCCTCAGGAAATCCCGAATATCTGAAAGCAAAACAGCTATTTCTGGCTTCAAGTATTCGTTTTTCGTTTTTGCTCAGGAGATTTTCTCCATCTTCAAATTCAACCAGCTAATCACATTTTTATAGCAACCAAAACAGGCAAAAGCTCAGAACCATGTACCAGAGGCAGGTTTGATTTCAGCCACACTCAGCTGATTACTGCACTTGGTCGCTGCAAGCCAACTATTATGACACAGGAAAAAAATACTGAAATGAGTTCAAAAAAAAAAAACCTCAGAACGTGCACCCAAAGTATTAACTGTTTTCCAAAGGAGCAAACATAAGACAATTCTTGTTTATATGTAAATATCCTGGAAATAAACCCACAGAATTTCTGCCAAGCTGTCCCAAAAAAGGTCTGACAGATCCACCACTGTATGGTTTCATGTGTATGTAAATGGCTGGCTATAGCTTAAGATGCTGCAGAACAGCTTTCCAAGAAACCTTAAGTAAAATCCAGCATCTGCACTTCTTATTCCCTTATTACATTTTTCGGGTTTTTTTTCCACATATTTTAGAAATGTTTTCCTCGTGATTTCTGTCCCTCAACTAACTTTGTCCAAAGCTGAGAATTAAAGCAAGCATTTCAGCAGACACGCTTCTCCCTTCCAACCCCTTATCAGCAAAGCGCTGGCGGGGAGGACCCCAGCCTGCAGCCCAATGTGGGCCCCTGCCAGCACTGGCTGGAACCTCCTCGCCCTGTCTAGACACCCTGTCCTGGGCCTGCACTTCCTTCCTAGGAAGAACTATTTTCCTAATATTCAACTTGCAGCTTCGAATCAGCTGGTTTATGGCCGCTGCCCCACTGCAAAGCTCTGCTCAGTCGCATCCCGTTGGCTGCCCATCAACCGAGCGCTTTGTGCTGGATCTTCTCCTGTACACTCAGGGAAGCGATGCTCTTAGTTTCACAGTATCAGAGGAATGCAGAATCATAGAATCACTGAGGCTGGAAAGACCACTAAGATCACCAAGTCAAACCCCAACCCACCCCCATCATGCCCATATCCCTCAGTGCCACATCTCCACAGTTCCTTAATGCCTCCAGGGATGGTGACTCCACCACTCCCTGGGCAGCCTGTGCCAACGCATTACCACTCTTTCTGAGAAGAAATTTTCCCTGATATCCAATCCAAACCTCACCTGGTGCAACTTAAGGCCATTACTTCTCATCCTATTGCTGTTACCTGGGAGCAGAGGCTGACCCCACCTGGCCACAACCTCCTTTCAGGGAGGTGTAGAGAGCAATGAGGTCTCCCCTCAGCCTCCTCCTCTCCAGACTGACCCAGCCCAGTTCGCAAAGCCACTCTCCATAGATCTGTGCTCCAGACCCTTCACAGCTTCATTGCCCTTCCCCAGACACACTCCAGAACCAGAAGAATAGGGCAAACCTGAATAGGAAGGAAACAATCTTCTGCATTTCAACAGGCACCCACATCCTGTATTGCTCAGGACTTCCCCTTCCCCATCTCTTATCTGGGAATGTGCAGGATCCCAGCAGCCAGTCCTCTAGCTGGTAGTACCTGTGGGCTTTGGCAATTGAGCATCATCACATTACAATTGGAAATTACATTGCCACTGGATCATCAAGTACCCAAATCATTCAGAAAACAACAATGCAATACAACTGAAGTAGAATAAATTAGTCTTTATCCCAGTTTTGTCATACGGGCTGTTCGCAGCTGTTACGTTAACATCCATCTGTCTCTGGTATTTCCAATGCCATTCACTGCTATCATTTAACAGCCATGCAAATCCAAAACCTTTCATCCAAATGAAGGGTTTGCGTGGGAACAGCTGGGCCGCCACGTGCACCCCATCGCTCCACTCCTGGGCAGCACACATGGAGGCACAGCACTGTGTGCCACTTCACAATGTTTCAAAGAGAAACGTGGCCTCTGTCCAAAAAGCCTATCGTGGTTTGGCCAAAGCAAAAGGCTCGAAATTCACAGCTAAAGCCAGCCCAGAGCCATGAGATTGATTTATTTAGGAGGAAGATGCTGAGGTACTTCAAGGATCTGCGCTTTAACACCACGTAATTGATACCAAACTCATAGAATATTATCAGGCTTGGGTAACGGGCAGCGTGGAAGAAAGTTTCTTAGAAGCAGCTGCACACTTTTTCTAAAAAGAAGAAATGCAGTACATACTTGGAAAAGAATGAACGGAACAGAGAAGATGACGCTAAGGCAGGGGTGTGTGGAATATTCTGACGGTGGCCCTCAGGGCTGAAGATGTTTCTCTGCTACACTGTAATGGAGAAACATCTGGACGGAGAAAGAATCAGAGAAAGGAGCCTTTACTACAAGCCCTGGTGCAGGAAGAGTGCTTACTTGCTAAAGAGAATACAGCAATGTTTTATGCCCGGTTCGCACAGAACGTCATTGTTAATGCCCGTCCATTATGTCTGCTGCAGGCAGATGCACACAAGTTCCAACCTAAACTGAGCTGAGAGAAATAAACTTCACCTTTCACGTGCAGCGCCGCACAGTTCCTCAGCTGCAGCCTCAGCTGATGACGTGCTGAGGGATCCTGCTACATCTGACAAGGCCAGAGCTGCATCCCTCACCTGAATCTGCGTTGGAGGTTAGGGCTATCGGATAAAAACCTTTTCTTTTCAACTTGTGTGCATAACCCTAGGCAGTCTCTGAATTTTAATGCCAAGCCGTTGCTTCTTTCCCTCGATAACCCTCAGCTGCCCCCACCCCAGGACAGCAGAGCTTGCAGCGTTGCCTGCCACACTTGGACCAGTTCTCCCTTACACCAAAGCTTTCAAGAAGCGTAAATTTTAGCTGAAAGGTCTTTACGCAGCAAATTGCAAATCAGGACAAGAATCTGCATCCTAGTCATTTACACTGTAGTGAGGGTAATCATCCGCAGTCCAATTTAGCAACACTCCAGACTTCTGCTCTGATGGATGTGACTGCGACACGCAGGGCAGCAGAGAATCGTGTCTTAGCATGCACAGGCATCCAGAGAACAGAACAGCATGGGGCAGGTTTAACAGTAATTGTATAGAGATCTATACCGCATTCTTTCCAGTTTCCACTAATTATAGCCAGCATATATATAACCTACACCATTAATGATATCCTGACAAATGGAAGACTTGAGATCTGTGGAAGTTTCAGCTTGGCATCTCTCAGCGGCATGAAATTGGATGAAACAAATCGTATTTGAGTCCATACGCAGGGGGTGAGGATGTGATTTTTTTTCCTATTCAGAGAACTTCTGAATACGATCAGCTTTGGGAGCCAAGCACAGGCTAAGAACAATTTCACATAAATACAGGAAGAACCGATGACAACACTTGGGAATAATCACAATGAGTCAAGACTGCAGAAGTCTTCCCAATGCTGCAGGATCACTTGGAAAAACAGTCTCTCATTTTCCAAAGACAGTAAGTGATGATGAATGAGGACACATTTATTAAGAGAGAACTTTGCATCCAGTTTTCTCTCAGATCACAGCAGAGGATGGGGTCTCTCTGTGCTGAACACTTCTTTCTAACGCAATAATCCCAATGTGCGCACGGGACCAAGATGCAAATAAGAACCTTGCTGACAGATTTGCTTAACACCCTGAAGGGCTATGCAGCTCCAGGAAGGAGAACCAGAAGGATACTTATTGTAAAGAAAATCTGTTATTCAACCTCAGTTTGCAGAGGTTCAAACAGAAGAACGTGTGTGCCTCAGGGAGGCTCCTCATAAGTGTGCAGTTAAAACCAGTACATATGGGAGTGCTGAAGGGCGCCCAGTGCCTCTGCCAGGGTGGGCACAAACTTCAGGCAATCTGAAGATTTTCTCCTTGTAATCCAGTTAATGATGCATGGGCCAAACAAAACCCAGTAGCAAAACGAACCAGGCAGCTGGCAGCTCCACAGCTTTTTTCTCCTACCGTGGATTGCCGCCGTCTTCTTGCACCGTGTTCACCTCCACCTTGGTTTTCCTCACTTGCAGGGCAACCACGTTTGGTTCCCATACAAGACTGCATTGCAATTCATTCATACTGGCTGAGAGATATGGGAATGTAAAGCATTCTCCACGCTGAAGGAGCCTGCAGGCAAGCTTCAGCAGACAGCCATGTGCTAAGCTAGAGCGGGGCACGCACGGGAGAAGAATTACATTTGGGTGGTGGCACAGGGGAAATTATGAAAGCAATTCAGAAGCATTGTAATGAAGTACAATGCACTGTAGTGCTGCTCAAATTCAAAACAGGAATAAATTCTTTCATATGTTAAGTGCTCCCTGAAGTACAGAGCTGCCTAGAGCACGAGGCCCAGGACGGGGGCACTGTGGTACGCGCTCGGAGCTGGGCCTGGGACACAACTGCAGCTGAAATTCAGACCAACATGCCCACAGCCCCTCAGCTGTCTGAGCCACAAAAGCCAAATTAAACATTGCTTCAGCTGCAGCTTACCCTTTGTACCTTTAAAACCATTATATTTAAGAGCAATGTCATTTATGAGCTGGCCGTGGGGAAGGGCAGGTGTCTGACACTGAGAAATCATTTCAGCTAGGGGCGATAAATCCCATCTATAAACTGAAAGCCTCTGAAATGAGCTCTACATTCAATCCCAGCCCTCTTTTTTTCAGTTGCCTTTACTGGGACAGACACCAAGCTCCAGACCTGAACATGCTCCACCACTGGCAGTGGCACAGCTGCAACCTGGTCACACCAGCACGTTGCTGGTCCAATACCTGCTGAATTCAATGGAAGCCTTTCAACAGGCTTCAGCAAGCTTTGGCTCACTCCCTAGGTGACACTGCATGTCTTTTCATTGTCTTTTAAGCATCACAGTATTGGGTGGTTAAAAGCGTTTTTCCCTCTGTCCAGCCTGAGCTGCTCCCAGCAGGAAGCTCTGTCCCTCCCTGCCCTGGGAGCCTTCCAGGGGAAGCACACGTGTCACCTGGGCACTGCCTAACAGCCATTTCATTTGGGATGGCTTAAGTAGGTTCTGACATTGAAACAACACCCAACTTCACTGGGGCACAGAAGGCATCAGCTGATGTCTTAAGGACGAGGTGGATCACAAAAATATGCCTGGCTGTTCTCTGGATACATGGACCGATCCACCGCCATCAACCAGGCAATGAAGGGGCACTGACTGCTGTATCTTCAGAAGACGTGGTTGGGTTAAAAAAAATAATGTCTCTCCTCCCCCCAAGAAATTCCCATGGTCTTTAATATGTTCGTTCCATATATCCTCATGGATTTCAAAATTAAGCCTTAGTTTTGAAGGCCTGGCAATCACATATGGCACTGACTCTTCCTCATGAATGTATCAGTGAAATTATATTGTAAAAAAAATACTACATAGAAAGATCTTGCAGAAAGACAATGCAGTTTTTCTCCCTTTTGTAACAACCTAAGCCAAAGCTGACACAAGAAGTAGGATGCAGAAGAAGAGAAACCAAACCAACAGTTTTCTGTCTGGAAACCTAGGTGAATAACCTTACCCAAACCGGTATCAGGTCAGCAGCAGTACTGTATTTCAGACAAGCGACTTCCAGGCGACTTCCAAGAGTATCCCAGCTGCCTGCCCTCTGCCCCAGCACCACGGGCATCTGCACCAGTCCCAGCAGCTATTGCTCAGTCTCTAAAAAGTGCCCAGTGTCACAGAGCAGAATTAAAACCCTCTTGAACAACCTGACATCTCATGCATGCCTTGTTTTGCTCTTGGTTTTCTCTTTTTCAGAAATATTTGGGCTTAATTTTTTCAACTTTTTTCTTAAATATCTGCGCTTTGCTGTTTAATAGGTTTTCACAGAACCATTAAGGTTGGAACAGAACTCTAAGATCATCGAGTCCAACCATCAACCCATCCCCACCATGCTCACTAACCACGTCCCTCAGTGCCATACATCCATATATTTCTTGAACAATTGTTTTCTGCAGCAATGTTTTCAAAGCTACAATCACTGTGACAATGTCACTCAGACCATACTTGGTTTGTAAAATCCAAACCATGCGTAGAACTGTAATGTTAAAGGAGGCTTTTGCCCTTTGCTCTGAGTCTCACTTATAATGGAGTGGCATTTTCAGGTGTCACGCTAGCCGTACGTTGTGTCCATCTGCAAGTGAGTGGTCTCATTTCCGTACATTTACAACCTGCAAAAACCATGAATAAACTTTGACTTTATGATTTTTCTTTCCAGTAAACTTCACATTTGTAACTTGGCAGAGGGAGCCATTGTATGCAACCACCTGTGCAGGCTTTAACTAAACACTCCAGCTTTAAAACCGAGAAAATACAAAGCGTTAACACCGCTTCGATAGATGCTTGGGTACCTTCCAACTCTACAAGACAGGCAGTGAATGGGGAGCACCTTCATAAAGTCTCTGCTCTCCTATACTGCAGAATGACATGGGAGTGCTGCCTTGTGCAAGAAGATTTACAGCATTAGGGCTGTCCCCAGGCAAGAGGCATTGCAAAGAAAGGTGCACGTGGGGCTCTGGGGAGGTCACAGCCTCTCCCTGCGCTGTGCTTACTTGACAAAGGTTGCTCGCAAGCTGGAAGCCACAGAGCTAACCCCAGCAGGGGTTTCCACTTGTGTTATTCTTAATATTTCATTGGAAAACACCACCAGGTCTGAACAAAGCAGCAGCCTTGTTCTGCCAGGTGCTTAACATGCTGTTAGTAGAAATGGCTCCATCCCAAAGAGTTGTAGGCTGTACTGACAACGAACAGAGGAAAAGCTTTGTTAACCACATTTCATAGATGGAAAATTGAGGCGCAGAGGGAAGAAAGTGACTTACTAGTGGCCACACAAGTCATGGGCAGAACTAGGATTTGAACCCAAGTCCAGCAGCGCCGAGATCCATGCCTTCACAACACTATCCTTAGCTGCTGCTGGACAAATTAAAAACAAGATCTGGCTGCAGGAAAACACTGAGCTTCTTCCAGACCAGAGACATAACACAGAGGAAAGCATTATAACTGCAGGAAAAGCAAATCTTTACCATACCCCAGCCTTCTTGGACTCTTCCCAAGCCCTTGCACTTTAACACTCCGAGGGCTTTGATTTCAGAGTTGTCAAGTTTCAGTTAATTGTCTGTTTTGTTAGGCTCTGATCTGTCATTTCTTCCACAAAAACCACAGTCTGCTGTGCCCGCCTAGGCAGTGTTACCTTTAAGTCTGAGTCCCTCTGACAGGGACAGAGGCCAGCACGTGTCCTTCCAACTGCCAGCATGGGGCTCTGGGGGACCTGCCTGTGCAGCCACTGTAGGTAAAGCTGCGGGGCTGTGTCCTTACAGGGGACTTCCCCTGCAAGATGGGGCCGAGAACACGACAAAGCTCTGAGCAAGAAGCCCCTGATCAATGGTCACAGCTCAGAATCAGTGCAAATAAACTGACATTGCTCGAAAGTGAGATCACTGGCAATTTATTCCTGCCCGAGCCCTACCAGAAAGAAAACAGTGTTTCATGTTGGGGCTTTTTTTCTCCTCTCTCCCGTTCTCATTTCTCATCTCTTTGCTATTTCCATGTGCTTCCCACCACACTGTGATTAATCTTTTCTAAGGCCTAGGGGACTGGAGTAAAGAGGTAAGTCAGACTCTATCAAAGACCCTACACAGAGGCAGCCAGGATCTGCCCCAGCCTTTGTGGGGCTGCAGCATTCCAAGAAACATTTTCCATCCTCAGAAGTTATGAAGAGTCAGAACTTTTACAGCTCATTAGTAAATCATTAATGAGATATTCCCTTTACCTCTCAACAAGCTCCTTGCTTCCCTCCCCCAAACCAATCCTAAAATCCTCCCGTGAAAAAGAGCATTCTGTTTTCAAGGCCCTGTAAATGCCAAAGTCCTTTTCTTCCACTCCCCAGCACATTTTCCATGAGCTGAATTCAAGCCCTGCAAAGCAACTGCCAGGGAGGTGCCGGGCTGGAGCCAACCTGCTTGGCGTCAGCAAGAGGATCACCGCTGTGCCATGTAGGATTTGTCCCTCCCTCCCAGCTCACCAACAGAACCAAGCTGAAGAGCAGGATCCCTGGTGAAAGCCTGCTGGATGCCTGACTCCAGGATAGATCCTACCTGTGCAGAAGGAACGTGCCAATCCGGTCATTGATGTCAGAGCACAGCCCGGGGTCAGCTTTGCAGAGTGCCAGGAAGCGCCTTTCCAGCACAGCCAACATCAGCAAGAGGAGATTCCATCAGTGCAGAGCGTGCTGGCCTAATGATGATCCTGGAAGAACAGGTATTAGAGAAACAGGTGTAGAACAGGCCTAGAACTCCTCTGCTGAGAAACAAGTTATTTTCCAAAGCAACAACTGCAAAAAAGATTGTACAAAATAGGGAGTGCTGCAGGATCTGAACACTGGTCTGACATACTTGAAAAGAAGAGAGGTCCTGCCGGTGTGACCAGGCCCAAAAATATTCCACAGCATCCGTGAAGATGTGGGTTCTGTACCAGATCCAAACTTCACAAAATTACGCTTGGGTTTATGAAACAAAAACGTTTCGAGAAATTACTTGTCATCTGACTTCTGGTTTTCTTTACCCTTTCTTAAATCAAGAAATCCCTCACACACATCTCATGGCATGTTAGCACTTTTTCCTACCCTCGCGGCATACTCAGAGCACCTGCACACATTTGCAGTGTTTTGCTGTGGTCATTCTACCAACATTATCAATAACCCAGCACTATTTGACAGCGTCCCCGAAGTCTCAGCTGCTGACACCTTCTGACTGAAAGCAGAATTCTCTGATGAAGAAACAAGTCTGTCCCCTGTTTGAGAGACAAGTCAGAGAGTCGGGCTGCTGAAAGATTAGGAATAAACGCAAGGGGCACCCAAAGTGACATGTTTAAGTATCACAGGGAGCACAGTGCTTTGCCACAGTGCTTTAGCATGTCACTGATGATAACAGGGCATATAAGCACTAAGTCTAGAGCCAAGAAGTTCTGCCGCCTGGAACATAACTGGAAATTCAAAGTGCAATTTAAATTTGTTTTTAATTAAACTCTAAAACAATTATAATCCACACAGGTTTTCCCTAAATAATTCACCAAAAATATCTTTGTCAACAACAGAATATTTCACATAGGACATTGCCTCCCGTGACATTACCTCTTGCAGTCTCCCAGAGATGCGCTCACTCCTGGGAACCAGGGGAAAGCAAGGTTAGAACCCCTCAGGAATTCCAGTTAATTTTTGCACGGGGCAGACACCTTAGCTTTGGTTACTTACAGCAAATGAACACAGCAGCTTTGCTTTTTGGAGAACATTAAGATGGTAGCTGAGGTGCCTAGCCTAAGTTATTGAATGGAAAACTACACAGAAAGCAAACTATTTCTCTACTTGCCAAAGTGCAAAGAGGGAAACCAGACAAGATTGAAATCAGCAATTCCAGCCCGACAGTAACATCAAATCTCTCCTAATGGAACCACATGCAACATAAAAGTGATCAATTGCCAGGATGCAAGTGTTCTGGTTGATTTCAACTCAAGTTAATTCTAATATCAAGGTACAACTAGGGGAGCCCTTGCTTATGTATAGCGCAGGTTAGATCCGGAACAACTCTTTGGTGGGAATGGAGTTCTTATACCTGCCCTCAACATTCTTTGGGCTTCCTCTGCTTTTATCTCCCTGGTTTTCACCCATGGTCTTGCAAGGACGAGACCCCCAGTGACAGCAGGGGGACAGAGGGGTACACACTGCAGACATACAGCCACTGCCACCTGCACGGGAAGGAGATGGGGAGCTCTCAACGCAACCGGTAGATGCCAAAATATTAGCACAGAGGTAATAACGTAAGGGACATCAGGAAAAGAAGAGCTGTGAATTAGGCCATGATTATGCACACCAGATGAAGCAAGAACAGCTACAACTAGTTAAGAGCCAAGCAAAACCTACCCATTAAGAGAGATTTGCATTTTGCGAGGGCCCAGAGAGACCTATTTTTCTATTTTATTTCTCCAAGCATCTTTTTGAGGGAAAGGGTAATTTAGCTCAAACTTTCCTTGGATTTCTTTTAGTGAGTGTAGTCTTTTTTTATTGAGAAAAGAACGATCTTTTCAGAAAAGTTATTAAAAAAGCAAGCCATGTACGTTCAATTAAAATTTTAAATAAGATATGAATTCATTTGCAAAATGGAAGTGCTAATAACCTTGGCATCTTTTAGTCAGATGCACTTTAAGAACAATCCTTTTCTGCACAAAAAGCATTTCATATAAACAACTTAAACCAGCTCTATTATAAGTTTTAGAAATAGGGATGTGGTTAAGAAGATAATTCCAGCCAGAAAAGGGCAGACGTTTGCAGGGGAAAATTAAGGGAATGTAAATCATTTTCCAATAAATATTCCATACACCATATTCAGCTGTGTGATATACAATGTCTTCTTCCAGAGATATTGCCTTCCCTCCCTGTGGATGCTGAAAGCGATTGCAGTATTAAGTTTCAATTGATTGTTAACAAAAGCCCAAGCCCGTTCCTACTTCTGATTCAATCCACTTAGAATAGCAGGCTGAGCTTTTCTAATCTCATTTTAATTTTCCATGGGGGACTGAGCATCCAAAATCCTTGAGAGGGGGCTGGAAGTTTCAGCTGTAGGATGTAACAACCTGATTCATAGTCAATGGAAAAAGACCTTCATTTAGCCTGGGTCCACAGCAGCCTCAGCATAGTCAGAAAAGGCCCCAAGTCACCCTCTTTCTCAGGAAAGAAAACATTCTGCCCAGATCCAACCTCCATATACACCTAACACTCAGCCTTTGGACGAAAAAGAATCACAAGAAACAGCCTTGAGAGATTACATTACAGCTGCCTGCTTTTCCTCAGGTCACTGTTACCGATGCCACACCACCTTCTGGGACTTCACTTCTGCATACACTACAAGGGCCAGAATCCCAACCCATACGTGGGGTGCAGCCAAGGACTGGGGGGGCATGAGACCATCATTCCCCAAGCTTTTTTTTCCTGCTCTGATCTACCAACACCACCTTGTACCTTTGCCCATCCGGCACCCAGCAGTAACAGAATAAGTTCCAGTTTGGGCACATTCACTTCTTTCATTCACATTCCCCCTTTCAAAAACACCCCTCAAATGAAAAGCAAACAGGCACCCTGAGCTCTTGGCTTTCTGAGGTGCCATTCACACAGGCCTGGCTCCTGTCAGTCTCATGCTGCCTTCCCAACCCAAGCTCTCTGGCAGACCCCAACTTGTCGTGGTGTTCCAATGGGAATTCCAGCTCTGTCAGGTGCCTGGGGACAGCCTCAAGACTCATTCAAACAGCCCACGTCCTTGAAAATCAGCCCCTTAACCTGCAGCTCCATCTGCCTCTCCTGCCCTACCTTAGCCCCCTTCCTCCCCACATACCTTTTCCCTGCAACTTCGACATTTTCAGCATTAATGGGATAAATACAGGAAATTCCTGCTGTATGTTAAAACAAAGTGGTATTACAGCAGTGCTTCAGACCAGCATATCAAGCTAAGAAAAAGGATCCGTTACAGCTCAGCTCTTGACCCTTTGTGCGACTTGAGGTACATTACAAGATGTACAATAAGCACAGAAATAAGCACATTTCCTGGAATACAAGAAATAGTTCAGGCACAGCACAACCCTCACCACCCCATGGGCAGCACCACTCAGTGCCTTGCCACTGCAGATCTGTTCTCCATACTTAATGAGGCAGATGCAAGCAACAGGCACTTGCTCTCTAATAAACCCATTCGGCCACTTTGTGATCATTAACCCAATGTTGCTGGGTATTCCTTCCTTCCTCACTCTCTCCCTCTCAATCCCAACATACGCCAGGCTTTGAAATCAAGCACGTCCCCCGCTCCCCAGCATCTGCTGTGCACAAACCACTGCTGCTCACTTGCTGCAGCACCTCAAGATATATTCCTGAGATCTAAAAATAAGCTTGTTACATTATTTGACAGTCAAAAATTAAATGAAATTGGAAGTAGAAATTATTTTCTTGATTACTTAATACAGGCCAGACTTTTACCAAAATATTTTGACAGGAGAAGATTTGTGAAAATAAATAGGCAATCAGCAAGTCATTGCTAACGGAAAAGAATGTATTTTTTTTCAGGGAAACAAGTATATATTACCTGTCACCACCACCATGTGAAAGTCATGCTTTAGAAGATGATGTGTTAACAGCACTCTGTCTAGAGGACAGCCCACCAGACAGACCAACAGCCAAAAAGCAGCAGTGCCACGCCGCGCATGGCAGTCGCTGCATTGGACCAAACATCAGTGATCGTTTATGTCTTTAGGAGCTCTTGGGGGCAGACTGGAGCACACATCTGTTCAGTGTGATGAGAACCCTAACCACAAACCTAAAAAGAGCAAAAACCCCTCACGTTCATGTTTCCTCCTCTTTTTCCTCAGCCCAGACACTCTGGACAACCTACACAGCGTAACTAGAGGGCACTCGCTTCTCAAACCCTCTGTGTCAAATCTGAAGAGCGGGCTTGAAATCGTTGTGCCATCCACCATGTCAGTACTTCAAACTAAATGAGTTTAGGCAAGCTCAGTGCCCTCCTTTCTCCAGATGAGGCATGGGACATCTCCAATCCAAGCCAGATGTCTGTCGTAGCTGGTTATGCTCATTCTGACATGCTATTTGTAACCGACTTAGTGAGTGCCAATGTTAGTGGAGCATGTCTTGTTTTATATCCAGGTAAACCACGTCTTTCATGATCTTACTAGGAGGAGTCTCAGGATCTGCAACAAATTAGCTGTTCAGTGTTAGCTAAGAATACGTGGTACCAGTCTGTTACAGCACAAGCAGATGATATAATTGCCTCCTGTTTTTAAAAAAAAAAAAAAAAAAAGGAACATATGAAATGGGTTTATCTACTTTAGGGATAGCATTAGCATAATTTTCCTGTGCTTGCCTCCTTTTTGGAACTAGTTTGCATAACATTTCCTAGAAATATACTCATATGTACTGCTCCATAGCTACCACATCACACCAGCAAGGCATTGCAACTGGGGCTAATGGGACGGGGGGAGAGGAGGGGAGCACCCGCACACATTTGTTAACACCAGCAAATCCAAGGATGGGCTGTGGCTGAGCCAGGTGAATTGTTCCAAAACAGCAGGACAACTCCCATCAGACTTACACAAACAAGGTCTGGAAAGATTACATTCGGCACAGAAAACGCACACCTCCATTTGGAAAGGCCTCACTTTGCATCTGGTGTGGTGTGTCAGATTCCATTTGAGATACTGGGCTCCGGAGACCAGCGGGGGAAAACACACTCCAGAGTACATGTGTAACATGAGGAGTTAATCCCACACAGGCATTCATCTTTTCAAAGTATATATTTCTGACAGTTTTGGAAAGCACGCTTACTATTTCCATAATGTTTGAAAACATACAGACACTTTCCCTCAGTGTCACAGCATCTTGAACTTCTGAGGCCCTTTTCGTGACACCATAAACTTCTCCTTGGAAGCACAGTATGATGTCAGAGGATGCAACAGTACAAGAGGTGAAGAGGAAAGCTGTGGGAGCATTCAAATAGCTTCTTTTGGCCTAAAAAAAATAAAATAAAAAACTGGAGTTTGATCCAAGAACATTTTGTTCATTTGCTATACAGGGGTGCCTTTTGTATGAGCACAGACTGTTTTGTGGACTCTGGTCCTCTGTAGTCACCATGAAACAGAAAATATACAATGAAGCTAGTGATGTGTTATCATCTAAGACTTCTGTGAATGCTATTTCTGTCTTATGTTCACTGTGACTGCTGGTCAAACGTTCATCCACTACAACTCGAAAGCAATGCGGAGTTTTAAATAATTATTATGGATATTTATAGGTTATTTTCTTCTCTCTTATCTTGTCTGCTCAGTTGGCACAATAAGGCTCATTAGTGTCCAGGTTTAAGTGAATCTTCCAAAATAAATAGCTGTAGTTTTGTGGGTTTTTTCAGCTGGTTTCTCTCGCAATCATCGGGGCTAACGATACTTGTATTTGTAATAAATGCATACACTTAGATATCATCTAGGTAAGCCAAACAAGTTTCATGCAAGCGTAACTGGACAGTTACAACTGTACCTACTACCTCCAGACTTGATTCGTGCTATAGTTCCAGCAGAGATTTAATGAACAAGTCAAATTTGATGCAAGCATTCTGAAGTTTTGCAGCTCTGATCAGCAAAATAAGTGTGCTAGATAATTAGAGAGCTAAGCTGATATTCATCTCTAATCCCCCAGATGAAAGAACTAGATTTCACAAGAACTGTTTTTGTATTTATTACCACGCACAGAAAAGACAGCACTGATTGAAGGCAAACACGAAGACGTTAACAAAAACCAGGCTATTTACTCACTCAGCCCCACTCAGCCCAAGAAACATCGCTATGGAACGACCACATCTGTGGTCACCAAGAGGCACTAGCACTAAGACCAAAGATGGTGTCCATCCCTTGAAGTAGCCCTACCAACACCCTATGGAGTACCGTGTTTGGGTTCAGACCCAAGCTGACAGGGCTGCAGCCACTCATGCTTGGAGCTCATGGCCCTTCAACCACCGCTTCCCACTTATTTCAAGTATCTCCACCTCTGAAGTTAAGGATAGGTCTTCAAAACACAGCAGGCTGCTCATCTCCATCCACCTGCCAAACCGATCAGCTCTCTTTAAGATTTCCAGCAAAATATTAGTCCGCAGTTGGCATGTAGCTCCTATCCCAAATGACTACAACTTGAGGAAGTTGTCTGGCCTCTGAACACAGGCTACCAAGCAGCTTTAGGGCCTGATGCCATTATTTTTTACTCATTTTTAATCAGTTTAATCTTGCAGATGCAAAACACTCACTGAAAATCAACAGGAGTCCTGGGGTGATGAATATATTTGGGATATCTTAAACTTTGTTGAAAATCCCAAGTAGAGCATGGCAGTTGGGCACAACAGGTTTAGCATCCACCTTCCATTATTACATTGGCATTTACACCTACACAGACACAAACACTTCTGATTAAAAAATTAAATATAAATGAAACCAAACAAACATCTCAGGAAGAATATGAGGACTTAAGCAGTAGAATGTGCCTCCGTATGCCAAAGGAAGAAAAGCAGGGAACAGATGGCTTTCTTGCTTTGTCTTCATACCGCACTCATACTCGCACTACTTCACATTTTGGGTTAATATTTTTATCCAAACCGAATGATTAAAAATAGAGACAGACGGAGGATTGTATTCCTTTCTATAATTAGGCAGACACAATGAGGTGAGTTCTCAGCATGGTACAAAGGAAAATAAAGCATCTGTAGCTCCATTAGTGATATTTCCTATCCACATGGGAATAACTTTTACTCCGATATATGCAATAGAAATGAAAATTTTCAAAACCCTCAAACCCACAAAAACATCCGGGGTTTACCATGTTATTAATGAAACAAAATACCACAAGGCCTTCTTTCAGGACAAGACTTCACTCTTCCTTAAGTACATGCTTATTTGCTCAGTGCCTTGGAGAATGAAGAAGCGGGCATCTTATTTCAATGCCAGAAATAACAATGGGCTTGCTCTTTTTAAACAGTTTGGATATAAAGCTGCCATAAAATCAGCTTTAATCAGAGTTCAGCATCCCAACTGAAGCATCACTGGATGAACACTGGCTCCATCTACACCCACAGTGAGCCTGGGCCATGGGGATGACATCTCATTATCTGAGATCCAGCAAGTGACTTTAGGATAATTACACACAAAGCAATAGCAACTTAGCTCTAGGAGAGTCACAAGACTCTGCAAACCAGAGCAACCCAGAGGCCAATTTGCTGAGGTTCCCATGCCAGGCAAAGAGCAGCCTGCCTATAACAACACTAAGAGCATTTGTGCCTCAAGGTTTACTCATAACTGAAATGCTGTCATATGAATGGATCAGAAAGGATCATTTTCTTGCAAAGCACTTAAGACTAAGTTACATTGCAGTAATTTACTGCAGTAATTAGATATTTGGAGTCTCAGATCCAAGCACAGGAGCATGTGCTTGCATGACCCACTGCAAGAGAGTTGGTACGCGCAAGAGCCATAAGAAGTGACCACCCAGGTCACCCATACTCTATGTAAACACTGCTGGGGAACTAGAACCAAGAAAAACAACTCATGAAAGGGTCTACCAAGTCCCATCAGAGTCTCTACTCTGCTGGGGCAGTGCCTTGGTAAGCTGGACAGGCACCACACCTGCTTTCCATAATGGATTTGTTCTTAAACAGCTTGTGTTTCGTGGATGACATCAGAACGATGGCCAACTCATTATTGCCAAAACAAAAAACACGAAGCAGGTGCCAAAAATAACATGAGGTCTGTTGTGCTCAACGCAAGTAGCAGGAACCCGCAGCCCAAACAGCCAGGACAGAGGGTGACAGCAGCAGCCAGGCAGGGCGTGTGTGCAGGACAAGGCCTGATGATTCGGCTTTTCCAACAAACTCGGCTCTATTTACAGCAAAGCACAAGGACCTCTCACGTCCCTTCCTCTCCCCTCTTCAGAACACAGGGATTGCCATGGTGACTGACTAGTGGCCCAACAAATGCAGCACCCGCCGTCAGCAGGAGCTGGTGCTCCGTGCTACAAAGGAAAAACACCAGGTCTGGGCAGCAGGCTGCTGCAGAACAGCTAGTCAGGAGGGGAAGGTTCCTCCTAATCCCCTTGCCATCTGATAATGGGTTATGGCTTCAGTAGCAGCAGACTCACACCTTGCCTGAGGATGTACACGAACACAAAAACAGCGTTAAGCATGAGTTTATAGGCACAACTCAAATCCAGCAGACTTCAGTGAGCAGAGTTTCCCTGTGCAGGAGCGTGCTCCCAAAGCGCAGCATCCCAGGTCACGGGGCCTTGCTCATCCCCTGCAAGCAGCAGCGCTTCTCTTAACAGCCTCAGCTGCCTGCTCCAAGATGGCATGGCCCAAAACGATGCAAACACAGATGCAAAATTTAGCCAGTCTTGGACAAAAAGGGCCCAAATTTGCTCTGGACATGACAACAGAAGTCTAGGGAGTTGCCCCTGCCCAGATAAATGGACAGCCCCGTGCACAGTCTCCCTGGAGAAGTAACACCCCTCAAGAAGGTATTTGAAACTGGAGTGGCCTGGGGTGCAATCTGAGCACTTACCGTAGGCTTTGAGCAGACCTCAAGGGTCAGACAGTGCCCATAGCTGGGCCAAGCCTTCCAAAGAACCCAGCACCGCCAAGAACTCCAGTCTCTTGTGGAAACATGGAATTGCTGCTGAACACTGACACTGCCAAGCGGCAGACAGATACAAATGGTACCTGACAGCCTTTTACAAAAGCTGTTCTGGTCCAGGAGTACTTTTCCAGTTGTGATGGAGGATTCTCTTGGAGAAATAAAGCAGCATATGGAAAACCCCCAGCACTGCATGTTCTCATAATTTTTGGAACACTGTAAATATTTGAGTCAGTAGATCTTAATCCATAAACACAGCTGGACTCAAGAAACAATGATGGTAACTTATTATAATTTAAACAATTGTGTAACAAAACAAACCAATGATAATCACTTTGGTTTTCTAAGTACAATAGGCGCAACCTTTTCACAAAGTTAACATGATGGTACATGCAATTACATAAAAATAAATGTACATATGCTAAGACAAATTATTCTCAGCTTTTAAAGAACACTGTAGAGGAATGACTGTGGAGGGAAAAAAGCTGTATGGTGCAAAGCCAGCAATTCATATAATGGACAGAGCTGGAATGGTAACTGCCAGCCAAAGGACATCCCTTTTCCCTTCTATCCTCTTCCAGAACATATTAGTTTAATTGCTTTATGACCAGGAACATCATTCCCCCAAGTTCACCCTCAATGTAAGCCCTTATGCACACAGTTTACATACAAAGAACTGGTGGCCGATCTCTGCTGTGATTAAGGAGAAGAACATTTATCCAAACTACAGAAGAACAGACCTGGGCAGTCAACTCACATTTTAAATAAATTAAGGGGAGCTTAAGTTCTTTCCTGTAAGTTCAAATAAGTTCAATTCCTTCTTATTTCCATTGCCTCTTTGCATTTTCATGAGAGATTGCATTCAGCAACATAACCTAGAAACAGAAGTAAACACAATGTGCTTCAAACCTAAGCGGGGTGCTAGCCTGAAGTTTTTACCAGGTCAAAAGAGAGGTAAAATAGGTTCAAGTAACACCAAAACACGTAGCCAAGACAAAACCTATGCAAAGACAACAATTTAAGTACATTTTCTATAAGCAAAATATTGATTGTGGCTCTAGCCTATTATTTCACTAACATCACCATGAAAACTCCAGCTTCCATATTTAACGCTTAGTTATCAAAAAAAAGAATAGCAAGACTCCCAGTCCCGCTCCTAGAATCTACAGAGTTCAGGCAAAAACTGGCAATGAGGAAGAATAAAGCTATTTTGTGGAGCACGGTAAAAGTCTGATATTCCAGAACAGCAACATTCATACTACCAGAGCTCGGTCCTCTTGCTTGTACCCCTCAGGAATCACAGGGGAGAAGCCTGCAAACAGGCAACATACAAGCTATGAGCCCAACTTCCAGCTCATGCCGAAATCAATATCATAAAATGAGAAAGCTGCCATCTGAACTAGTCCTAGTTCTAACATTTCTAGTTCAAAAAGAAGCACACAAGCAAAACAGCACCTTTTCCAGCCCTCTCCTTTGCATCGAGAGACAGATGAGCCATATTAACTGGAACGTTCAAAAAAAATCAAGTATGGAAAACATCAGCCCTACAGTACAGGTCTGGCAAAGTTATCATCAACTAAAATCAGGATCTTACAATAGGAACTGACAGGGAAATTCTAACGACTTGCGCTGCTTATAAATGCTAACATCAGCTGGGGAAGGGATGAAGCCACAAAGCTGAAATCCCGTTCTGAACTGAAACTTCCCCAAGTTTTCAGGGAACTTTGATAAAGGAGTTCAGCGCGGTCCAGGTGTAAGTGCAGGTCTTTCAGAAATAATGAGAAGGCCTAAGAGCCTAAGGTTCAGAGGAACTCTTCATTCAGAGTAGGACTACTTTTTCAATAAAGAAAACCGCAGCAGAGGATGGTAATTCCAGTTCCTGACACATGACCTCTAAAGTCAGTATGCTGCACTTCACACTTGAAATATTGCCTCTGCTCCATTTGAATATATAAGAGTATACTTTAAAAAAGGGAATAATAAATCTAGGACAATGACCACATTAATCCAGACCCCATTTGGCAGGGTCTGCCAAACAAGCATTAACAGCCATTTATGCAAGTTTCTAAATGGGAGATCATTCATTGACTTGCAAATGATGTCACCCTCTAAATGATGGAACATTTCTTTCCTTTTGTGGCTTTGCCACCCTATGTCTGCAAGGCTGCCAGGCAGGTAAACAGAATTCCACTTAATCTGTCTGCAGCTTAAAAAAAACAACCTACAGCTTGTCCACTGAGGCCAAAGCTTTCAGAGATGAGTGCCTAACGTTGGCCAACTAAATCCAAATTTAGGAACATAAACAAGTACCTTTTCTTTCTTTAAAGACTTTAAATAAGTATCTTATGCTCCACGGCAATCCTATCCCATGCTGTTTTTCAGTAAGGACCTCAAGGCGGGAGGTGAGAGAGAAGGGGGACATTGTGCTATCTGGATTTGTTGTCTCCCAGTGTCTTCCAAGCTCCAGTTTACTTGCATACCAGGACTGGCTGGAGAACAATAATTCTGCTCCACTAAATCCTTCATTACACATCATTGGTACAGCACAAGAACAGTTTTGCAAGAAATTTAGAGGGAGGTGAGAGAGCGACTGACATGGCTGAGAACAGACTCCCATCTGCTTTAAAGCAGCTCCACCTTACCCATCTTCCCAAACCAACAGCTCTGTCATTGGGGTGCCCCAAGCCTAAGGAGTCTTCCTGATGGGGATCTCAAGAAAAAAATATTACTTCAGCTGGCTTAAATGTTTTCCACGAATGGGAGACTTCAAAACAGTAAACAAACTTTTAATCAAACTATTCTTGGTTATCTCTATTTATAGGACACGAGTAGTTTTCCTAGTAGATAAGCTTGCAAATGCAATCTGGGATCTGACAGCATGACAGCACAGCTCCAGCGCTACCACCATTAACAAGAAGTCAGATGAGGGAACATTTTCTCATCATTTTCTTCACAACAGATCTGTGGTGAGGGCTCAAGGGAAAAGAAAGGAAGTTCCTTGAACTTTGGGAGTAGGAATGTAAGAAGCATTCACCCTACTCCCACTGGGGTCAGCAACAGGAGAATAGGCCAAAACTTCCAAAAAAGATTGTCTTAAATATATTGATTTTAGGAGTCAAGAGACTGAGTAACCAAAAGATGTCTCCTCAACGAACAGCTGTCCCTGAGCCCTGGTAGAAACCCCCTCTCTATCACTTATCTGCATTCCCTACAGCCCCACATCAGGTCCCCCGCCACCTGAGAACTCTTCAAGTGTGTGGGCAAAACATCTTCCAGTGTCAGGATGTACATACCTGTGTGCCTCATCTATAGCAGGATCCCGAAGCAAACTATCCTTAGCACCAGATAATTGCAAAATATTAAATGGGGTTAATGCAGATCTTGGAGGGTCTTCTCCCCCTGTCACACAGTAATTACAATTTTTCTAAATCAATGTTCTGAACAGGATCTTGCAGGCACCAGCCCAGCTTCATGTGGAGAGGCACATAGCAATGGGATGTTGCTATCAATTTCAATGGGATCAGGTTTAATACAAGATTAAAACTGAAGGAAGAGCTCACTGGGCTACAGGTTTGAGCCAAGGCCCTGTCAAGCCATTTTTCCTCACTTTTTGCAGCTTAAGTGTTCAAGTTTACTAAACTCAGAGCCATTATAAACTGCATCTGACAGTTCCACTTGAATATAAATTTTGGATTCCTGTTTTTCAGTTCTTGCATTTGTCCCTATTTAGTTTTCCCTCACTACTATTTTTGTAAATTATTTGCATCAGAAATAATGACTCACAAAAAGTTGCATAAATAGCTGCTTATGCTACAGTGCAGAATCTCTCCGTATTTCCAATCTGCTAAATGAGTGATTGTTGGGTTTTTCGGTTGGGTATTTCAACACAGTGCCCCAGCGTGCAAGGCAAAGCAAGACTGGGAAGTTCTGTGGTGTTGGGTTTTTTTGTTTGTTTTACACTTAAATAATCCAGCAGAAAATGAGCAGGACTGCTCAAGATTAGTAAAAGAACATCAAACAACTTGGGACAATACAAGATTACGGATTTTCAAGGAACTTAGATAGGAAGATACCATTAAAAATAAAGCAAGCATCAAAGAGTAGAGATAAATTAAAAAACCTCAGGTTGAGAATCTGAAAACAAGCTCATTTCAGCTGAAGTTCCCTCCACGCTCTGCATATTTGCTGTATTCTTTCTGGTTATTCTTGAAATTTGCACAATCTGCATGCAACAATTTCTCCCTATGCCTAAGCTTAAATAGGTCACGGAAGGCAATGAGCACAGTAATATGTGCCTCCATACCCTCCTCATCCTTCCCACCTCAGTTCAGACAAACCTGAAATCTCAAGCACGGCTTGTTTCATCCAAGACTTAACAAGACCGAAGGCGTCCACGCATTTAGAGTTCCTTTGCACTGTACATTCTGAATGCATACACACAAAGCATTTTGACCCTGAAGTAGACTTCAGGTCTATCTCAGAGGATAATCCAAAATGAGGAACAGGTAAACCCAACCCCCGGTGGAGGCTCCTTCATCTCCTCCTTTGGGGACTGTGTTCACTTGACAAGCTTCTTCTGTCCCCTTCCAGCTGGCTGGGTGCACCCCCTCTCTTCCCCACTAATGTTTATTCCAAAATGGTTTACAGGTTTTTATGTAAGTGTAGGGGAGATGAAAACTAAATATTAGCAAAGAAAAAAGTGAAAACGCATTTCGAGTTGAATTCTGAAAAGTCAGTGAGAACAAAATATGGAAAAGTTGTTCCAGATGGCAGGAATTTACTTGAGGAATTTCATTTAATCACATTCTTAGCAAGATGTTTTGATTTGGATGACATACATCAACTGCATACTTAAATTAACAGTCCTTCCTACTGAAGCAATTGCAAAAGTCCCAGGAGTAGGAAAGGGTTTCAGTGCTTTTAAGTCCAAGTACAGCATGTATGGAGCTGACAGTCTTTGTTGTTTCTCAAGGAAAAGCAGTGAATCAAGCCATGCTGCAAGCACGTGTCCATTTTGACAGCAGCCTGCAGAAGGCCACCTGCCCTCCTGAGTCCCCAGTCCTCCCCACATGGAGCTACCAAAGCAACCACCCAGCCCCATGCCTGCCCTGCTAGGCAGAACGGCTGAGTTGAAACAGGCGTGATGAGGTCAGAGACAAGAATCCCAGGAAAATGAGAGTCCCGGCTCCTACGATCTGATTCCAGTTCAGCAAGCCCTCGGGGCATTTGCCACAAGGTAATTCCCCAAATCAGTGCCCCACAGGAACGCTGCTGGGACAGCCCAAGCCACCCAGCCGTCACCAGGCAGACTGCAGAATGGTTTGGAAGGGACCTCAAATACCACTTCTTTTCAACCCCCTCCTCGCAGATCAGGCTGCCCAGGGTCCCATCCAACCTGCAAGTGAAATTTCACATCTCATCCCGGTTTCCCCCACGCTCCAACCATTTACCCACCTCTCACTAAGAAGGAACAGTTCTGAGAAAGCCATTTCATTAAATGCAGCACTTAAGCCGCAACCCCGCGAGACAAGCGATGTTCCAGAAATCCTACTTGCCTTGATTTTATTCTTAAAACCCTGGGAGGGGAGCGCAGATGAGGAGTTTTAACACATGAACAGGTCAGTATCAGGATTACAGCGCGGACAGTCTACATTTCTAATAGACTTCTCTATCTTGTAAGGCCACAGCACAGCTCAAACACAACAGCAGAAGCAGATTTCTGTAGAGGAGTTTATTAGGAATTGAAACGCAGTTTACGCCTGAAGTCCACATCAAAGTTTTTAAGGATGTGGAGAATTTCAGCCACCTCCAAAACACTGCAAATGCGAACTATCTCCTTGTGCAGCTTCCTCCTGCAGCTGTACTCTGAAGGGAGATATACATACACATACAGGTATGTATAGTAGTTATTCTAATAACTGTAATAAGGCCTTTTGTTTGGCGACTGTCTATTTCTAAGAAGTGAAGTATGATGAGATTTAGCTTGCCAGCTGTGCGTTTCACTTTCCCATATCCCCAAACAGAGATTTAAAATAGCCTGTTTATCAGATGTGTATCTAACTCGTATTCCACTGTGAGGTCTAAAAAAGGAATTTCCATTCTTACAAATGTTCCCCTTGTGAGGCATTACCGTCTGTTCTGATCATTGTAAAGGGTTCCTCTTTCCTTCTAAGTCCAAAACGCACTGAAGCATTTCTTTAATGACTACAAAAAAAGGCCAGAGGCTTTCTTGCTTTAATTTATATACAAATATATCACCAATTAAAAGGTAACTGTGAAGAATAGAGCTGATAATGGAATGCCTTCTGCAACCTCAACTAGGGCATCACTACCATGACATTATAATAATTAGTTAATCTATTCTCTAATTTGTCTCAATTTGCACTAGCAGAATAGAAGCTGCTGTCATCTTGATTTCTCACTGAACACAGCAGTAGGAAAAGGAACGGAATTTTTCCACCACCCACCCATTTTGTGCATAAGCTTTTCTCTCTTCTTTCCATCAACACCGTAAATCTGGAATACAGCTCCATTAAAGCAAATGGAGTTATATTCCAGGTTCAATAATGAAAGCAGAATCTGGCTCAGTACCACCAAAATACACCCAACTCATGCATTCAAAAACACCTTATCACTGCAGCCAGCCTGCTGCTTGCATCCTTGCTCCACTGCCAGGCTTCGCTCAGTGCACAGGCTGCAGCAAACGTCTTCCATCGAACTGAGACCCTGCCCTTTCCTCCAGCCTGCCACAACTCCAACCTGCAAAGGGCTCGTGAGAAGTTCATCATGTCCCCCATTATACTCCCCATTCAAAACAGGAAAAAAATGCAGATCCTCCTTCTGACTGGGCTGCTCAGGTGGAAGGGAACACGCATTCCCTGGAAACACAAGGGGAAAAAGAAGAGTTCAAGGCAGAAGCGTGTACCTCAGCAAGGCTCTCATATGACTTGGATGCACATTTCTTTCTACCCGCAATCAGCTATTCCGCTGCCACATCTGTGTGGCCAGGTATCATATGACTAATTCAGAACCATTAACAGGCATTTTAGAATCCGCATGCTGAAAGGTAGGATATTATCAGTGTATTTTCCAGTTAGTTCAAGATTTACACTTCTTGTCTTTTCAGAAACTATTTACCTGAATGCAGAACACTTGATACACCTCACTTCCCAAATGAAGCTCCATTTTGATTGCTTGCATGAGATGAAAGTCACCATTACCCAAAAAAACAAGAACGAAGTGTACAACACTGAGCAAGCATTTGCCAAAAAATTAGCCTTCAGCACTTTTTAAAATAAACATAAGGGCATGAGATGACATGAGATGACCCTTAAATTGCTTCTTGACACATTCTAAATCTAGAGAAACGAGGGAGATTCTCTGGAAAGAGCTGTAGAATCTTGGTATTCACAGTGTATTTTTAACATATTCTAAGAATATTTTGTATACTAAAACATGCAGCAAAACTGCAGGGATTTCATCTGGTTGTGAAAGCCCAGGGCCCAGGTGAAATGGCAGTCAAAGGAGTAGGTGGTTGGCTTGACGCAAGAAATAACCACTGGATGCTAATCAAAGTTTGCATCAATGGGATAACATACTTCCATTACCCCCATCCTCTACTCACCCTATAAATCAGTACTTGGTTATTCATTGACAGAAATTCCTTTTCCCAGCCACCCTCCTCTGCTCCCAAGACGCAAAGGACAAGGGACAAGAGGCTGAGCTGCAGACTCACAGGTAGATTGGAGCAGTACACCAGGACAAGCCTCAGCCAGCCAGGGCTCCCCATTTTCAGTGGGTGACCTTCATACCCAAATGAAAAGTGGGTGGTGTTAGTGCCACAGGAATGGGTGACGTGGAGAACAGCAGAAGGAAAAGAGGCAGTGCAGATGCAGCCTGGAGAGAATCCCCAGAGACTCTTTGCATCTCTAGGGTACATCAGCTGGGCTCCATGCACATACAGTAATGTAGCAGAGGATTTGCTGAAGGCTTTGGCTTAGTGTGAGCAGTCTACCTCAAAGAGATTTGTTTCATCAGAAGAGAAAGGGAAGAGAGTATCACAGCTCACTGTCCCACTATGAATGCAAAGAGCATTTTCCCATATTGCAAGTGAAGTGCAATGAACAGCAAACATCACAGGGCAAGTGCAGCCTAGTGTAGCTCCATATGGTTGCAGAGCCGCACCCGCTTGCACCACCATTTAATTTGGTCACAGTACCACGCAAGCTGTTTGTAAAGAGAGGTGTAAAAGGGCATCTTGTAATAGAGGTGTGATGGTGTAAAAACATCACGGTCCTCCACACAAGACAGATGGAAACTGGATCCAGTAGATGCAGGTGACTGCAAGTATTTACTTCCCTTCACAAAGTGCCAGCTCAGACTTAACTAGATAGGCTTAGCATTGCATCTAAATCAAAGAGACAGTAGTGCAAGCCTGAAGGATGAGCTGACAAGGACAGAGGAGAACACAAGGAGAATTTGAAAGAGGCTGCATTTCCTGGACCAATTCTGCAAAACTAAGGGGCACAATTAGCAACTTTCAAGATAATAAGTTAAGAAACCAGCACCGTGAAGACTGAGGCAAAGTCAGAAGAAGGGTGAGACACCATTCATTGACTATACAATTCTTAACAATAAGAAGCGAAGAACTGCCAACACATTTCTGCCTATTTCTCACTCGCAGACATTCCCCGCAAAGCTCACACAAACAAAGCTTTCAGAGCTCGGAGCGGCAGCCTGCTTTGTCGTACGTTCCTGAATAAATCAAGAAACTGCTCCGCTCTCATTTTTCTGAGGGGAAAAGTGCTGACCAGAGATGTGCACATTTAGTAGCAGTGCTCAATTCAGTGCATGGCAGCCAGAAGTTCAGCGTCCTCCCCCACCCTGACTTCTCCTTGGGCAATTCCTTTCGGGTACTCCAGCAGCTCCCAGCTCCCCATACAGGTTTCCATGGATCCTCCTCTTGGAGTCTCTCTCCCTCATGCTCTGTACTGTCATTGTGTTGAGGGATCCTTGAGAGTAGGCCACTGCAATAGCTAAAGAGAAGTAAAAGTGAACAACAGAGACGTGGACTTAGATTACATACAGCTCCAGCTTCCAGCCCTGTCACTGGGGCAGAAGGGAAGTGAATGCTTTAAGCAGAATGACAGTAGTTTCACACCTATTTTCACTCCACGTAGCAGACTCCTTAACAGGCAGGATGACAGAATCCCACCCTAAGGCCGTGCCTCAGTGCTGCCATGAGAACTCTCACGGCCTGCACTGCCTGTTATGGAGGCATCAGTAGTGCACGCAGCCATCAAGTTAAGGCAGAGAATGTTGTGATTGTTAATTCAAGATGCTCTCAGAGCTCTGTGGTGACCCAGCTGGCCATTCCTGCTCTTGTTTGTCCGAGCAGAACACTCCACAGATCGCAGTGGTTATGAGTAAGCAAGCAAGCATGTGTGCATTTCTGTTGACAGCATCTTCCCAGAAATGATCACAGCACCCGACTGGTACTCATGAGGTCTCACCCTCTTTAGATTTTTTTTCCAATACGTTATACATATGTATTTATAAACCCCATTTCAGATGAAAGCTGTTCCTTTTCCCTCGGCCTTTGATAACTTCCTGTAGACAAAGATGTACAGAAGCTGCCGCTTAGCACGGGGGCACTTCTTGCACATATTTAAGGATTGCAAACAGTGTTCTCCTTAGCCAAACATTTCCACCCATGGGGTGATGTGTTTACATTCCCTGCGGTACACGATCAGCAGTTACTTGGGATATACTGTACCTCCAGTGTTTCCAACCTAGCATGCCACATGCTGGGAGTCAGGTAGCCTCAGCTGTTTGACTTCTGAGAAACAGCTCCAGATGTGAAAGCCTGTTATCTTCCCTTTTTAGAGATGACTCCCCCCATTATTCCCTTTTTCCCTTACCCAGAAATCTGAAGACTAAAGTTAGCAGACGAATAGTCAGAAAATAGAAGAAATTACACAGCATACAAAATATGAAGTGCATTCAGATAAACCAGGAAAAAAACTACCAAAAAAACTACAAAATCTGTATTTCTCTGGAAAGACCAAGGCCTGTTTTCCAGAGCATGGAGATGAACCAACACATTCCTAATGCATCACCATGCCTAAAGATGGAAACACGTAACTTTAGATTTTCACCATTGCAGCCGCTGTATTTTTAAGCCCTCGGTGAGACACAGCTGGAGGCCTTGTGGCTATAGGTTATGGGAGATCCAACACATGAGGTATTTCAAGAGCATCATCCTTTGCTAACAAGTAATTTTCTCCCACAGTAATGGTGCTTCCATCCATTGTACTTATATGCAGTCCACAGTCATTGTGCCCAAAGTACTTCCTCACGCAGGGGGTGACATTGCTCACGAGTGGGAAACCACAGAGAGACTCAGATATTGAGTAATGCAGCAGAACAGAGCTCAGATGTGCTTCGGTTCCTAGGTAAAACTGACACAGACAGCAATTGATTTGCCCAACCCTACCGAGCTCATCTGTTGTTCTCCCCTGCTCTCTTCCTGCCTAAGCACACTCGTGAGCAAGGCCATCGTTTTGCAACATCAGCCATACTGCTCTACACATGGCAGCCTGCAGAACAAAGCACACTGAATGACAGGGAGCACAGGGGTTTATACTTGGCCTCTTGTCTCCATCACCTCCAGCAAGTCTCATGCATTCAGTCCAAAAGGCTTCTGCCTCCTTACCAAATGCAAAGGAGCTCAGGTAGTTCTGAGGACTGATGGCCCTTATTACCTCCCCTAGATGCACCTGAAGGGCGAGCAGCATCACTTATCACTTCTGACACAGATCTCACAGCGCTTAGTACTTCTTAATTAATCACTTATTGGAGACTTACGCACACATTCTATGCTTAAGATCACTGTTCAGTCACAAGCCGGAGCATGCTTGCCATCCACCTAAATTGCTAAGAAATGCCAGTGCTTTCAGCCAACTGAGCTGGCAGCAAGCACAAGAGAGGATTTGGAAGGAGAAATTGATCCATCAGGGAAGACAGCAGGCTGGACCACCCCTTCCAATTGTTGCTTAAACATTCAGGGATCCTTAGAAGGCAGCTCAGTCACTGCCATGCTAAGGGACAGCACAGCTACACCCCGCTCAGAACTAATTAGACAGGGAGGAGTTACTGCTGTTTCTGCACAAGACAGGAGTGGAAGCAATAGATCAAACCCCAATCTTGGACTCCTGTCGTAAGCACAAGCCTATCAGGAGGAGCTGCTGGCAAGCCCAGCATCTGAGGGACACAGGAATGTTCCTGATTGACCCCAATGTAGGCATCCCAACAGCTTCTCTGAAATTTCACAAGCAAGGGGATGTCCTGGATAACGGATGGGAGCCCAGCGGCCCCCAGATGAGGGAGTTTCCTCTGTGCACAAGTCCCTGAGTTATTTCAGCAGCATCTGGCAGTGATGCTCTTGTTAAAGCTGCAGATCTATTTATAAAGCCTGATTGTTCGTTCAGGGACAGCTCTCGGCATACGAGGCCTCAGGAGAGCTGGAGTGATCTGGTTAACAAAACATCCAGCAAGCTGGGAAATCAAGTCTGCTTTTGATTTATAATGCAGCAAACTAAAATTATGATTTGCCAGACTCATTTTGGCACACTCATAATTCAGCTACAGTTCTGATTATTTAAAAAAAAATAATAATTAAAAACCCAGCAAGTTTAATTACCATAATTATGGAAATAGTCACTGAGTGAAAAGGACTCAAAAATAATGAGGCAAACTCACACAGCTCAAACTCCACCAATTAACAGGATGTTAGGCTTGTGAGACAAGCCTTAGCAATGCTGGCACCATTGCAGAAGAAGGGACAACCCACCTCGTGCCTAGGTTATACTGCAAACCTATTGCACCCTCTTGTGCTGAGGTGTCAGCATTACTTTGGCTTGGCTGCTTCAGAATTAATCACTCTGCAGCACCTGACCTTCCAATCAGCTCTCCTGCAGCAGGGTACAGCCATGCATGCAGCATCGCAGCACCCATACGTCGAGGGCTTTTCTCAGCATCCAAGTGATGAAATAATTTTCCAGGCAGGACTGACTGTCACCGACTTCCAGGCTTCCACGGATCCCCTGAATCTTCCTCATGTAAGCTCCCACCTGCATTGAATTCAAATAGTATTGGAAGCTTTGTAAGGATACAGCATCCCACAAATCTGCTTGGCCAAGCAGAGCCAAACTGCACCTTCTGTAGGATTCCCAGAAGGGAAAATAAAGCCAGGCATCTATAAACATAACTATTTACCCCCGTAAAAGTTGAGTATTTCTGTGGCACCCAGGCAGGGGTACAACAAGCACTCCACTTTAAGGGAAGTGCAGGACTGGAGTGAGTTCAGAGGAAATCAGTAAGAACAAGATGCCTCTCATTTGATGTTTGTCAGACAGGGCTGAGCAATCAGGGAGCGTCCTGCCTAGAAAAGATCTGCAAATCCCCCCCAGTCTTCAGCCAGGCAGAAGTGAACAAAACCAACTCGCTGCGCTCCTGCTTGATACGACAAGGAGTAACAATGCTGACTGCAACCATGGGAGAGCAGGGGGAAACATTTGAGAGACAAATCCCTCCGATCAGTATGTTAAAGTACTCCTCACTGCAAATGGAGAACAGATGAGGCAGACACAGCAGGAATAACCTAAGGTAGAGCTGGCCCTTCCTTGAAGCAGAGCTGAGCAACGTGATTTCTTAACGTCCCTTCCAGGCTTGTTCCTCCTATTGCTTTCAGCTCTGGAATTGCTCCTCTCCGATGAGCACCCAGGCTTGTTTTCAGAGCATTACACACAGGCTGGTCGACCAAACAAACACAGGAACTGTTCTCTGGCAGTCGCATTCCCAACCCTCGGCACAGTCTGCATCTCCTGCTGGTAACACCAGCAGCAACACTAATTTGCAGCTCCTGAGCACTGTGAAAACAAAACATTTTGCTGTCTTAAATGCAAGCTTCAGTCTGCATTAAAGCTGGTTTGTTACGGCGTGAAAAATTATCAGGCACAGAAAATCCAGACAGACCACCACAAGTGTCTGAATCCACAGAAAGGAGGATCCTCTGCTGCTGTGAGAACAGAGCACAGCTTCCTTCAATCCTGTGTTGGCCCGTTCTTCCCTGAGGATGAAATCTAAATACGTTAAATGATAAAGCTAAAAAAAATAAAAACACAAAAGGGGGAACAGGACCACCACAAATCCATCACTGGAAGAAGGACAAGCTTCCCTGCATCTTGCCATCGCAGATACAAGGCTGCTGCAGGAAAGGTGGGGGGGGATCTGGGAGGATTTGCTGATGGGGAAGTTTCCAGAGCATCATTCTGGGCCCACAACAATTGAAATTAAATTGCATTCTGATCCATGAATCAAAGCGCTTGCAATTACCATTTCAAGGCAGGTGAAACAATAACAAATAAGGAACAAAGAGATGTTTCAAGTCTTTGCTGATGCACTCTGAGCTTACTAAAGAAACTGCTAACCAGACACATTTTCAACAGAGCCAAGGTGATTGCCTGCGATAGCCCCAGTTAATCAAGTCTTCTAGAAAAATGGGAGTAATCTCCTCTATTGTAAAGTAGTATTTCAAATCTTCTCCAGCATCCAATACAGCTTTTATGTTTAGATTTAGAACAGGAGAACAGAAACCACATGTGAATTGGGCCAAACTGCACTCCAGCGTAGAAACACTGCGACTTAAACCCCTCAGTATGGGTTAGAAAGGCACGCAGGTTCACACACCATGCAGTTGTCCCTACACGTGGGCTTACAGCATGCTAGATGCATTGATGATGAGTTTTACATAAAATTTATATTACAAGGGTGTAAAATACAGGCTTCTCCCTCATAAGGAGTTATCTGCATGCTGGCGGGCCTGTTCATGTTTGAAGTCCACGATAAAGGCAAAGATTGCTGCTTGCACTACTGAGTGACTGCTGTTCCCTATGCTGCTGTGAATTTTGACCAGTGCAAGCCATTCTGCAGCAACGATGATCTTTCCAAACAAAAACAAATTTTGTTATTGGGCTGAACAGAAAGGAACAGCCTTAACACTGAGCTTATGGCTCAACAGGTACAGAAACCACAAGCATTACTCATCCCCCAGTCCTCCCAGCTCAGCCTGTGATCAGAGCATGTGCTAACCCCCCTAACAGCAGGGCTGGAAGCCACGTAGGTAATCTGAAAACAAAGCTGGCCTTTTCTGATGGGCTGATGGAATAGGAGTGCTTGCTTGCAAAAGAGAAATGGGAGGGGAACTCACTAAGCCTCGGTCTCAAGGGAATCTGCGGCTGGATGATTTCTGGGCACCCATCCTGCTCTTGTTCTCCTGGAGCCCAGGGGCACTATGTTCCCATCCATGTGGGGTTCATCTGGTGACAGCAGCCCCCACCCAGCAGTGAGCCCCCCTGCTGACAGGCCATGGGGTCAGGACCCACCACGTCCCGTGCACCCCCCAGGCCGGGCTGCAGCTGAGCTCAGTGAGCTGCATGTCCAGCACAGCACCATCGCAGCCCAGGTTCCGTGCTGGCAGTGTGACTCGTGCTCCGAAGGTCACCTGCTGCTCCAACCCCCGAGCTGGGGGAGGAAGGAGGAGGAAACAGAAAAGGAAGTTGATTTTCACCACAGCTGCAAGCTCCAGCTCTAAACCACTAAACCCTTTGCTCCTTGGAAAGCTGACTCCCAAATCCCTAGGTGTTTCATTATCTCTTGCACTCCCTCCCTGAGTTTCTCTCAGGTAATTGTTCCCACATAGCATCTGCTTCAATCTGAGCCAGCTTCCTCCTTCACTGAGGCTTTCCAGCATGAGTGAGGTGACAGCTTTGCCTCAGCTCCCTCATTCCATGCATAGGAAGCAAGAAGACTGAGGGAAATAAGCAGGTTTGTGCAGGGGCTGAACACACTCCCAGGTAGACTGGGAAATGCCATCCCCATGGGAAGCCACGTGTTTGTGACAGCAAAACAGACTGAACACAGAATCAGTGAGACCCCATCCCATTCACACGCACTGTAAAGGACTCCTGCACCTCCAGGAGGAACCCGAGGATCATCGTTCCCACACTGCTGCTGACAAAGAAGTGGTTTAGCACAAGTCACCAATCCTGCCACAGACTGCAGCCAGAAGGAGCTGCGAGAGTTTACATCTTCAGTCCCAGTTAGGTCACTGCAACCCCTCACAAGACAAGTGAGAAACCATGAGCTCATCCTTTGGCAGGAAGGGACGGACTGTAGTTTGCAATATTCATTGTAATTTGTGTAATTTAATGCAGAGGGTGAAGTTCTCAGCCAGGGTAAATCAGAGCAATGTCAATTTTCACTGCTGAAGCACCTGGGTTAGCCTATTAATAAGCTTAACTCTTTTAAAAAATTTATTCTGTTCACCTTGAAGATGACCCCTTTAGAACTATTTATTGTTTTTAGGTTGCTGTAACTGTCAGCTAATTGCTGGCGGGCCAGCGTTATAATAGGCAAAGTGCTTTCCATCATGGCTCGGTCTGATGAGATCTAGGTAAATGGAGAACAGCAGAGCAAGCATGCTTCAAAGATATTTTAATCAAGTTGTTAGGATGCATGTGGGTAATCGTGAATCTCAACAGGCAACTAACTCTTCAAATAATTAAGTGACTGGCTTTTTAAAGCGTAGCGATGTTCACTGGGCCAAATTCAATACTGCTATAAATTCCTGGAAGCACCACAGAAGAAGATGATCTATCAGTTATCTCAAGCTTTTCCCATGAAAAGAGACTTAGCAGGCAGGAATGCTTTTCATTGCTTTCAGTATTAGGAAGTAATACTACAGGACAGGGCACAAGAGTGGAGCACACACGCAGACTGGGTTATGAATACTGTGTGTTCAAAAAGGCCAAGAGACAAAAGAGCAATACAACACAGGCCACAGAATAAATCCTCCTCTTGATCCATTCAGGCAGTGTTATTCCTATTTTAATAATAATATTTAAGGCAATGGGCTAACATGAAGATCATGCTCCGGCCGTGGACATGTCTGTGAAGTTCCTAGAATCTGGATGAACATCCCTGAACATGGCCTCCAAACCCTGTCTTCTTTCCCATATCTTCCCAAGCAAAGTGCTACAGAAGCCAGAAGGCTTGTTTCCTGACACAGACCCAAGGACTACGGCCTCCTCCTATGCTATAGGTTCTGGGGAGACCATGCTGTTACAGCAGCTTCAGGATCACCTCCTGGAGGAAAGAGACAGGATTCTTCCACCAATCCTACACCAGCAGCATTCTAAGTGTGGAAAAAAAAAATTCACCCTTGGTTTACATTAAAAATAATATTAGATCCAAACATTTTATGCAGAGCCTGAGGCCGTGACCTACAGCACCTCTGTGCCTGCAGTTTGCTTTCATAGACGCAGACTTTTGGACTGGCTTTTAAACTGAAGCCCAGCAGCCGGGTAGGTGGCCACTTAATATCTCTAGGTACTTTCAGAGAAGATTAGGTGAAAGTCCAAATCTAGGTTGACATCCCCTCTCTCCGAGAAACAGGCCTGCAATAAATAAGGCTGTGTGCAAGTTGTTGTTCCTGCTACAGCGCTCTACTCAGCCACTTACTGCCAATATGTTCCTCATTAGCACTCTGGGAAGCTGTGAGTGCATAAGGCGCTCTGTGCAGCCCCATTTTTATTCTCTTCTCAAACACATGGAAACACTTGAAAATTAAGAGCCTTGGGACCTGTGCAAGGGTGACAAGTGACAAGATGAGGAGAGGAGACCAGAGCCAGCCCCTGACAAATTTGAACCATCCAGTCTTTAATCTGCAGCAACCAAAGGACTGATACTAAGCAAACCTAGACCTTTTCAGAAAGGAGATTACATGCATAATGGAAAAATTGTAGGCACAGGGAGCCTGGCCTACAAAAATTGGTTAAAATTAAGCACCTTCACTTCGCTTTCCATGATTAATGGAACTACGTGCAACTCAGTCAACATTTCCATCCCTCTCATAACCCATTGAGAGCCCCCTTTTTTTTTTCCAATCTAAGGAAAATGTAATTTTAAGACTTTGTAACATTCCCATAACTTATTGTGACCAGGTGATCAGCAGTTTCCTCCTCAAATACTATCCACCTCTTGAGAAGCAGAGCTGGCAATCAGAAAACAGAGGGGGATTGCCTTATACCTCCTACTCGGGGCAGGAATTTCCTTGCAGTTCCATAAGGCAAAGTGCAGAACTCACCTCCTTCCCCTCTTTCAGGGACCAGAAGCGGCATCCCTATACCCCATACTGTCAGGCCTGACGCACCATCGGGATGCCCGAGCCGCTCTATAAGCAAAAGGAGACTTAACATAAGCAGCAAATCCCTACTGAACTAGTCAAGTCTTAGCACTGAGCAAAACAGAAGCAGACCACTGGTGCCAACTGCGTAGAAAATTCAGAGTTAAATCTGTTGGAAGAAATTTCTGCATGTACTTTCATGCCAGTGGAAACATAAGAAAAAGCCTACATTCTCCACACTGGCACAGCAGGTTCAGCTTTGATCTCTCAGGAGGTTCATTTCCTTCATTAGGCTTTTCTTAAAATTCACTTTTATGAGCCCTTTTAATTTCCCCCCCCTTTACTCCCCCCCATAAAAGCCTTTTCAGATTCATTCAACAAAGGGGCAGGGTGGGGGAGGAGAGCCTCCTTTAACTGCCACTGAATGCTACCTGAAGCTGCTAGTCCTGCACAGGGACACCAGAGCCATTCACCGTGCAAGGCACAGGCACTGAAGGAGGGAAAAACCCCACCAAGGCAATAATGAACCACTGAAAGGAACAACGTGAGGAGAACAGAACCACTCAGCACGGATGAAGGGAAAGGTGAGGCCGCACAAGGAGACCTCCCGCACAACCTGGATGATCGCTGCGGCGAAACAGCGGGACAGCACTTAGAGCCCGCGTGACCCACGGTCTCCCCTCCATTTCCCCTCCAGTGGGTGCTGCACAACTGTTCAAACCAACACCTCTCCCCGTTTCTGGTGTCACACTGTGTATACAACAGACAACACAACCCTTCTTCCACAGGGGAGCTGCAAGGCTGAGAAATGCCAGAGATGCAGCTTAGAGAGGGGTTCTCCACTTGGTTCTACACTCAACTGTTCAAGTTGCAGTGCTACGTTGATTACAGCAGTTGAGCACGTGAGGTATGGCTGCTGTTCCTATAAGGGGAACTCCTCTCTTCCCACGTTTCCCTTTGAAATGCCTTCCCCTACCTAACACAGTAAGGAGAATTGAACTCAGCATCTCTTACTGATCAACTCCTCGCAAAACAATAGAGCACACATCTCTTGTCTGACCTACACGCAGCCACAAATCACCGCGTGGAGTTCAGTTCTCCAAGTGGAGGGTTGGATCCTTCTCAACAGCATGTCACCTTACACCACAAAAGCCTTTTCAGTAGCAAGGGATGGAGAGGTACGGCTGCCCGGGCTGCTGAATCCAGTCCCTCGCTTTTGTACTCGGCTGGACTGTGTAATTCTATTCACAAGCAGCAGCTTCATTTTAACAGTAGTTTGTGGCTTTACCCCCACTATTCCCATTAAAAGCTTAGCTTCTTATGATTATCCAGTTACTTGGAGTAATTTAAACAATGAAGCAATCCAAGTAAATTGTAAGATTATTCACCAGCTCATTTGTGTAGAGGAACTTGGTTAACGTCCTTGGAAGCAGATACAGCTCTTAATAAGAAAACTGCCCTGGTTCCTGCTGGGGCTGTAGTGAGCCCTCAGGGGTTGTCCTCGGACTTACAAGGTAACAGGACCCGCTTTGCACTCAGCCCACTCCTACTGGAAAAAGAAAGAAGCTGCATTTTCTAGAGATTGTCCAGGGGACAGATTCTGACCTGAGAAGGAGCACGAAACATGAATTCCCCCACAGAAGATTATTCAGCTTTCTGGTTTTAAGCTTGGTGTAGCAGAGATGAGATTCTGCCCTGCCTTTTCTTTTCTTGGGTGTTCACTTAATTCACTGCAACATGAACACAACTGGATTTAACAGGACTCAACAACTGCAATAGCTCACAGGGCTTTTTTTTTTTTTTTTTAAAATAGTCCTGGAACCACAGGCCTCCACTTTTCTGCTGCATCAACCCCAGGCCTCCCCCAAGCCCAAACTCAATTTCAATTACATTTAACAAAGCTAGGTGGATGGGCAGCATGAAGTCAGATGAAGTTCAGTGCAGACAAATGCAAGGTAATGCACTTAGGAAAGGATAATTTGAACTACACAGGAAAAAAAAAAAAAAAAACAGAATGCTTTAGTGAGATAATCATCTGCTGTGCTCTGAGACGTAGGGAACTGAAGAGTATAATGGAAGGAGATGGCAAGTCCCTTCCTTAGGAAGATGTTCACTCCAGCTCTCAGTAACGTGAGCTCAACCCAGCTCCAACACTGCAGCAACAGAGGAGCTGAGATCAGAGACTGCAGGCAGGTAGGGCATGACAAGGGTTCCAGTTCAGCAAAGCACGGGAGGGGATGCATGAAAGAGCACCTCTCTGTGCATCTCTGAGTCACAGCAAGCCAGGTCTGGGTACCTGGCCGCAAACTTCAGGGCACAGGGACTGCTCTCCCCCTAACAAGTTTTAGTTCAGATACCAGGGAATTACGAAGCCTTGTACAGATCTTGCATTAACTGATGTTGAACAGCACTCACAGTCAGTTTACAGGCTAGAATCCTGCACCTCAGATCTCAGAGATCCTTTGCACCTGCACTGCCTTACACACTGCCCCATCCTTGGGGGCACCCAAGGCTGGACTCTGAGCACCTGATGGAGCTGTCGGTGTCCCAGGGAGCGGGACCAGATGGCCTTTAAGGGTCCCCTCCAACTCAAAAGATTCTGTGATAAATAAAAGCTAACCAGAACCAGCAGCTCTCCATGGTGCCATCTAGATTTGCTTGAGAGCAGAACAACTTGGCATGCAACCTGAGCCTGCTGATGTCAGCTGGTGTCCACGCACCGCACGCCCAGGGGAGAAACTCATCACTTGTTCACAGCAATGTAGCAGGGCTGAAGACATCAAGCACTTGCCTTGCCTCCTGACCATTGCCTTAAACACCCAAGGTTTGCCCTTCCAAACAGCTCAAGAGGTCAAAAAGCATAGACAGAGGAAGCACAACTCTTCAGAGTGCTCCCAGAAAATATCAATGCCCACACAGTGCTTTGCTAGCCTTCTTTGACTGCTGCAAGCTCCCGTCCCTCCAAGGAAAGGAGAGCTTGCAGATCTCATGGAGCATCTCCCAGGCTGGACCCTGGGCACGGAGCAGATTTTGTGAAGTGTGGGGCCACCTGATGGCAGAAGCAGGCAGCACTCTAAAGCATCCCAAATGCTGCACTGTTTGCTCCATTCATCATCTGTAATTGAATGCATGTCCTGGGGGGTGCACTGTGCAAGGGCGAGAGGAAGGGAGGGTACTTATATTTGTCTTTCCAGATTTAGTTTGTCTTTATCTCCAGCTATTTTGAATGTCATGGGGAGTTAATGAAGACATGTTGCGCATCTGCAACGCATGGAACAACTTCTCTCCTGTCTCAGCATATTAAAATCTTTCTTACTTATACGAGGATTTACAGAGAAAGAATAAACAAAAAGGAAGAGAGATAAGAAGAAAGCAGAAAGAGATAAGACAGGAGAAGAAAAGGAGGAAATTCCCTTTTTAAAATTTCAGATCTCAAGGCTGCATCACAGAACATTTTCCAGTCCCTTCTTCATCCTGGTCTCAATCAGAGATATCAACCCTGGAAGAACTGCTGCTGCCTATTCAGCAGGACATAGAAACACCCTAAGCACACCATTAAAGATCAGCTTGCTCCCTGCTACAGACCCAAGTGAGGGCACGTAGCAGAGAGGAATCGAGCAAAAGCACCTTCCCCAGTGAAAGCAGCACATCCCCAGCTCCTGGTGGTGCATACTTGCAGCCACCTGAGCTCCCTCCAGCTATGAAGGACATGCCACACAGCAAGACCTCACAGCTCCCATCACTGGCACAGATATTTGCTGAATATTTGTAGTTGCTATTCCTGTGTTACAGACAGGAAACTGAGTCAGACAGCAAATACAAGCTCAGATGTATAAAGGCTTTCTAGCCTCCAACCTCAGCCTCAAGACAATCCCTGGCTTAGATCTCCCTGGTCATTTCCAAGAGAAGAGATGAGGCAGCGGCAGAGAAAAGCCCTTTCCCTAGGATATCCCATCCTCAGCTCTTCCCCTTCCCAGGAATTAGAGGCAAGAGTACAGACTTTCCTTAATCATGGGGCTGTTCTCTTCAAAATTAAGATCTTCCTTTTCCTGGCACTTCCCATTCCCTCTCTCCCCAAGGCAAGATCTGGCACACCTCAGATGTTCTGGTTTGGCCTGAAGTTTTATTTAGACTGCTCCTTGCTTTGGGGATTCTCTGTTTATATCATCGGAGGGTGTTAATAAGGGCAGAATGGTTTCCAGATCCACACCAGCTGACTGGATTTCCTGAATCCACGCCATCTGTAAAAACAGAAATGTTCCCTTCTCCTTGTACACAGCGTCATGGTTTTATGATTTTCGGTTATCGGTATTCCACATCATAACATCATGTAGTGCACTGGGAGTTAAAGAGCTAACGCTCCAGTTCAACAGATTGTGGATAGTTCCAGGTACCTGGTTCTCAGAAGAGAAGAACTACATTCCCCAGAAGACTTTGCTGTTCTGTTACCATTTTCTGGTCATAGGGAAAGATAAAAACTGTTCGCATATCATGAGACGTTCCCTCTTCTCTGCCCATCTCTCGTCCCAGCAGCATCTCGCTCCCCAGCCATCTCACCATCGGTATTAGAGTAAGGCCTACTTTAATTTTGGACACTCTCTCTCATTTTCTTGGATTTATGAGCTTAAATTGTAATTATATTGTATTATATTGTGTTATTTTGCATTCCAATATCTTATTTAGTAAATTAGTTTGTTTCTCCTCAGATCGTTGCCGCTGTTTTGTTTTTAGGCCCATCTCCCTTTTCCCTTTCCCAGGGTGTGGGTCCCCCACCCCAATAGTCACGGAACCAGGCCGAACCTGACCATAAACAGTTGACACAAAGATAAATGCATTAAGGCCAAACCTCCTGGGGCAGGAGCACAGGAGAGATGTGGAGCTCTGGCCAAATGAAACCCAGCAAGCTCTGGAACAAGGTACAGAACTACCACTTTTAATATGGAGGCACATCTGAAGACATGAAAGATGCCATCACTCAGTGGAGTGGACAGAAGAGTTTGACATTTTAAAAAAGCACACTAAGGAATGTTTGGCACCTTTCTCAAATACATCTGGCACCAACCACCCTCAGAGACACAGGAATATGCAAGCTTAGGCCCCAGCTGGTATTATAGCGCTTGCATATCCCTACCATCCAGCTTTGCCATTTCAAGCCAAGTTCAAGTCATCAGCCACACTTGACAGCAGTACACTCGTTCATGTGCCCCTTGATCATAGGGAGACAGTGCAGCAAGAAAGGAACCTTGGAGACGGGATGCATGAGGTGCAATGCCTGGGTGTGCAGCTGGCTTGCTGATAGCACCGGGCCCATCAGTGGGCAGACTATTGCTCATAAACCTGGCACCAGTTCAATATCCGATTTCCAGTCTAGAATGGGCTAGTGCACCAAACTGGGATCTGAAAATCAGCTGTCTCAGCCAAGACTGCCAGCCCCTCGCACCACAATGCTTACCAGGTTCACACCAAGGCACTGACATGAGGAGGTGAACACTGGGCTGAATCAGCTTCTTTCCACTATTTGTTCTCCCCATCTAAATGTTTCCCAGACTCTTAGGAAGGAAGTGACAGCTAGCAGTAAAGCAAAAAAAATTCATAATTCTAATGCACCAGCAGAAAACTCTCTCAAGTGAGAGCAGGCTGAGGCAGCAATGCATTAGGCTGGCTGAAATGTCAGCAAGCAGCAGTGAAGCACCCACCAAGAGGCAGGCTGAGGAGGTCTGTGGGCAAAACCCCTTAGCCTGGGACCTGCACCCAAGACTAGCACATCTAGTTGGCATCATGCACACTGACCCAAGGCAGAGCTCTCACTCATCCCACATCATGACACTGCTCTGTAATTCAGACACATGGACAGTGCTGCAGAAGGGAAGCCTCACTGCCATTCCCAACCTCCAGCTCATCGCTGTGCACCAGCCCCACAATTTATCTGACGCTTGTGCCAGCCAGCTCCACTCACCAACCCATGCAGACAAACAGCCAAACCACAAGAGGAGTACTTAGCTAGTTTGGCAAATTGCACCAGCTCAGTGCATCTGATGAGCTGTTCAGGGAAGGGCAGAGCTACACAGCTTATCCTTTCCAGCAGGAACAAAGTGTTCGTCACGCTCAGACACCGCATGTCTCTTCACAACAAGCTGTTTGATAAAACCAGCCCTGTTACAGGAAGGGATGAAGACAGCAGTTAAACTGGAACAGCAGTGGGCAGCCAGCAAGAGAGGCCTAGGGAGTGCTCCAATGTACAGGGACTCCCTGCGTGGCAGAGCCACGTGCCCATCCCATCCCATCCCCGTGGCTTCCTAAAGCACACATCTCATACAGCTATGATAATGCCAAGAATACATAACACTAGCAATCCAATTCAGACTGATTGTTTTTGTTAGAGCATAAAGTTATCTGCACCCCAAAACTGACAGCTGTGCCCCAACATGGGGGGACCCTGCATCCACAATCACCAAATGCAGACTGCAGCATCGCAGGTATCGCACAACCCTGCGTTTGCAGAGGTGCTGGTGACTGCCTGGGGAATGACAGGCCAGAGCTGGCTATTCATTTTGCTTCCAAGTGAGCAGAGCCCACGTGCGTGCTCCCAACATAACCAGATACCTATTTCGTGTTTCTGAGGGATTTGGCTTCGTAGTAGCATAAATGCTGTGGTACTGTGATTTTCAGCGTTTCAGTCCTTGAGCTGATCTGAACAACAGCTTGGACCCTGAAGTAAAACAATGCTGCTCACTTTACACTAGCATCTGGTTTAGCACATGACAAGTATTCACCTAAATTAAAGACAGCAACTTGCTACACCTTCTAACACCACCCCAGCAAAGCAGCCCTACCAGAACCAGAACTGCTCCATTCTAAGCCTTCTTACTGTAACAAAAAACTACACTAACATATACATACGAAGTTTTGTAGCTCCCACCTGCATTCTGTAGCTTCCATCCAACCAAATAAGATTGAGTTAACTAAAGCAGGTTTTTTTTTTTTTCAAATTCCAATGCAACAGATGAACTTGGTGATAACTGTATATTTTACCCTCATTAACAGAAAACCCGGCAATCCAGTTTGACTTCACAAACTCTGAAATTCACGACATATCGAAAGCTACTAATTTTAGACTTCAGTGCAGTTTTCTGCTCTATAAAAAGGGCCTTGGAAGGTTGTAATTAACTACATTCAATAGCAATGGACCATCTAATCCCCAAATCCTCTCCCTACCAATAGCCAAGAAAGAGTATTTCAATCTTCAACTTCCTTATGCTTTAGCCAGGCTCCCTAAAGTCACTTTATATGGCTTATGGTTTAACTGAAGTTTAAAAAGTATTCCCTTCTGGTTTTTTTCCTCCAACCTACTAACTTCACTGCCTGTGTAAAAAGCATCTTTATCCCATTTTTATGCTAAGAAGCTTACTATCAGTTGCAGTATTACGACTTCCTCTCTACCTCAGTTTTGCAATGCAATTTACTCCAGTTATTGCACGAGTAACCGTTGTGATGGCAGGAGCAACGATCACTGTTCGGTCCATTAAAGCATCTCATTGTTTCACACCACTGATTTCTCCTCTAAAATTATTAAGAACATGAAAGGCAGAAGTCTCACTAGCTCCCACAAGCACAGGCGTCTTCCAGCTCTTCCATGAGCCCTTCCAAGGAGCAATGCTTCACCGTAGCCCTGTGCAGCAGTGATTTGCTACAGATTACATTCCCAGCTCAGTATTTCACATGCTACGTAGCTCAGCAAGTTTGCTGAGCTCTTTAACTGCTGTCTCACATGCAGCACCAAGCACAACAGGCATTTATTTCATACTAAGCTCACTAGATGATATCCCAATAAAAATGTTTTCCAGCCTGTACAAATTAGAGAGATTACGAGGGAATCTCAGTGGAGAACCTTACATAGAGCTATCGCCTCTAACTTCTCCCTCTTCCCCTTAAAACCCACTGACAGCCTCTCAGAATAAAGCAAGCCATTTGCTGTATCTCCCTTATCTTATTGTACATCAATTTCTTGAAACATTCATGGGATCACTATGCATTTCATTTACCCTTAAGGCCAACCCCTCTGCTTATTAAATTAAGAAGATGAATGAGAGATTTGCTCTCTTGCTAGCAGCCCAGGGGATTCATTAGTCAAGTAAATGATTGCACTTGCCTCAAGTTATGCTACTGCAATGTGTGCAATGTGTCTTCTGATCTCAGCTCCCCATGCACTTTTTGGAAACAAGGTTGGCTTTCAGACAGGTCACATTTAATTCCACTCCTCTGACTTTAGCAAGCGTAGAGACGGGCCTCAAACTCACTATCCCCTCCCTTCCTCTGCTCAGCCCTCCTTGTGTTTCTCAGAACAGGCATGAAGGGGAATCAAGAGCAGCATACAAGCTCTGAATATTTACCCGTTATGGCTGTTATCAAGTGCAGTTAACATTTTAGCATTGACATCAAATATGGATTTGGGTACACAGAGACACAGTACAGTAAGAGAACCACTTTGTGCGGAAGGGAGCATTTCTACCCAAGTCAGACCACTAATTAAGCATGGAGTTAACAGGTAATAAGTTCCCTTTGCATTCAGAGAGGAGTTGGCTCTCAAGTACCTGCATCCGGAGGGAATCAGCATCTCTACGTATGATACTGGGAAAGCAGAAAGAAAAAGGCAGCTGAGAAATAGGCCGAAATGCACATCACAGTTAAACTGCACTCAGGTGTGGAGGGGAAGGGGAACTGGACCCACATGAACTCCAGGGACCAGATCCTGCTTTTGCCAGACTGCTCGACAAAAAGCAAACTCAGGATGAACCAGTCTCACTCGCACAGCTGGGTGAGCACTTCAACCGCTCGCTAAGTGGCTCATTGAAGAGACACCCTCTAGCGAGCTGCAGGAAGATAAGCAAATGAAGATTGAGACACGCATTTCTGCGCATCAAGTCATTTACACGTTGTGCTGCCTCGTACGTGGACGACTGGAAACAGCCTTCTACTTGTAACGCTAGAGAGATGTCACAGCAAAAGGCAGTTACGGGGTAACAGACATGCAGTAAAGCACGCTCCATTTTATAGGAACGACAGCAAGAGCCAGGCTACCTATCACTCCGTACAACTCGCACAGACACCCCGGTGGCTCTGTGCCCTGCTGCCAAGCCTGGCAAGAAGCATCAGGCACCACAAGAACTGCCCAGGTGGTGAAAGTTCCCCCTCAAAGCTGTAACCACAGATGAAAGATAGAAGAGTTCGGGGGCTTCTCTCTTCCCAGCGCTGCACCGGGCACTCAGAAACACACAGTCCCACGAAATGCGTCACTGCCGCGTTACAAGGGATGCTTCCAGCACATCAGAGGTACAGATCAGCAGAAGGGAATTCCGCCATCCCAGCTAACATCACAGTCCTCCCTCCCCTCACCGCTGAACGCGTGTTTCTTTACTGCCCAGCTTTGCCCCACGTTTCTCACCGGACCTTCACCAAGTCACTCAGCCTGGCTCTATGAACAGCACGCGGTCGTTCTCACCTTTTGTTAAAAGAATAATAACGCATTTAAGGTCTGCAACCTCCCCCAGCTCTGCAGGCCCCCCCTGCCCCCAAGCAGGCACCAGCACGCGCCCTAGGGCCGGGCTCCTCAGGGATCCGCACGCACCCCGCTCTCCTCTCACACCGCTCCGGTTACTCCCGCACCGAACGCACAACTTAAAGGAGCTGCCGCCATCTAGCGGGGCTGCAGCACCCCGGCACCCGCTGCCGCCCAGAGGACGAAGCCAAGGCCCTTACCGGGGCTGCCCTCCGCACGGCCTCGCTTGGGGAGCGGCAAAACCCGCGTCCTGGGGAAAGCAGCAGGCTGGGACCGAATAGCAGCGTCCTACGGCCCCGCAGCGGGGCCGGGGCTCAGCCCTCACCGCCAGGCGCGCGGCAGCACAAGGCGCCGAGCCTGCCCGCGTGTCCTCACCGCACACACCTGCAGCTGGGCCGGGCTGATTGCAAGGGCGAAGCAGAAGGCAGCGCACGTGGGTTGTCCCGGTACCGATCCGAGCCTGCTGCAGGCGGGCAGTGCTTGGGGCTCCTGCTGGCTGCAGGGCGCGCTGCCTGCTCCCCGGCCAGCCCAGGAGGTGAAGGCCGCGCTTCTTCCAATGCCCGGGGGCGGGCGGTCTGCTTGCCCCGTGAGGACGTGGGAGGCTTTGGGCTCGGTGCTGTCAATAGAGCAGAGCAGGAGCCCTCAGCGGGGGCCGAGGGGATGGAGTTGGCGCTCCTGTGGTGGGGTTAAGTAGTGCTCAGTGCTGCGCAGCTTGGGGATAGAAGAGGAGGAACAGGAGAAAAGCCTACACCTTCAAAAGGAAGGAATCATGCTGCTTCTGAAACGTGGGGCAGAGCAGAATCTCCACAACTGCTTTTGATAATGACAAGAGTTGGCCTTGATAACCTTTGTGGGTCCCTTCCAACTTCAGATACTCTGATTCTAAAAGCTGAAGCTGCGTGACTTGTCTGTGCCGAGGGGAGAGGCAAAACCCAAAAGGAGGAGGCAGGTCTCTGTGCAGCAATGTCAGGGAGAGGCCTGGTGTCCTGAGAGAAATGGGAGCACAGTGAGGCTGCCCGTGGTAGAGGGGTGTTTGCTGAGAAAGCTATGCAGGTGCACGCATTGGTGAGAAAGTCAAAGATGGGCGATATAAACGTGCTTAAATAGGTTACTTCCTCCTCAAAAGTACTTACGCATTATTTCAAACAAGTCTGCGTCTGCAGTTTTGTACAGAGTACGTCTGCAAGAGCTCTTTTGCGTGCCTCTGCCTGAAATCTGCACAGCATGGGTTTATTCAAGGAGCTCTTGAGATTACTTTCTTATCCTGAGAGCAAGGAAGGGATTTGTTCCAGGTACGGAGCATTAGCTGCAAGTCACAAAATTCAGTAGCTAATATCTCTAGGAATCAAAGTACTTTTAACAAGGTTGATGTTAGTAATTTTAGGGTATCTTCTGGGGAGAGACATAGAAAGAACTACAAGGATAGAGACTAATGCCTTTTCTGCAAGTAGTGGAAAATTACCACAAGTGTTATGTTGAGTATAATGCCTGCAGTACAATGCCTGGAACGTGCCAGGACATCACCTGGGCCAGAGCGCCCCGTCAGACAATCACATTTCTTAATGGGGCTCAGGTGGGAACACAGCACAGGGATTGAATAGCAGGGTTGCTCTGCTGTGGTCTGTGATAGCTCCCATGTCCCTCCTGGGACACTGCCTGCCAGAGGGGGTTTTGCTATAGGCATTGGTGTAATGTTGCAAGTGCAAGGAGGTTCTTTTGTCTTGGTGTTGTCTCAGTGATGGGGTTTCAGAAGCACTGACAGCTGTGCCATCAGGACTGGTGTTTCAAGAGCAGCCCTGATTGTGCTAGGCACAGGGTTAACTTCAGGCTTGTGTTGTGGTAGTCAGACGTGGCAAGGGGACACCTTAAAGCAAGGCCATTGCAGTTGGTGAAGTTCTGAACTGAAAGGCTGAGGTTGCCCCAGGTATTACACTGCTTGCACATGCATTGTGTGCACTGGAGCTTTTTTCCCTGGGATAAAACCCACAAGCTGGCAGTCTTTTGCCTAGCATTGCATCCTACCTCTCACGTTCTGCTAAAGGGTGGTAGCAGCAATTATCTGACCACTATTAGCCAGATAACTATTTTGTGGTATCAGTCAGAGTGAGAATATAACTGGGAGACAAATAAGCAATTTATGCTTACTCCAAAAATAAAAATCAACCCAGGTGTAACACAGCAACAGCAGCTGTATACTTCTCCCTAATTCAGGCTGCCTTGTGAGCCTCAGATGAGTTGTAACCAGCTCACAGGAACCCTCGCTCCAGCCGATCTCAATCCTGTGGTGTAATGCTTGCTGGCCGATGTGAGTCCCCAGCAAGGAGGGAGATGCTCAAACTGCCATCCTGCCTGGGGACTCAGTTTTTGGAGGCTGAAAGCACTGCTCTCCTCTAAGTTGCCCTTGGAGTTCCCTCTCCTCACAGCAATCCAGGCTCTGCCTCGCGTGCCCTCAGGCTCTCTGCAATGTTTTGATAGGCAATCTGTACAGTCAACAAGGTTGATCACACTGTTGTAATTACAATGATGTCAATTTAAATGTGATGACTTTGCTCATTTGCATGTTACAATCATCACCTCTGCTATAACAGCATTTGCCTCTGGAGCTATGGAAAATCTCTACTGCTGCTGAGCTGTCTTGGAAGGGGCAGAAAACTGTGAGCCCACTGAAGAGGTGATGGTGGTGGTCTATGCAGCATGCCATCTTGCTGACAGTGGCACGTCCTCATGTGGGCAAAAGCAGGAGGAAATATGCACTTAGCTTCAGGCAGCACTTGAAGGCAGCAGAAAGCCATGGGAAATAAAAGCCAATAAAAGTTGTCTTCTGCTTCTCAAAGACAAGGATGTGGCTGGTGTTTGCACAGCATACACCACGATGCGACTTTTGCATATACAAAATTCAGAGCCAAGCATCAGCACGGTGGGAGAAGGGTCTGACCCTTCTGACCTATTGCCCTGGAGGACAAATACACCATTCCTGCTACATCGGAATGCAAGCAGCTAAAGCAGTTGCTGCCACTGCACCAGGCTGGGAGAGTGGCAGAGAGGAAAGTCAATTAATATGTGTGGGTTGAGTGTCAGGAAGGTCAGGCATAACAGAAAAGAAGTCAGTCATTTGTAATGTTCAGCAGAATAAAATCATAATACATGAGGGATGTTATACAGACAGGCATTCATATGAAGAGCACATGAAGACTAGGTGTGCTGTTTTGGAGATGCTAAACTTGGCACGTGCAGTTTTTTGCAGTTTCTGGCTTTTAAGCAAGCAAGAGGAATATCTGTTGGCAAAAATCTAACTACCTCCTTGGTTTGTTGAGCCCTTTCCATATGCAGCCCCAAGACTATTTTGGAATAACATCCGTGTTTATAGGTCGTATCACAGAAAGAATAGCCATACATACTGATGTTTAAATTGAGCCTTGGGTTTCATGTTGTCTGTGTGAGTAGTGTCTCTCTGGTGGGCATGTCTCTGCTTCCTAGACCTGTAAGCATCCAGTGCGTGGACACAGTGTACCACTGATAAATGAGAGTGCAATAGAAACAAAATCTCTTTGTCTGAATGCCTTTGAGTCACTGGTGACTGCTGTAAAATTTCAATGAAAGGATAGGACTGGAGAGCTGCACTGGGCCTGGGGATTTTCAGAGCTCTGGTTGCCCAGTCCCACCAGTAAGGCTTGGCTGGCTAAGACTGCCCAAATGTCCGTTTGGATTTCTCAAACAGATGGGCTCATCTGAAAAATAGATTCAATTAATAAAGAAAATGAAAAATATGTACTTTGCATTTTGTTTTGCTTTGCTTTGAGATAAAAATCTGGCAGGCTCCCATCATTTGGAAGACTAGATCATTATTCATTGCTAGAAGATTTTGTTCCTGTCTAAGGGCTGGTCTGAATGTGAAAGCAGTTTGCTCTGAGCAGCACAGATCTCCTCTAGCATATAATACCTGTGGCTCAAGTACCATGTTCAAGCCCCATGGAAAGAGTTTATTATGTTACCATGAGGTTTTATTATACTGTACCTATTTATTAAAAGATGAGAACACAAGTCTCAGTTTGAATCACGAGGGCAGGTACATTTTACCCAGAAATGAAATCCACACCTGAGAGAATTGTGTGGTGTGTGACTGACAGAGATACAGTGACATCCCATCCTCTGGGTCTGAATTCAAACTGTAGTGGATGAGGAATGAAAATGGGCTTGTGTCTGTGCTTTGTCTTACAGCACAGGAGGATCACATTGATCCCTCATAGGCATTAGCACTGTTCAGAGCTCTTGGGCAAGAGAATGTGGCGTAGAGGGGTATGGGCTCTGCAGTGCAGGGGTTTGCAGTGGGAAAAGATGGGGTACTAGTGTGACACCACTGGTGTGTGGATGTGTGAGCTAGGTTGGCAAAACAGAAGACATCTGCTGGATGGACAGATGGATGCATACTGGTACAGAAAGGAGGTTGTGGTAAGGTAGAGGTTGGCTTCTTCTCCCAGCCAACTAGTGATAGGATGACAGGTAACGGCCTTAAGTTGTGCCAGGGGAGATTCAGGTTGGATATTAGGAAGAATTTCTTCTCCAAAAGAGTGGTAATGCATTGGAACAGGCTGCCCTGGGAAGTGGTGGAGTCACCATCCCTGGAAGTTTCCAAGAAAAGGGTGGATGTGGCACTTAGGGACATGTTTTAGTGGGCGTGGTGGTGGTGGATCAGTGGTTAGACTTGATGATCTTAGTGGTCTTTCCCAATTTTAATGATTCTGTGATATCATTATGTACTATACTTAATTTCACAAGCTCAGCAACATACACAGACACAAAGGGAGAAAATGAGCCCTCCTGCCTTTGTGAGGATGGACTAGTGTGCTGCACTGTACCACTCACAGTCCTTCCCCATCCATCTTTCTCTTTTTTCATCCCTGAAATTAATACACATACGCTGGCATTTGCGTATCTCTGTTCAGTTGCCAAGCAGAGCACCCTCTTCATAGACTGACTTTCTGTGAAAGATGGAAGTGCTGTGCAATCTCCAGAAGGTGGCAAGCTTTCAATACGTGTTGCTCTGTGCTTCTACTTGTTTCCCCAGAGCAGAGGCAAACTCGGACTATGGGAGGCTGGGGCACTTATGGAGAAAATAGCCTGAGCTCAAGAATATGTGTGTGAGAGAGGGAGAAGTGCCCGTGTCAACGGCAGAGGGAACAACGTCCTGCTGGAGGCACTCACAGCCAACAGGCAACTCAGTTTGTCACCCTCCGGGGCAAGGCACTGGGAGACAAAACGCTTTCCGAATACACTGGTTTTGCCACGGTGTTCTGCATGCACTAAGACGTGAGTCAAATCCATCCCTATCAAAAGAAAGGAAAACCCAGATGGCCTTGAGAAAATCTTCTTTTCCCTCTGCAGGTCGACATTCATGCTTTAACTTCCTTCATCTCATTCTGTTTAGAGGAAGCCATACTTAGTCACGCAGATATGACCCTGCAGGATGGCAGCAGTTTCTGGGCATACACACCAGCAAAGCAGGCATTGGTGTGTGCTGCACGTACAGCTGGGTGCTGAAGGACCCACACACCGATAAGCAGGCACCTAGTTCAGTAGATCCAATTCTGAGTCGTATGACCACGAGTCAATCATCTTACCCCATAAATAGCAAGCACCTAAGAACCCCTTTGAGGGTTCTCCTTGCAAGCACCTGGCTGCACCAGAATCTCCCTTTGAGCAGGGACACTTCTTGAGGTTACTTAATGCCTGCACAGAGATTCACCTGGGACGCAGTGATGCCTTGCTGACAGATCCTTGGTAAGAGATTTATTGTTTTCATGCTATGCTAGCTTTGCCACAATTTGAGCTTAGATTTGTTGTGCACCCCCCACCCTCTGCATAGCAAATAGTCAAAGCTATTTAGCCCTTTCGAATACTGTGGAGTTGCTTTTATCATTGTTCAAGTTACCATGGTAATTTTATATCAGTAAATATCTTTCTGCCTTCCTCTTACGAGTGAAGTGTGCAGTGCTTCAGTGTCCATGACACGTGCTAGGCTGTGTCTTTTGATGAGGGCAGCTTTTCCTCCTGCTCTTTGCCTCTTCAGGCTTCAGACTTCTTGGCTCAGGTGCTGTCTCCTATGTATGTGCTTGCACAGAGTCTGTGACATTCCAGTTTAGTTTCAAGGTTGTGAACACCACTGTGAGCAAGAGAGAGCTGGGGTGGCAGCAGAGCTTTGGGGCAGGTGGCCATCTCCTCAGAGCCATGCCTACACCAGCTCACAGATGGATTCTTCCCCTGCTCAAAAGAAAGACTTCAGAGTACTTTCTCAAGCTTTCCTAACACTGCAACATGAAAGGCAAAGGAGATGAAAAAACTTCATTTTTTTCAGACCAGCTTAAGTTTGGAATATAGGAACCCAAAAAATAAAATGGTCCAGTACGCAAACAACCTCAGCTAACCGGGTGACAGTAAATAACTGTTATTGCTGCTAACCATTGATGTAGGATCAGCTTACACCAAAGCCTCGGCATGTGCTTTGTTGCTCTTTCCTAGTGAAGGCAAATTTCAGAGCAGACAAAAGTTTCATGGTTAACAAAAGCAAGGCAAGCCTGACAGCATCCTTCCTCCAGCTCGGCTGGCACTGAAGCAGAATAAACTGCCCCATAGCTCCTGGAGTGAGTAGATGTGCTGATGTTTCAGGGTTTTTAAGGATTCAACCAATTTTTCAGGCAGCTGATAAGAAACACATGGAATACAGTTCTGGTTACCTCAAACATCCCTAAGCAGCACCATGCCAAGAATCTCTTTTGCACATCCCTGCTTCCTACATCATCCAAAATGAAGAATAAAATTCTGTCTTCCTTTCTCTTCTGCTGGTGACCTCACCAAGCACAGAAGTGGTGCTGGAGGTGCTGGAGAGGTATTATTACAGCCTTTATGAGTGTTTGGGGGTGCATAAATGTATATAATACGTGGATAATAAAACGTACACCCTAGTCTGTTCTTATTTCCTTCACAAAGCTCTTCCTCCTGCTGCAGAATTAACTTTTCTTAGATCCTCATCCTTCCTGCAAAACTCTTCTCCTCACCCCATGAAATCTCTCCTACTTGGGATATGTATTTTAATACACTGGTTGAAAGGTAAGCAGGGCAGTGCAAAAGGAATCGCTGCAAAAGGATAAAGAATTACCCTTCAGATTGCTGAGACCACCCTTTGAAACCAGTGTGGATGCCTTTGTAGAGCAGGGCAACTTTTCCCAGACCTGCTTCTGATAATCCCATCCTGAGAACACTGTTACTCATGGCAGCATCTGACTGTCTTCCATTAATTATGTCAAACAGTGGTAATAGACAACAGCTTATCCTATTCAAGAGTTCTCTTCTGTGGAGAAAGATCTGCTGGTTTTCAAGGCGTGGATGAGATATTTGGGAGCAGCCCTGGCACCCCTCCAGCAGCTCGCAGATTCCCTCCTGCGCCTGGAGGGCTTTGAACTCCTCTTAGTACTACACAAAAGTGGGTGAGACACAAGGAATGGCATCACTGGGGGTGCTCTCAGTGTGCTGTGCTCTTCTATGTGTTGCCAGGAGCAGAAGGAGGGATGGAGCAGGGCTGGTGGGACTCTGGCCTGGTATCACTTGAGAGTGTTTGTACTTTCATCTATCATCTGGTCTGGCTCTCCGCCTGGGGAAATGAACTCGGAGCTTTTCCCTAATAAATACACAACCAATCCAAGAACAGCATCAATTACTGACAGACTCATCAGGGACATTAGCAAACGTGATTGCACTCAGAATTGATTGTCCTCGCTGAGATAACAATCCAGCCAGACCATCCAAGGGAAGTCAGCACTGCCTATTTATAGAGAATGAAAAATTTCAGCAGGCCTAGACAGTGAACTTTGAATATATGACTTAAATGTGGCAGCTCAAAGGTTATTCTGGGTCTGGGAAAGCCCAAATGTATGTGCTTTCTCTGTATCAACAGTTTTCCAGGCACAAGGGCACTAGCCAGGTCTCCAGGACTTCTGCGTAAGTCACAGCTGTGGTGGAGCAGAATAGTCTGTGAGTATCTGGAAATCCTGGAGGAATGCCCGCAGTGCTTGCTTAGATCAGGAGCAACATTTCTGGAAGGGAAGTTGAGCTCGGTGTGCTCACTGTACTCACCCTGGATGCGCTGTTCAGATCAAACATGCTGACTCCATCTGGAATCCTGGTGGGAATTCATTAGTGACCTCACTGTCTCTTCCCTTTGGTCATAGAGGTCCAGGGCACAGACATCTGGTTTCCATGCACAAGTTCCAAGTGGCATGTGGGAACTTGCCTGTTCAAAGAACAAGAGGATTTAGTTAAAATACCAAGAACACCTTACCACAAGCTGGAATTACTGTCAGCTGCTCTTACTGCACATTGCTGGCCCCAGATCCATAGGAATATAAGAGGCTGAGAGGCCAAATTCTGACAACAACCTTTTTCATGGCTCAGAGTGAAGCAGAGCCCCTGCGTCTCTTGAGCATGCACCTTTCTGACAGATGTAAAACAAACTTGGAATTCTGTTCAAAATGGGATGAAGCCCACGTCAGCTGAATATACGTCTATCTAAAAATTGTATTCAGTAACAGAAATTAATTTTTGAAACGCACTAGATTTTATAGACTAAAACAATGACTTCATGGTAAAGCGGCATTCCATTCCTGTGTGAAATAACACAGGATGCCATTTCTGTAATTTCCTTCTCGCTTGATCATGATAACATGGCCCCCTAGGCACTGGAAAACCAGAGGACATGTGCCAAGGGGAGGGGATGGAAAAGGGAGAGTCACCAGTAATACAAAACACAGTGCAGGAAGCGGTGTTTGTGAGTGTGACAAGGAACATTTGTCTTTTCCTTCATCAGTCATTCATTTTGGGGAAGAGATGATAATACTTTCTGAAAAGCCTGCAAGTGACTCTTAGAGCTGCTCTGAACCAGCTCCCAGGTGGAGCCTTGCTCGCCATGTAAATCCCTTCCTCTCTAAAGCTTACGATACAACAGCAATAACAGAAGAATATGTACCTCCACCTACCCTTGATCATTCAAAAATGGTAAAAGCAGAAAGCAAAAAGCGTGGCAATGTTGTTTACATTTAGGTTTAACCCTTTCACTCATATCTGCTCTGACCTGCTATGACTGATGGTGGCATCTGTTCTTTTGGAATGAAGCTACAAATATTCAGGGAAGGGAGAACAAAACTAAAGGCCAGGGGGCATAGTAGTGCAAGATGTTGGCTACCATTTTATTTCACATTTGCAGTAGTAACGTACTCAAGGAAATGACAGCTGGTTCCTGTCTATGAGGGAATTTAGGCATGGTTCTAGCACACTTCCCAGAAGGAAAGGATCGGTTCCTGTGCTGCAGACTACAGGTTTAATGTACATGCATTCCTGAGCAGCTAACTGGAATTAAGTTTGGGGCTGATACACTATTTCTGGATAATTGTTTTTACCAACCTAGGTCATGAACTGAGAGAGCAGTTAGCTGCTGGCATTTTGTGGTGCTGCAAAGACCCCTTGGTGAATGAAGACGTAACTGCCATGGAACAATCTTCTCAGACCTGTTAGAAACACTGTCCTTTCAGATATGTGTGATTCCTTAAGGCAGTAAAAGTGCATCCTCAATTTTCAAAAAATTACTCTTGCTGAAAGATGCACCACAGAAAGCGAAGCCGGACAGACTGCAGTTCTGTGCTTTGTATTACAGGACAACAAAGAATTCAGATTCTTTCTCTATAGCACCACAGAGGTGTGTCTATAATACAGAGAAAGCCAGGTATCCTTCTGACTAGTGGCCAAGGTGTCCAAAACCATCTTATAATTCTAACTGCCCACATAAAGGCAGTTAGAATAGACACATCCAGGTGTCCTGAGAGGTTTGCTGAGAATGAGATGCCCCCGTCCACAAACTGTTTAAGATCTTTAGGACTGTTCAGTTGATCTCACCCTGATTCGTTTTTCAAAAAAAATGTTGAGAAGAGATTGAATGTATTTGGAAAGAATCGGAACCTGTGGATTATTTCCAGTCAGACTCACTGAGGAGATGAACCAAGAGGGCAGGAGATTAGAATTTGTGCTAAAAGCTAAGAGGACTGTATCTTGAGTCCTTGAGGAGACCTGTTAGGGACTCCAAACCTGCAAGCTGGTTCTGCCTAATTCTGATAAAGATCTCCAGCTTGCTTGTTGTTTTGGTACTCCCATCATATTTATCTGCAGTCTCAGAAAATCTTCAGGTCACCTGAGATTTTAGATGTACCCAAGTTACAACTTTGAAATGCAACATAAGGCCGATCCATGGTGTTAGGTCCCAGCATATCCGAGGTTCAGAAGATGTTTGTCATCCCAGTGAGTGCAGTTTCCCATTTGAAAAGTACAAAGGGTGCTCTGCTTCTTTTTGCAGCATCTTACCAACTTCCAGTTTCCCAATGGTCTGAGTTTCTGATGGGGAGAGGAGAGTTGAAAGAAGTGAAGACCATGCTGGGAGATAGCTACTGGTAGGCTGGAAGGTAACATATTTGAGGGCACTCATCCACTCACCTACGTGGACACATAGGATATGCTAAAGCATGGAGCATGCTTACATTTGAACCTCAAGAAAGCTACAAGGCTTAGCCAAAGTGCTGATAAATAAGATGGAGAGAAGGCACATGAGGATTTAGAAACAGGCTCAGACGTGAAGTGACAGTGTAAATTTACACGCTGTTTTCATTCCCCTGGCTAGTGCATCTTTTTTGCATTATTTCTTACTACATAAGTGAGCAAGTACGTCACATGTAATGTTACATGTTGGAATTGGCTTGACTGAATCAGTGGTGTGAGAAACTTGCTGGGGATGATCACATAGCCAAGGTCAATGTATTCTTAAATTATTAATAAATGCTTTCCAATTAATCTGCTTCTGCACATGCAGTGGTTCAAGCCTGGATGACTGTGGGGAGCTCAGAGGGTGAAACACACACTGACTCCTCGTCCTCTCTCTTGTTTCTCCTTCAGAGAATCCTCCACAGGTGTCAGCCCATCTTCGCCTTGGATGGGGCTTTTGGCTGCTCCTCTTGACAGCAGAGGAACCTGTGCAATTCCATTTAACAGGGTGGAAAAACTTACTATTTCTATTTGGAAGTATTTCTTCAGCAATGTGACACACTCACCTCTGATGGGTTCAGAAAGGTTTCCGGGCTTGAGACCAAGTAAAGAAGTCATTGCAATCTGAACTGGGTCTTGATATTTCCCCAGCATGGTCCGCCTTGGTGATAATGCCCTACTGGTGTTCTATGGTTCTATGATAATCCCTGGGGATGCCAGTGAATGGCCTCCCAGAGCTTACAGCAGCTGCTCCGTGCAGCTCAGAGCCATACATCCGACATGGTGCTAAGACCATGGAAGTAGCTTAGAGCCAAAGGCAACTGAGGTTATTCCAGATATATATAAATTGCCGCCTGTGTGGAGAAAACATTAACTTTCATCCTTTCTAGCAAATAAACAGAGGAACAGAGATGTTTTCCTGAAGTTTGTCTAATGCATTGTCCACAAAGTCAATGGGGTAAATATGCTATAGTAATAACAGAAAATTCTGGAGTGAAAAGTAAGGCCAGACAGCCAAATAATGAGCTAGATATCATGTGGAGTGAGAGATCTCAAAAACAAAATGGTGAGTTCCTGCCTTTTTAGTGTAAGGGGAATTGAGGGTTGGGTTCGAATGCCAGTGTCTCCGTTACGGTTTTGGTTCCTGGTCCCATGAGATGAAATCAGTCATCTGGAACTCCTGGATGCTGCGGGCGCAGTGCTGATCAGGAGCACATTTCCCTGGTTGTAGAGTGGGTGCAGAAAATGTACAACCCAGCAGTTCTTTCAGCCTTCATTAGGAATGGAAAAACACCCTTTTAATTTGCGATTATAGGCAGTCAGTGATTGTTCCTCCCACTCTGCAATGTCTATCATTAGCAATTTAGATCTTTAGAGAATTTTGAAATGTGAGTTATTTTGCATTTATATTTAACTGACGAACTCATGCTGGCAATATGCAATCAGGATTTCTATATGGAATTATCGAGGGGTTATTTTTGAATCTCACATTCTATTGGAATGAATAAGCACATCACGGGAGTTTTTTTAAGTAGCTGTTAATCCAGAAATGCACTCTGATAAAATCTTAAAAGTGTTCAATATCGGTGTTTGACATTCTTAAAGTTAACAGTGGTTTAATCCAGCCTTAATCTATACTGTTTGAAGAACGGGTCTTTAAACTGTGCAAATTCCACATCCAAAGACAGTAATGTAGTGATTGTCCTTTACCTCACACTGAAGACAAGAAATCCTAAAGAAACAAAACGCTAAGCAACTGCATGTTTTTTTCTTTCTTTTTCTTACATGACTGATAAATCTGGCAAAGAGAAGTGGAGGGGAGAGCTTCACATCCAGCATCAGTCCAGAGACACATCAGGGCAAAGAACAGAGAACTTTGGTCTGCTCTTGTCTGGACCATCCCAAACCCTGGGGGCTTGTTATGTACAGAGGCATTTGTGTGTGTGCTTTAAAAAAGCATGTGAGAAAAAATTGTCGTTGCCTACCTAAGTTCTGGCTGCAAAAATCTTTTCTTTGAATGCAGCCACTTTTAAAGCAAAACAGGAACTATTTTAGCAATGTTAGATCTGAGTTTTAAAAAGATATATAACTCCTGGAGTAAACTGCTATTTTCCTGGCAACTTATACAATTTCAGTTACAGGGATCTGGGAAACTGGTGTTGAGAAACTTGGCTTCAGTCCTTTACCATGAGCATGATGGTTTATATGGTCAACATGCAGACTGTACAATAAGAGACTTGGCTTGGGAGCTGACATGGTGGAGGACAACTACCACATCACAGCACAGCTTCCCACAGTCATCCAGGCTTTACTTGGAGGTCTTCCATGAGAAAGCAAAGCGTGATTGAGATCATATCTCAAGCTGAACTGATAGGGAAGGGGGAATCCTTTCCCAGCTGGAGGCTGATCTATACATATAAATATGTAAAGTCACAGCTTCCATTAAAGTCTATCAATCACGAGTGTACTGGCATGTGATAACTCCTCTCAGTCTGAATGATTCATAGAAATGACCCTGTTTTCACCAGCAAGGGAGAACATGCAAGATCTTTGCTTGGAAACTGGCAACACCAAGAGTTTAGCAGAGAGATGGAAATAATGTACCAAGTAGAAAAAAATGTGGGGGAGGATGTGTGCAGAAAACAGTTTGGGAGTTTAGGAAAATATCCAGCCTCCCACTAAGTTGCTATGGGGTAATTAATAAAATGTTTCATTCTCTCCATCTTCTCTTCCAACCTCTTCCTCCCCAGAGGCAGGAGCTATCATCAAAGAGCATTTTTCTTTGGCATCGTAGGTTAATAATGATGGATGGTTTAAAAGGATCAGGTTTGGCAATGATCTCATCTCCCACTATCGAACATTAATCAGAGTACGGTTGACCAAATGTAGGTGGAAATGAACATAAAACTTCTTTGGTGTCAGCTGGCACGCCAGTATACACTACAAATCAGTAGAAACATTACAGATAGTGGATGTACTAAGAGCTGACAATATGTACTCAGCTGCTTCCATTTTACTCACCCTTATTGTTTTGTGTAAGCTGACAGATCACCTGCCAGTCTGCTCACACCACGGGGCTCCAGCTAGCAAACTATTCAGTTTGTAGCAACACACATCCAAAAAGACTGGAAGATCCGTTGGAAGAAGCCCAAGGAAAAGCAAGAAGAATGATCAGAGCTCTAGAAAATGTGACCTGTGATCAGAGATTGAAAGGACTTGATTTATTTAAGTCTGGAGTGGAAAGTCTAAGGAAAGACATGGTAAAAGTGCTTAAATATGTGGAAGGTAATTGCAAAAAGGAAGGAGATAAAATGTTTACTGTATCCATTGTGATAAGGGCAATAAATCATAAGTTTAAAGGGTAACTGAGGAAGTTTTGAAGAGACTACAGAGAATGAACAGGAGTTGTGAAGCCCCTGAATAATTTGTGCAGGGAAGCTGTAGATTTCCCAAGGATGCAGGTTTCCAAGAGCAGGCAGGTCAGACTGCTGTCGTTAGGCAATAATTTAGGTAGAGGGGATCCAGCCTTGGGTCGCAGGGCTGGCTAAACAATTTCTTATGGTCCCTTCCAGACTTTTCCTATGATCTGTGATAAATCTGTCACTCTAAATGAAGAACATAGGAGAAGTATACTCATCAACAAGAGTTAATGTTGACAAAAAAAGGTTAGATGCTAAAAACCTGATGGATAGCAATCCCCAGAATGTCTTAATAAAATCATATTTTGTACTGGAGACTGCAACTTAACCATCAGATAAAACTTATAAACAAGTGAAGAGTTCTTTGTATTGTGACTAGAGACTGGGGCTAGGGGAAATTCAATGTTCCACTCATTCATTTTGAAAATATTCTCATTAGTAATTGCCCCATTTATACTTAGAGGAAAACAAAATGTTCAAATTCCTGGCAGCAAAACACTTCCCTAGTTGCAGATAAATATTGACATTGGCTTTAAGTCAGTTTACAAAAAGAAATTAAAAGAAAACAACAGCTCCAGTGATGCTTGTCAGAAGCATCTTTTGAGAAAACGTTTGGTGAGTGTCATTCTGCAGGACACAAAGTCAAAACCATTCACTATTAATGGTCTGATTGGAGTAATCAGAAGTTCCTTGCTGAGCTGGGATGCTCCTGCTGGCAGTCCTCAGCCCCTTGCCCATCACAGAAGGCAACAGCACTGGCACAAATTCACAAGTGTGTGTTTTCATATTAGTTCACCATGACTGCACTCTGTGAGTGTTTGCATCTTCCAGGATTGATGCTTGTGCTTTGGTTGGGCATTTGGTGGGGCCTGAGGATAAAAATATGGGGCCAAACCCAGAGGAAATGCCTAAAAGGGTCAACACCTATACTGTGAATACCTTCATCCAGTCTCTCAGTGGGAGCTCTGGTTCCAGTCACATCTGTGTCCGGGAGCTTAGTGGTATGAAATGGTATGGAGAAGCCTGGAAAGAAAAAAAACAAATTATTACAGTTTACTCTTTATTTGTGCTTAGACATCCGTGGCTTGGCTTCTCTGGGTTTGGACCTCTGACTGCTGTTAGGCTTGGAGTCAAGAAGGTGGGCTAAGCCTGAATACGGTGGTTTACATGAGTTCTCGATCTTTTATATCTCATCTCCAGCTAGCAGCTTTTTAAGAGCCATTTTCTTCCACCAAGCTTTACAGTGCATAGCTCTTCCAGCACATAATGTTCCTTCCTCCCCTCTGTGGAAAATAAATACTAATAAATTATAATTATGATAACAGTATTTTTATGTTGTGACTTCTGTTTCCAAAGCTGTCCAATTTCTCACTCTTTCCTACTGCTGAGGGTTTGTTTCGTTCAAGAAGCGATGCTTTTTCCCTGACCTCTAACCTTCATGCCCACAGCAGTACTTTTCTCTGAGATGAGAAGCCAGAAGATCCTACCCCCCCTAAAAGGCAATGGAACCACAGCTCTCAGCAGAAGGCAGCAGGTCTCCTGACCTTCCTAGCTGCCAGACTGCAGCCTGCTGACTGCCCCGTGCTGCCACCAAGCCTTCTGCAGGAGAGAAAGGTTTCTTTAAGCCGAGGATACACCTATGAAAGCAGGTTTCAGGCAAGGGAGGTGATTATTTATTGCATGTTTTTTTATGAGTGGCACTGGCACTTCATTTATCTATCAGGAATATTTGGCAGCTTTCATTTATATGAGTGATACAGGAAATAGCTGCAAAGAAAATAGAAATGGCTTCGGTTATTCACAAACTGTTTGCAAACAAATCCCAAATCCTTAATCGGTGATGTCTCATAAAACTTTGACTACTATGTTCACAGCTTCATTCTTTTTTTCTGCCTGGGACAGACATGAGAAAATATTACAAAAAGACCCACTTACCAGCTACAAAGTCATGCTATGCACAGATCTGATATGGACTTGCTGTTATGTCTTGGAAAAGTCCATTGCCTCCCCGTGCCTCAGTTTCCCCACTGGCTGCATGGCAGTAAACCAGTGTGTACACTCAGCTGACATATTCTGTCAAAACCCGTAGGAGTCTGGATGTATCAAAGGGACATGAAGCGCTGTTAACAGTGCACAACTGGCTACCTTATCTGTAGGTAATTTACCTCATCTTCCAGCCACTGATACACAGATGATTTGTCCTGCTCTCCTTAAGGACATTGATACTCAGGATTTTCCATTAATTACCACGTGAGCTGCATGGCTGTGAGGCAGCTCTTCATGCTGCGGGCAGCCACGCTGCATGCTTGGGGGCTCAGGAACATTGCAGTCAGGAGGGACTGCTGGCCTTCCTGCTCCAACATTTTCTGTTGGCCAAGCCATTACGTTTCACCTAATTATTCCGAACCAAATGATTTATATTTGCCTATAACATCTCTCCCAGCAAGGCATCCTGATTGTGTCTGAAGACATCCATCAGAACAGAACTTCTCCCAAGAAGTTCTTCAGCTCCCGATCTCGTTGCCGCTTTGCCGCCGGATAACTGAGAAGCTCAGTGTAGTCCACGTTTTTTTTCCAGAAAGGTGCTTATGTAACATATTTACTCCCCCTCTTGCCAATAAAACATATTTAACCAATTTATGTTGTTATTCTGAAGCATTTTCTCAGCTTTCGTGCAACTTCTGTACTTTCCTTTACAAGTTTTCACACTTCCTACAGCACCAGAACAACATGCCACAGCAGAATAGTTTTGCAGTAGATGTGATGGCGCAAGACATAAGTGAGGCAAGCTTTGTGGAGAGAGATCTTTGCACTTTATACTTTAAGCTATATACTTTATGCTTTATATTTTAGGCTTTAGACTTCATGCTTTATGTTTTATGCTTTATACTTTATGCTTTATGCTTTGTTAGAGCAACTGAGTTAGAAGTTTTCATGTACATGGTGTTTTTCAGCTTTCAAGTCCTAGAGCACTGACATGCAGTGGGACTGAAATACCTTGTTGTCCCTCTATTGATCCTCTTATGTATAACAAACAATTGTATTAACTTCCCTTGTCTGTGTGAGAGACTGACAGATACTTTGGTTGGCTTATCTGCTCTGGCCGTAGTGCTGTACCAGTCACTATAGACACCCGAGACATCATGCCCTTAGTTTTTGTTGTGAACTCAAGTTGTCCTAATGTAAACCAGTAAAAAATAAAGATTGTAAAATGTGTGCTGAAGATTTTTGACAACTGATTTTTTCCTGAAAGATTAAATGGCATTCTGCTGTCCAAAAGCTGTCATATTGTTTGTGTTTGTTAATCTCTTCTGGAGAGGTCCCTGAAACTCATTTTTATCTCTGGCACATCCAACATTCCCTGGTGTTATTCTCTGAACATCACTTCTTTTCCTTCTGATTCATCCCTTGGACTTGTCTTCTCCTTGAGGCTAAAAATGGCTGTGCCTTGCATGAGACAAGCTGCCATGCAATATGGAGCAAATCCCAAGTGTTGCTTTGAAATGTCCAAACAATGAAGCAAAGAGTGATGTTGGGAGAATGTGTGAAAGGGGTCTGGGCCTCCATCAGTTCTGGCCAAAGCCCTCGGTGCTTCTCTCCATGACCTCGTAGCACAGAAGAGACTCTTCTGTAAACACGGTTGGTCAAGGGTGTCTGCTTGAGGAGAATTTCCCCCGTTTAAGAATTAAATAAGGGAACTAAGGAATACTCCCAACTGAATAATGTTTTTTATCCTAGTGCTGTGTTTTGGATTCAGCCACTGTGAGTACATAGCTGAGGTAATCCACTGTATAGATATGTATAGGCATGGCAGCATCGTGTTCATGCTAACAAACTGCCCCCAAACTGGGACACTCAGAGAACTGATCGGCAGCTGATAGACTAAGGAATCTCACAAGAATCATCCCAGAGGGACTCATCATTTTGGCAAAAATTGGATTGTATGGATCTGAAGGGAAAATATTTTTCCTTATGGGGAATGTGAAAAGCCACGCGGATAGAAGAACGTAGTGTGTTTGGGCTTCTGTCTGTTTTTCTCTGCTGTGTTCTTAGTCGAGGGACAAAGTTTTGATCTGTCTACACCAATCCATTTCTTCCTACTATGAAGATGAACTGAAAGATTTTCTCTCTTTCTAGGCTAACTCACTGTGTATCTTTGACATTTGACACACTGCATGTAATTGCTACATCAGTACATGACTGCTTGCTCAGAACTTTGTCCGAAGCACTGGAAAACTACTGCAGCCTGAGTAATGCAGATATCGGATCCATCTGCTCTGGAGACGTTTTTAATTCCTATGATTTACTCGTTAATTTTCTCTTCTCTAATTACACACGAATGTAAGCAGGGGGAACTGGAAGAAGAGAAACAAGAAAAAAATAAAAGAGCCAGCTGCTGGGGAAGGGCTGCACTTCGTGCTGCGGGCACTAGCCGGCGTGATCCCCACAGGCATTTCATCCTGCTCTGCCACTCTTCCTCAGAGACAGGCTGAAATGAGCAAACATTTTCTTTCTAGAAGAACATGAGTCCCGGTTTTAGTACCCTATTGCCTGCAGCTGATCAACAAGTTGCACAAAATACAATCACACAGATATGCATTTTACTGTGATGTTACCAGTGCCTTTTACGTACTGCAATATTTTTATAACAAACGTGTACTTTATGGGCATGAAGGTACTCATCTTCACTCCTTTGATGAAAAAAACCTTGAAATTTTCATTTTTTACCAAATCTGAGACAGAGAAATAACCAACCTAAGGGCTCAGACACACCAAGACACTGCCGTGTTGGATGGTTTGAGTCCCCAGGGAGAGGTAACCCACAAAGGTTTCCTCGCATTGCTCTCCCACTGCAGCCAACATCCTGTACCTTGCTCTCTTGAAAGGAATTTAGGCAGCTCATTTCATGGAAATCAATCACAGTGAAGCCCTAAAATAGCATCTGAGCAGTGACTGACGTCACCTATGAAGTCTGGAGGTGAACCTGGTGTGAGCAGACCCTTCCCAAGCACCGTGATTACTGAAACATCCCTTTGTTGGTGGCTCTGAAAGCACTACAATAGCATCTAGAAAAGAAAGCCAACAACCTGTGGAGGCTTGTGTGATTTTAGTTTACTAATAATAATGTGTGCTAATTTAACTTCAGATTATTAGCCACATGTTTTATGTGAGATAGCCATTTAGAGGGAATGATAAAATACAAAAACAAACAAACAAAAAAACCACCAGAGTTTTTCCTGACTTTATGATGCTTACTTATAAAATGTTATCTTAGAGTATTTTATTGTTAATTTTATTATTTCCAATTTTAAAAATTCCACCGGCAACAAAAGCCACAGCAGACCACACAGGCTGCATTTCTGCAAGCTCAATTTAAAGCACTCTGCCTCCCATTCTGCAATCCGAAAAGCTGACAAATTCCTCTCATCCCCCTGCCCTTGATTTTTAATAGCCTCGCCAAGATGCAGGTGTGAAGCACGGAGGTGTTTGGTGTCACCAGGTTTACGAGGCCGTGACTAACAGGGCAGGCAGAGCTGCAGGACACGGCTCCCAGGTGTGGGGCTCAGCGCTGGCAAAGCTGCAGCTGTGTGATGGGACCGAGTCTCAACTCTGCTCAGCCCTTCCTGCACTTCCATGCGAAGAAACCCAAGCCTGCAAGCCTGAAATGTGAGCTAGAAGTGCATGAACAGGCCCGTGGGGAGGACAAGAAACGCAGTTTATTGCAGGGGACCAAACAGAGGCAGCCATACAGTCACATATCAAGGTATAAGTGACATGAACACCGTTACCTTGGAGCTGCGTTTCAACACTTCCTCTTCCATCCAAGGGAAGGTGAGGGCGGGCTGTCTAGACACAAATTAGCACACACACAGGCTCTACCTCAGTGGCACAGCCTCCCTATGGCTGCAGGAAGCAGGGGCTCAGGTAGGCCTCGTCCCCACCACTTCCATGCACGCTGTGTGGGGGCTGTGTGCAGCCATGCCAGCAGATCCTCCTGCTGCCCTCTGCCTCAGCACTTCGCTGATGGCTTCGGCAGAAAAAGCCAAACCTTTCCCACCTTCTTCCACAGAAACCTCTTGCCCAGGGGTCTCATAGATTTTCTGTAATAAGCACTGAAATAACTCTGGCTCTGTCCATTCTGGTAGCCAATCTGTTTTCAATCCTGCACAAGGTTGGGGGTGGGGGGGAATGTATTTTTGACAAGTGTTGCTAATACTGAGTCATTCTCTAGCACAGACAGTCTCTTGGGTTTTAACCTATAGCTTTCTTTTTCACCCCACTTAGTTCTTCCCACGTGCAAAGTCATTTGGCTCTGCAGAGGCCCTGTCATGGTTATTAATGCAATCTGGACCTCTGTTTATTCCTCAGTGCTCTCCCAGCACAGCTTGGTTCTGCATGGGAGTATCTTCAGGCAGAAAACAAAACACTTCAAAGAAAAGGCCCCATTATCTTCCTCCTCCTCCTGTATGTGCTCCCTAGGTGGACTTTGTAATGTCTGCACAGCTCTTGGCAAAGTACCAGATCAGTAGGAATGTAAAATACATCTTAGTGACATGGAAGCACTTACATTTTAGTGTTATATTTCCTCTTCATGTTTTCATTCTCCTGTTTGCATATGGAGTATTCAAGTTCAGAGGGAGATCTGCAGCTCGTGTCATCTACAGTCACTGCAAGAAATACAGCACTGTCTGGAAACTGCACATGTCCATACCCTGCATCCCACAACCAGACACAAACCTCTCTCTGCAGAAGGTGCCATCAGACTGGTGCCCTCAGAAAGAGCATTCCCACTGCCCTAATATTTGAGGCAAGCGAGCAGTACTCATTCTCCCATTCAAAGCACACCTCGGGTCTTGAGGCTCTCTTGTTCATTTAAAGTTGCATGTAGACACAAAAGCTGTGTTAGGCACTCTGGGTGGGTACAGTGCCTAAAACAACGGAGTTGCTATTTCTGATGGGATGTAGGTGTTAGCACATTATAAATAATAACTGGCAATTATAACAGACATTTTTCAGAAAGATATACTCAGACATTTTACAGAAAGATATATACATATATACTTTACTTCCTCAACATTATTTATTTGTTGCCATCTGGCAGCGTGCTCAGCAAGGAAAAATACAATTAGATATGCCTTATACTGTGCCAAGAATATCAAACAGTGTAATGAGTTTCTCTGCATATATGTGCTATTTCACCGCTGTTCTTTACTGAATTGAAGGACCTGACTAATATTTTTTCATCAGTTCTTACAGGCAAGTCTAGTGCTTTCGCTCTGGGTAGCACTTGGATTTTTAAGTGTTGGAAGACTCAAATCATGTTACTGACGTTAATTGCCATCTGTAGTTAGGCGCCTGTGGGTTAAGGCAACGTCATTCAATTCAATTCAATTCAATTTGATCTTTGACGTCCTTTTCACCAGGCCATTCTATGATTCTATGGTTCTGTGATAATTCCTTCTGTTGCTGAATGAAATACCTGTCACTGCCACAGCTTGCACTGTGATCTCCAATAGTTTAAATCTTCTACAGAAGATACAGCACAACACCATACCCATGACTGCTACAGACAAGAACACTGAAGAACAAACACCACTCACCCACAGCATTAATCATCGTTCCTGCTTTTTTGCATTATGTGACAAAATGGACACAGTCTCCGTGAACCTATAAGAGTAGCTCACCGCCCTGGAGGTGCTCAGAAATGGCTGCAGCTTTGAGCAGGCTCACCACTGCTGCCTAGGGTTTGAAGACCGCAGTGAAAATGAATGCAGGTCAGTGAGTCAGTTCCTTGAATTTCTTCTGTTAACCAGTTACGGGAATGTCTGGTTCACCCTGTGGAAGTTCCCTGTTAATAATGCAGAGGAGCTTGCTTTCCACACTAGTGGTGATGTAGGTGCAACTGGAAGATGATCTGTTTCCTTACTTTACAGCTCCCTGCAACAACAGGAGGCTCTATACAGCAGGGCTACCTCTTATGCTTTGATACGACAAGAGAACATTAGTGCTGTATGGCTCAGTTTTGGAGATAACATTTTATTTTGAAATTTTGCTATAACTCCTGACCCTCAGGAGAGGATACATATTCTATCCTATGGGTGCCTGAGCACAAACTTCTTGGCATTTCATACGTTGTCCTTTGTATAGGTGCTGAACTCACTCCTGCAAACATGGTAAGTGCCTCCTTGGAGGTGCTGGTAGCTCTATCGTTTCTCTGTCTGCAATGGGAGGGAAATGGTGCAGACGAATGTTTATGGTGCCATAAAAACCAGCAACAGTAATGAGGTGGTGACATGGGCAATGCAATATCTGCACTGCTCCCAAGCTGTGCCTCTGTTCAGCGGATCCATCATCACTGCCTCATGGCACTCCCCCAACTCTATGGAAGGAAATCCTCGACAATCATTTTATTAATAAGGAACAAAGTACCAGCTTAGAGATGAAGGTGCTAATTGTGGCACGTCAGCAGCCAGAAGAAACAATTCCTCTAGGGTCACACACATTAATCTCCCATGGCTGCTGGTCAGAGTGAGAGGCATTCCCTCAGTGGTGATGACAGCTGCTAATAAGACAGCAAAGCGCTCTGCAAGCATGACCATTAATGCTGACAGCCAGGAAGCTGGGGATTCTCATCTCAGCACAACTCATTCTCTAACAGTCACGTATTGGATAAGTGTGAAGGGATATAACAGAGTCCCTTGTAGGAAGGAAGAGAGATGTAATAGCCTTCCACGCACTGACTGCTGCGCAGGTGGTTAAAGCAGCACAGTTCTGACTGGGTCACACTTTCTGGACCAAAGCAACTCCATGATGCTGTCTTGACATCTGGCTGTTGTAACAGGGATATGCCTCAACAGGGCATCTCAATAGTGAATATTTTCAGAGAAAGAGATCTACCTACTTGTGCTTACATGATGCACTTGACAGCTGGCATCTCAGTATCACAGAAGTGCTGTTTGGAAACCATTTCTGGGAGTTCAGTCCAGTCTCCCATTTGGCCATGGGGCTATAACAGCCAACACAGAAAGCCCCAGAGCACAGCAGTGACACAGCCTATCTCGTCACCTGCTCGTTGCAGCACTGTCTTGCCAATGAAGATGTCTTCTGCAAGACTCAATGTGAATGTCCTTGGCCACAACTTGTCACTGAAGCACATTTAAATTAAGTAATCAAAGAAAGCAGATTTGGTCACCACCTGTGCTCATGTATTTACTTGAAAGTAAGGACCTCAGGCCCACTTCCAAATACTCATCCTTGTGTTTCTTGAGCTTCCACATTCACAGAAATTCCTAGAAGGACAAACAGGAGACTTAACTCCACAGGCTGGCAGAAATTTATGCCTTAGAGAATAGCAGTTTCTGATTCCATCCAGATTTCGTGACCCTTTCTAGGGACAAATACCTCTCCTCCTCCCCCACCTAGGGCCTGTTGTTGTTTCCTGAACTTGTGACAAGGCATAGGACTACGTTAGTGGTTTTTCAAGCTCCACCAGCAAAACTGAAACTGTCCAATCTCTTCCTTTGCAAAACTTCCAGTTACGCACATTCTGTAATAAGGAGTTGGTGTTAAGAGAGGCAAGAGCACAGACTGCTATGCCATATGCTGAGGCACATTATGGATGCAACAATAGCTCAGCCACGGTGTGCACAAATACAGCCACATGTCTGGCTGGAATCAAACCATACTCTTTCCCTAAGCTGACAGCTTTCCTCCATCCCCTTCTACAAGACCCCAGCTGACCTCAGTACCGAATGAGCCCCTATCCTTTCTCCCTCCTTTGGTCCATCCATCTATTACTCTGAGGCACAAATGGGCTGTCTTGTGAATTAGAGGTTCCAAGAAGAGAAAAGTGTTGTATCAGTCAAATTCCTGCACTTTTCCAACTTGTAGCTGGGCAAAAAATAGAGCCCAGTAGGTTGACAGCAAAAAGAAGTAGGGAAGGAAGAAAGGGGGGAAAAAGACAGAAAATGTGTGAATTAAAATTATGAAATGGAGAATAGAAGATAAGGTCTGGGAAAGCAGAGAAGGGAATGAGAATAAAGAGGGAAGATAAAGGAACAAAGAGAAACTTTGAGAAAAGTAGCATATATCCTCTGCCCAAAGAGTTACCATAGATTTAGATTTCACTATTAAAAAAGGGAATCAATGGCTGGCCCCGAGCCCCATGCTGGCAGCCTCTGCCGTTCTGATCTCAGGACCAGCATCTGTCAGCAATTTTCAAGAGGAACCATTAGAAATCACAACGTTTAACAGTTTGTCTTGGCCTTCTGGAATCTTACCACCCCCATCTGCTACTGAAAAAAAAAAAAAGCGGGGGGTTGGAAGGAGGAGAGGGGAGGAGAGTGGAAGAGGAGAAGGGAAAACAAAATGGTACTTGTATGATTTAAGGTGTGCCTTCCTCTTTTCCCCTGATTATATGCTACATCCGCAGAGGTGAAATATAGATGGTGGTTTTGGCCTCGTTCCTGTGCGCTCTAGCAACAGGGGTGCTGGTTGAGGAGTGCCCCAGGCTGGCTGGAAGTTCCCCGTGAGCGGGCTCCAGGCAGCTCTGCTGGGGAGGCTTCCCAGGAGCAGGACAGACCTGGAGATTTACAGCGCTTTGCAAAGCCAACTGCTCCTGACACTCCCGACACAGAGTGACTTCTGGGCATCTCAGACATAAATCCTACAGAAAGGGAAATGAAGCATTTCCCAGAAGTGGTTCAGTTGCACGGCTACCACCAGACGATTTATTCCATCTCTTCTACCCAGATCTCTGAATAGCGACCCACAAAAGGCAGCGTGGGGAGCGGGGAAAGGCAAGAGCAGTTTCTCAGAGCATCTCGCCAAGCCTGGGCATGTGCGCTGCTTGGTGGTCACCTCCAGAGAGGGCACTCGACAGTCACAATAAAAAGCTTCTTAAAGGTTTTTAAGGGCTGATTCTGCTTGGCACCAATATAATCAGCGTTGCAAAACTGAATGAAGGAAAACAAATCATTGCGGTGAGGTTTGAATGCGTTTTCTACAGTGCCAGAAGAGTGAATTGAAACCACTTTGCTGAAGGAGCTAAGGGATGGGCTGTCACCCTGCGCCAGGGAGCTTAGGAGCACCAGAAGCAGGTGTCTGGTCTCTAAGTGCTGCCAAAATGCAGCCCCAAATTTAAAGCATTTAAATTTACAAGGGATTTAAAAGCCCACCAAAGGCAGGGGAGTTTCAGGTCCCAATCTGAACTTCAACGCTGCTTCAGTTTCTCTAATGAGCTTCCGCACTGTTTGCTCACAAGGGATTGAGGCCTGCTTGTGTGTAGCAGTCTTCTGCAGTACGAACCTCGCACGCTCATACTATCTGTTAGGCTGTAGAATCATAGAGTCATAGAATTAGCTAGGTTGGAAAAGACCTACAAGATCACCTAGTCCAACCATCCACCTACCACCAATAACCCCACTAAACCATGTCATCTGTAGTGTATCTAGGAAGCATTTCCCTTCTGCACTTTCTGCAGTGCTGGAGCTAGCATTCCCAAGTGAGACCCTACAGAGGACACACCAGTAATCCTGGCCTCGTTCATGTATTACAGCTTATATTATATATAGCTGCTCGAATTATTGAGCCTACAACCAGAATTGGAAGGAAGAGGGAAATTTCTCTCCACGTGAGATTATCAGGGATGGAGCACTGAGGTGGTGTTACTCTCCTCAGTGGGACATGGGACGTAGCCACACCTTAGGGTTACTTGGAAGTTTTATTTGACAAATTCCTTGAAGCATTAGGGCCCTTGTGCTCTCTCCCGTGCCATGATCTGGTTATGACTATTGGCTTTTAACAATGTGATTTGTGTTTCATGGCTTTGGGAGGTATTTTGTGGTTTATACAAACTCAAAGACCATTTGGTCCTTGCCAGTTCTGTGCCTTGCCAGACTGTGGAGAGAGTGTGCTTGTGAGTTAGGCTGAGCCTACAACATTAGCTGGGAGTGATGGAGGATAACGTGGATTTTGACTTGGCACCCCAGAGACCAGAGAGCCGTACTTTGTGTTCATGTTCCTCTAGCAGTGAAATGCATTTGCTCACAGACCCTTTGAATTTTCAATGATATTATACTGCACAATGTCTAAATTGGCAGACATTTGAAAAGTTGCTCCTGGGCAGAAGGGCACCTTACCAGTGTAACTATTTGATTTACTCTCCCTGCACAGAGGGCCTTCCTGCAGATCTCAGATGGCCCCAGCATCTCTCTTGGTCTCAGGAGAGGTGAGCACCTTCATCAGCTAGGTCAGATGGAGCAAGGACTGAAAGAGAGACCCCAGGGAGAGATTTCTCTCAGCCCCTGCTTAGCATACAGAGATGTAAAAACCTTCCAAGCAGAGAGGAGTTCAATGAGTTTTTCAGATAGCCTGGACGCTTGAATCATGTGCAAACACAATGTGACTTGCAACATTTCATAGCCCAAATTCCAGCAAGACTACATAACAAAATGCAGTTTTATGTAATATTTGCATGCCAGGGTGACGGACAAGGGACAGGCCAGATAAGTTCAGTAAGACTATTCAGCAGTCAGCACGGTCTTGGCTATGAGATGCTGAGCTGCCTACACATTAAATATTCATGACATTTGGAGTCATGAGTTGTAGAAGAATGTCTATGGCAGGCCAAATGACACTTGGCTACCTTTAACGTTAGACTAGGTGCCACACAGAGAAGAGAGGAAACTGTAGGTAGCAGGCTGTTTTAGATGACTGAATAGATAACCTCCTATTTTACACCCTTGTTTTACACTTGTAAGTTTTATTACTTGATTCTATCTCTATTTTCATTGCCAATTAGCTGAACAAGCCACCTTTTAGCCAAATTTTTTTTTTTTTTTACTGAAAGAAAATAACGTTTTCTGGCTAGTGTGACATGACTCAAGATTTCAGAAAGAAACAGAGGAATCTTAGCATCTGTTTTCACATTGCCTAGACAGGGACAGACCTCAATTAAGCATCTTATTAAATGTGTCTCCTCCTGTGTTCTATCAAGTCTCAGTGGTTTTGCTGAAAGTTAAAATTCTGCACACATGCTCACCACAGACTTCAAGTCCAAAGGTGGCGGAACTGTCAATAAACTAAGTAGTACAGATTAACTGCAAAGAAGATGGATCATGGAAACAAAAAAAGATTGTGGCAGCTTGGCTAGAATCAAGGAACGCTTTAGATCCAAGTATATTTGGACCTCTACCTGGGGAAGCTATCTAGTACAAAATATTCTTAAAATTAGAGCCAACAGCTTTTAAATTCATTTGATGCTTTTTCCATGTCGTTCAGTTTGCAACAACTGGCTCACTTGATTGATGATGCCCTTTTAGCTCTCTTGCACGCATCTCTGGCAACCCAGACCTCCCCACTGCTACAGTTAGGATAATATGTAATACATAAGAATCAATCAGCCTATTTGGACACATGAAAAATACAAGAAGAAGTAAATAATAAAAAAAAGATCTTGAGTTTTCCAGCAATGTCTTTTCTCTTCAAAATATTTAAAGTATTGGCAAAAGATTTGTATAAACACAGAGCTTGTTTTTCTAGACCTAATCCCTGTATGTGCCACAGCCTGTCCACTCATTGCCCTTGAACTAGACCCTCAGCTACCACGAAGCAGCTAGCACTAAAGAAGTCAGTAAAGCACCACTGCTTTACACCAGGCAGAGACTACATCCATCACATCCTTCCTGCACAAATTCCCATTTGTTCAAATTGTTTAGACCTCATAAAAGCCTGCCTTCTCTCTCAGAAGTATGCAATACCTGAAGAGTTTACAGTTTCTTACCATGCATAAACTTCTCTCTCCCTTTAATTGTTTGATGCCTTCCAGCAACTTATCTCCGTAATCAACTCAGAAGAGAACATTTCTGGATAATGCTGTCATATTTCCTAAAGCAAAACAAGTAATTCAGAGCAGCAGAAAAATTAATTCCCTTTGGAAGTTTGTCTTGATTTCAACACAGCAATGCGCATCCGTGTGAGCTGGGGGATTAAGTGGCTACATCCAGCATTCCTTGCTGGGTCCAACAGGGCAACTTCTTTGGGATTTCTTTAACTTTCCTTCATCAGAACCCTTACTGAAAATTTTGTTGTGGAACGGATATTTATCTGGTTCCGTGAGTTTGAAATAGAAACCTTAAAGAAGAGAAACAAACTTGAACCCGAAGTCAGCGGATGGAAGATGTATTTCACGTGTGCGCCAAGTCACAGAGAGGAGTCCAGGAAAAGCAGGTGTATCTCTTTTCACGAGTGTTCAAGTAAATGATAACCATTCTCTGGAGCAAAAAGTGTGCTCCACATGACAGGAACTGATGCCTGCAGAGTGTCATGAGCTGAGGTTTTGACCTTCCTGCATCATTAAGACCAAGCATTTCATTGAGTTCAAGGAAATTAAGCTCCAGAACATCACTGAAATTCAGAGATGTTAGTTAAGTCTAATATGCTGTTTTTTATCCCATTTAAATGTCTATCAGTTCCTGGCTGTATAAAGCAATGCTTGCTTATTGCTTCAGATCACATGTACTGCTAAAGGTTTCAAAGGACATATTCCATTTTTCACCCCAGAGGTAAGGGAATTGCAGTGGGAAGATCCTCTCTTTTCACAAGCCAGGTAGGGGAAGATGACTGGCACCTTGGGCTTGCTGGTAAGGAAGAGAGGAACTTTACCCACAAAATCTGTGCAGCAGTGGCAGCTGTTTGGCACATCACTCTCCTGCTTCCATGTATTTTAGCCATCTGGGAGAACAGAGACAAAGCAAGTTCAAGCTGCGAGTGCTCTTTTCTGCGACTCACATGTTGGTGAATGGTGCCAATTCCACTGGTGAACTTCAGGGAGAGATTTCAGCATATATCCACCAAGAACTAGCTCAGAAAAGATGGCCCCACGTTACTGAAAGCAGCTGGAGTTCTAACCTCTATCTGCTCCTCACTACTGGCTCCAGCAGCTGGTCACCAAAACTGACCCTTCAAATCCTTCCTGATCCACTTCAGTGCGAAGCCAGCTGTGAGCACCGCCTCAGGCAGTCCAGAGCACAGCAGGAGCATCCACGGGCTGCTGCAGAACTTCAGCTGTACAGGCAGCATCCTGTGTATATATGGGAGGACTGTTAAGAGACTTGCAAAAAAAAATTTGTAGCCAAACTGCAAACACAATGGTTTTAGGCATTTCCAACTGCTTCCCAAGTGGCTTGTAACCATTCTGGCAAGAAGTAAGTGGGGCAAGTATCAAGCATAGTCCTTAAGAGCAGTCAACGAAAACAGCTCTGGACTGAATGGTGAGGATGGTGTTCATTGCTTTCCTTTATGAACTAGAGACAAATATGAATGTTAATTCAAGGTTAATTCAGCTTTGGTAAAAAGAGTTACCCTGACAAGCAGGCTATGCGTTCCCATCCATGTGTTGCTGGGATAAATGGAGGCATTTCCTGGAGGTCTCCACCCTGCAGCCAGCTGGTGCTCCTGGATTCCATCCCCACAGGACTTAGTTACAACTAAACACCGTAGCTGGCCTCAGGTCTCACTGACAATCAGCCACTCACAGCACTGCATCAGGAGACACTGGGAAAACATGCCTGTAGATCACGTGGCTATGCAGTGCCCTGTCCTCATTTCTCTCTTACTTGCTTCTGACAATCAATTGAATCACCTAGTGACATCTCTAAAATGACTTCATAATTTGCCTGGAAAATGATGTATGAGGAAAACACGTCAGGGCAGTTACACAGGTTATTCCTTTTCCCTGGAAACTATGGGACAGATTCTTTCTCCCAGACTGGAGTAAAATTATGCACTTTATGGCAGATACCATCTTCCTCTTCATAAAAACACGAAGTGGTCCTCTACGTGGCAGCAACTCGCAGTGCAGATGAAATAAAGCATTAGTATAGCAGGGGGAGGCAGAAGGCAGTGCAAGAAAGCAGCTTCTCTCCCTCTGTGGTGTTGATGCGCAGCCTGCACACTGCAGTCATCTTGGTCCTGTCCTGCAGCCATGTGATGATCCCATCGTGTGGTCTCTTTTCATTAAGGTCTCTTAAAAAGTACCAGCTGAGGAAGTCATTTTGCACAAAGACCTTTTAAAACTCATTTAATCCTCTTTTCCCTCCTTCCCTTGTGCTTGCCCTGCAAACCCTGTGAAACTGCCTGTCCCCTCGCTTCTGTGGAAGCAGGCTGCTGCAGAAATGGAAACTCTGTGTCATAAATCCAGCTGATGTCAATTAATATAGACCCACTGGCTTTTATGGAGCTGCACTAACTTACAACAGCTGAGGGTGCAAAGCTATTGACATTCAGCAAATCACATCAATTTGTAATGGAGTATTTTGGGCTTCAACCTCAGGACTGTACAAAAAAATTCCAAAAGCTCTATTCAGAAGACAGGTGTGGATGACGCTATAATGCAGTTATTCCCACCGAGGAGTGATCTTCCGCATGAAGAACAGGGGCCAAGGGCTCTTTGGCTGCGAGAGATTTCAGGGAAATATCTCTCTTACTTCATTGTGGCTGGTAGAAATATACTTGCTAAATCTAAAGCGACCCGAGGTTTGAAAAATGCTCAAATCTGTGCATCTGCTATGAGATTACTAGAGGCTGTTGATTCGCAGATAATGACACAGTCTCATACCTACTCCTGTAGTAGGGTCCCCTTTGGGAAATCCAGAATGGAGGTGGGAAGGAAAAAGGAGCCCTGAGCCTGGGGCTTGGAGCAATGCTGTCACCTGCTAGTGAGGTCTGTGTTATCGTCTTACACTGCTACGTAATGGTGGTAAAAAAGCAGAGCAAGCAAAAAAATTGCATCTCATTTGTTTAATATTTGCGCTGTATTTCAACCCAATGAGCAGCTCTTCAGCAGCAGGGCACAGATAGAGATTCCTGCCCTATGGCATCTTCCTTTTGCCATGTAAGAAATGAGAGCTCTGCTCTTGACTCTGTGAAGAGTCAGGGACATCCAATGGCTCCAGTGATAACACCCACCAAAGAACTCATCAGAAACCCTTAAACATTGGGAAGCATGGCTACACATTGTGATCAGCAGCAGGAAAACAGGATCAAGTCTTCACATGTGCTGGTAGTAGAGTCAGCAGAAACAACAGCAATTCCAGCATAAGTTTGAAATCATATTCACCAGGTGGTTGGAAGGAAAATTCAATATTTAACATAGGAATGTTCTTTCAATTTGCTAAAACGTCAGCAAATGATTCCAAGCAAAGCATTTTATTTGGGCTTCAGAGAAGCACTCTTTTTTTTTTTTTTCAAACCTAATCACTATGCTTTTCGCTTTTTTGGGAAAAATAGAAATAAAAAAACAGCAACACATTCCCTTCAAATCAGTGCTGTTTACCCTCAGAACTGATGACTAAATTTTGCTTCACAAACTGTGATCAAAAATGACCAATTTTCTCTTTTTACTGTGAGAATAAACAAAAAAGTGTCTGGTAAGGATGTGCCAAAGCTCTTCTGGTATTGCTGTTGAGCACTCCATTTCTCTGTAATAACCCCTGCCTTCATCCATCCACCAAAGCCCTTATTACATTGTGGTGTCCAGAACCAGAAGTGACTAGTCAGATTCTTATCATTTAAATGGAGGTCATAATTTCCCTGCTGTGGTCACAAAGCTAAGCAACTCTAAGAAAACATTTACAGCCCTAGCTTCAGATTTGGGTCTGACTTGAATCAATCAGGACTGGAGAGAGACCCTGGCCAAAGTCAACCAAGACAAGAGGGAGGGAAGAAATGCGAGACAGTCTGGAAAAGTTTAGTTGGATGGAGCTTAGTGTCCAGAAAGTGCTGGGGATGCAGACTGGGATCATTTATAAATCAGAGAGATGTCAGTAAGGTTTTGGTTTTATACTTTAAAGCCTTTTTGCCCATTTAATGGCAACCGTTGGCATTATCAAGTTTAAACAAACCACCTTATTCTGAGGGTCTCCTAAAGAGTATGTCCCACACCCCTTCCCAAACCGAGCTGCTCCTCTGAGAACGAGTCACCACACTTTGGGCCACAATGACACAGAGAAAGAGGAGGAATGCTGCCTTGCCACCCTCACACTGAGATGCTGCCAGCACCTACACACAGCATTTCTTGGAAGAGGAAAATGCCACTGTGCAACTGGGTATACTCAAGACTACAATTAAAGAAATCCACCAGCACCCTGCTAGCAGCTAAGAACACAAACAGAGAATTGTGGGCTTTTAATTTGATTCAGATGGAGATTGTTTTGATGTATTAACATGAAAAACAACCAACTTATGAGAGGTAGAAGCTAGAGATAGATCTGACCAAACCGACAAAATCAGCAGTGCACTGGGTCCGATGCACTGGCGGTGTGCAGGGGAGTGTAAGGATGGGAAACTTCCTTTCCAAGAAAGACATCATAGGAATGAGACAGGACAGCAGTCTTACAGAAGCTCTTGTTCACTTTGGATCTGTCTCTTCCAGAATTCCTACGCTCCATCAGCCTCAGCAAAACTGTCTTGCACTTTGGCTCTGAAAGATCTCGTGATGCCTCTGGTTCCAGACAGACTGGTTTCGGAGAGCTGCAGAGCTCGCAAAGGGGAGGCAGCAGCAAGTCCTTCCTGTGAAAGAAGGGGAAGAGGGCAGTGGAAAAAGTTGCCTGCATATGGCCTAAAATAGTAATAGTCTTACTGTAAAAGAGAATGGAAAGGAAAATCAATGAGAGAATTCACACGTATAAATAGAAAAAGGCAGATGCTAATGAGTCACTGCTCGCTTAGAGAACTGAGCCATTGGCCTCTTCTTTGAGTCACTGGCACGTCCTGCAGCAGCAGCAGTGACCTCCTGACATGAACCTCTTTAACAATTCATTACTCACGCAGTACATCTTCCAGCCATTTAAAAGCTCTGTGAAGGACTGAAAAACATGACATCATCTCCTGTTCATGCTGTTGCCTACCTGAAACACACACTGGCTGCTGGGGGAATTCACTCTCGTGTATGAGCAAGAAGAAACAGAGTGTGTAACAGGGCAGGTGCGGAGCTATAGGCAGACAAGGATTCCCCTGCTTGCAATCTTCAGTGAGGGTTCTGGAACTGGAGTTCTTTATCCTCAGCATCAACTCTACAGCATTGATCAATCACTAGCAAAAACTGCCCAGGCTAAGCAACATCAGTGTGAGAAGCTGTAGTCAGCTCCACTGTAAAACATCACCTCCTCCTCTAAGTCTACTGCAGTAATTCTCGATAAAGCTATGAAAAATGTGTTTCTTGGTGGTAGGAAGGCAGACACCCAGAGGTATTCTGAGGTCCAGATGTGAAGCTGAAGGGATGACTTCATAGGGGAGGAGAGAAGCACCAGGAGATAACAAGAAGCATCACAGAATGCTCAGGACTGCCAGGCACGGAGGTCTGGCCTCAAGGTTTGGTGCTAAGCCATTAATCCATAGACAGAAGTTTGGGGTCTGTAGAGTGTTTGGGGGGCTTATTTCTTGCAAGATTCTTTTGGGCTGGAGGATAAGTTTTGTATGGCACATGGAGCATAAAACACACTGTATATAGTGCTGAATAAACAGGCTTTTAAAGAATGCAGCTAGGAGAAGTAACTTATTGAAATCATATGTTAGTTTTACGTTGTGTATTTCCAGGCCAGGTTCCATCAGCTCCACTTCCTTACATTTTGGTCTGCTTATCAAAGGCTACCCCAAGGTCCTTCTGTCTTCCAGACTGCTGCGTGAGCTTTCCCCTCGATGGCTTGCAATGGAGGACAGTCAGTCCTAGGGCATCTTTGGTCTGCACGGATTTAACCTCAAACCAATGTAATTTTTCTTTCAGAGCTTTTTTCCTACCCTACAATCATGCTTAGCTTCTTTCCCAGGGGCATGATACAGTGATGTCAGAGAGAGGAACCATTTCTGATTCCAAGGGCTGATAGTGGCAGTAGTACCTCTTCGTTCTCATACTGCCATCATTCCAGACTGTCACAGAGGTCCAAAATTGCAATTAGAACCACGATCAAGCCCTGAATTGAGATTCCCCCTTTAGATCTGTCTCCACTCCAGAAATCACTCCAAAGCTTGTAAGAAATGTGAGTAGATGTCATAGGAAATACGAGAGACAGAATTGTTAAGAAATTGATTTCATATTGATTTTGAGAATAAAGGACTACAAGAAAAAGATGAAAGACATTTTGTGGCTAGTATGTGTAGCTAGTTTGTGCTTTGGGAAAGAGTGTGCTTCAATTAACGCTGTTCTGGAATGAACAGAAATATTGCTTTTAATTTACAGTGAACAATGTCCTTTCCAATATACGGAAGGATCTGCTTATGGAGAAGAAAAGTTGGGAGAAAGAAAAGGTAATTTTTAAAAGGGAAAGGTAAAGGCTAGCAGATTAAAAGTAATAACTTGATTCTAACACACTTTCTAGCCTCCCCAAACCAGATGTGGCTCTCATAAATGCATTATCCAAATGACTTCTAATATGCACAGGTGATCTTTTATTTTTTTCTCCAACCTGAAAATTTGTCTTAGATTTAGGAATACTGATGTCTACCTAGCAGGGAGGATGAAGGTCAGTTGTCAGACAGGTTGAGCTAAGATGTTATTTGGACATTTACTGCAGAGTGCAGTGTTATGATTGCTATTTCAGAAAAGGGAGCATCCAAGGTCAGGTAGAAATTTATGGGGAAGATCTGGACCCCCTATGAATGACTCGAGGAGAAAACATGAGACAGAAGTTGGGCAAAATAGGTACTTTCCATCTCAGAACTGCACCCAGACTAGTTCTGGCAGTTAGACTGTAGGAACAATTTAACCCAGGGAAAAGGGTCTTCTCCCAGCAGACCCTTTCAGGCAGAGAAAGTGAATTGTTTTTGAATGTTAGCACTTAATTACTCCCTCCTACAACTGACAAACATCATCCCAGACTTGTAATTGCTTTAAAACACTAGCCAACTGCTATGGGGAAGAGGTTAGAAGACCATAAATATTGGCTGACAAAATAATGGAATGGATTCAAGCTCCTACGCACAGGAATGCATTGGGTAATATCTCCCCGTGACTTGGTTCTGACTAGGGATGAGCTTTATTGCAATTATTCCAGCTATTCATATCCTTGGGTACTGATGAAAACAGAATAAGTTAGAAATTTTGCAGATAATCAAAAGGCAAATATCTCCCAACATCTCTGGGGAATCAGAAACATTTGCTCAAGCAGTTTACTTGGAATTTATAGACTCTGCCTTTGCCGACTCTACAGCTGTATTGAGCAGGATCCAGAAACTCAGTTAAGAACAAGCCTCACTGTAGAAGACGGTGTATTATATATGTGACAGTCAAATAGTTGCATGTAAATAACTTAGAATCTAAACAGAAGTGAAAAAAAAGGAAACAAAAACAAAGGGCGCAGGGAAGGAATGAAAAACAGATGAAGCTGAGATAGATGCAGTTTCCCCAAAGCTTACCAAGGACAGAAGCTGTAAGTCTTAACCCAAAGTCTACACTAACTCTGTTTTCACATGGAAGGACGGCGATGAAACTGTGATTCATACAGGAAAGTCATTTAAGTCATTGGTATTATCAGCCTTACTACGTTGAAACTGGAAGGTATTCTTCCAAACCACATCATCTTTCAACTAGGATCAACATCTGAAAGTTACAGGTTTCACCAACAGATCTGATCCCTTGTGAAGTTAGATATTTTGAACATCCAAATAGAAGCAAAAGCAAACTAGAAAGGTTTTGCGTGTAAATGTGGTTGGAATGCCTGGTTAACAAAGCAGCTGTGATTTGGAAATTTGTATATGCTTGCAAAGAATACTTTAAGGCAAAATTCTCCATTACAGAGTTCCCTCCAATAAATACATATTGTCAGTGAAAGGACTGCAGGAGGGACAAGACAATGCAATATTTCACCTGTAGGTAACTACACAGATTATGTATTTGAAAACAAGTTCTTTGCAATACAGGAAAATAACATGAAGGTCTACAATTGTCCTTATTTGTGCAGAAACGTCCATGACAGCCCAAACATCTTATTAACAGTCTCAGAAAAGAGCATTAATTTTTATTAACTTCTGCAGAAGAGGTTGTGTCTAGACCAGCATGGAACTGAGCCTTCCAGCCTTGGCCATCTACCCTTCTGCAAGCAGGCAAAGCTCTTGGTCTGCAGGAGACCTATGAGGTTACCTGAGCGAAAAGCCAACAAAGTACTTTCCTCAAGTTGCTCTTGTTACCTCGTCTTTGAACTAGGGAATGCCTGAAGCTCAAAGGTAAACCCCAGATCTGGCTGAAAGCAACAGTTGTGTGCTCCAGTCTGCCTGCAATTTAATTGCTCTTCTAGTTAAAGCAGATCTGTAGCAAACATGTCTGGTTTTGATTTAAGGTTATCAGTGAGACAATCAACCACAGCAATTTGTAAGCTATTAAACAGATTAACTGCTTAATCGTTAGAACAATGCACAGTGTGTTTAGCCTGATCTTGCCTAATTTCAATTTCTATTGACTGACAGTTTTAAAACCAAAGATGAAGGAAGAGGTTCCCAACGAGGTCTTCAGGCTCTGCTATCGCACCCTTCAGCTGTTTCCCTTCCAATCAGTTTCCATAGCCACTGCTTTCTCTTAAATTAACAGGGGCGTTGCTTTCCTAGGCAGGAGTCAAAATTCAAGCAGAGCCGAACACTGAGGGCAGAGGTGAGTTTGTTACAGGATTAGAGGTTCTACCACAAAGAACAGAAAACAAAGTACTCTGGGCACACTACTGTGCAAGCAAGCAGTGTGGCTGGAAGGACATAGATATAGATGGAAGCAGGGATTGCAAGGCATAGAACGAGAGTCGGTAGTTGCAGTATTTTTAAATTTTTGCCTGTTTTCTTTCTTTTTTTAAAAAAAAAAATTGTTGGTGTTTTGTTTTTGTATCCAAAGTCTGCGAGCTAAATACTGAGATGAGTCACGGGGCTCCTTTCTGCTTAGAATAAGACAGAAAACTTGAAAAAACTCATTCACAAGCCACTTGGGAATGGACGCTTAAATGAGCATTAGGTCAAACTGTTAAAGTGGATGCCCAGCACAACCCTGCCAGTACCTACAGGCCTTGCTCGGGAAGCACCAGATTTATTTTGGTCTGGTGACATCTTTGCAGAGGGATAGTTGGGATACATCGATGACAGCTGAAGCAGAAACCACAGATCTGACTGCTTAGAACAGCTGTAGCTGAGCGTGGTCTTTAGGAATAGGCTTTTTTCAACCATCTTAAATAAAAGCAGCCATCTTAGCTCATCTGCAGACAGTCTGTGTCCTCCATTTAGCTCACAAGATTAAACCATGAGAAAATAGACAATATGCCAGAGTGGTTATGAGAACTTTTATAGTGACATTTCTTATCCATAATCCTTGGCACATAAAGGGAGCTGCTTCTCCACCCTAGCCAGGGCTCTGGCTGGCTGGCAGTGCATCTAGCTGTCCTGGAGCAGGATCTTCTTAAAGTTGCTACAGAGGGAATGAACAAAATGGCTCCTCCAAGCAATTTTCCGGACTTCAATAACTTGGTGTCATTATAAATCTTCTCAGTGCCACTTTGAGGTTTCAGTGACCTCGGTGAAACATCTCCATCTCTTCTCTTGGCCTTTGGTGGCGGGGAACAGCTGCACTCACAGCCAAGGAAGCAGAGAAGTGCCAGAGCTGTGCATGCTGTCCTTTGGTTTTCTGTCTCTCAGGCAAGAAGATCAAAGGCCCAGTGAATGGCTCCAGAGCCCTGTGCCTCTGAGCATCAGTGAACCCTATCCAAAAAAGGGAAGCTTTCTCATTGTTTGTAGTGAGGTGGAGTCCCTTGAAGTGTTTTCCAGGAGCTCGAAGGAAAAGCACACAGCCTGAACAACAGCTCAGACTGACTGCAAAGCTGCCACGGATGTCCCTGGAGCTCAGGGAAAGTGCAGAGCAGGACAGCAGGAGATATAACAGCCCTCCTCGTATATTAGTATCAGAAGTGACCACCACCACGTCCCTTTTGGGCTTCCATCCTTCGGGAAGCAGAAAGATTAGGAAGAACTAATATATTTCTAACAAAGATATGCTGGAAGACAACTAACATTAACAAAGCAGATATGAGTCTCAGAATACTTCCCTCCCTTCCTCTCTGCCACTCCTACCAGAAAGGAGCATCTTCATGTGCTATTGGGAACATTTCCTGTGGTTAACCAGGGTGCCTCCTTCTAAGCTGCTCTGTCTTCTGGCTCTGCCATAATCACACACTATCCTCGTGCTGCTCCGAGTTACTCTGTTTATGTTTTGAAAAAGCAGCTATGATCTGCACTGAATTAGAGCTCCATAACAATAGAAACTGTAAGACTCTGAATTCATTTCTAGAAAAAGTCGTGAGGAAGGGTTTGCTGGAAAAGAAAAGATGATCTCATAGCTCTGGTGATTGGATACATACTTGGAAGGGGTATCAGCTTGTACCACTGCACAGAGCTAAATCATTTCATCCAGCCTTTTCACAGGTGGCCACTTATGCATTCCTTGTTTGACCAGAGCCCCAGGAGCCTGATGTGCAGAAGCACTAAGTACTCACAGCTGCAGCTGAACTCAATGGGAGCTGGGAAGAAATAGTGCTCTATACTGAGAAACACTCTGAAAAGAGTCAAGCATTGAGGATGTCTCCATAAGGGTCCGAAAGTTTGAGGTTACTTCTGTGCTGTGTCCCCACTTCCCCATCAGTCCCATCATATCCAAGTGTAATGGAAATGAATAAAAGAGGGCTTTTAAAATGCCAAAATGCTGTAGTCATAGGTACAAAAGAGAAGTGGAAAAAAGAAATCCAGAAAAAAGAACTCAGAATGGACTTGAATATTATCCAGTAAATAAAGCATGCAATTGATCTAAACAACAAGGAGAGCAGTTGCTCATCCTCATCATGAGCAGTTCTGAGTCACATGGGGAGAAAACGAATCATGTTTTTTCAAACTCTATCATAATGCACATGTATAGAGGAACCAAATTCAAGTTACCCAGGAACTATAGTTCTGACTTTTCCCAACCTCAGAAAGTTTGGTATTACAATTTCAAATGCTCTTATATAAAATTAACATGTAGTGGAGGGCCAGGACTTTGCCACACTTACAGACATTGAAGTTAATAGCAATTGTTTAGCTAAATCTCCTGGACAACTCCTAAAGCTTCTAGCTTCAACGTTTTGAGAGAACAAGGAAATACATCTCAGCTGTCCACAGATGCTTTGCAAAGGAGTTGTTCTGTTTGTTTGACTCAGGCACAGTGGAAAGAAAAGAAAGATGCCCATCAGGTGAGTGGGGGTAGCAAAATAGTTTTTTAGCCAGGAGGCTGCAGTTTAACTGCTCTCAGAGATTTCATGCACGGCCTTCCAAAAACCAGAAGAGCAGCTGCACAAAAGGGATCCCAGAGCCAAAGCCTGATCCTACACTTGGTCTCTGCAGCAGAGCCCTGTTGGTGCCTGACCTGCCACCTCTGCAGCTTAGCTCATGGATCAGTGTTACCATGAGACACAGTTCTTCCCCTGACTTCCAGAGCAGTAACCATTATTGGAAAGCCTCTCCATTCAGGAAAAGCCAAGGCAAGGAACTTCATCTTGGGTGGTTCTGAAGCAAAGAATATGAGATCATTACTAATCAATGGTTGGAGAACAACTCCAACTTGTGAAACAGCTCAATGCTGTGCCTGGAGAGCATCAAACCCACATGTTCCATCATTCTGCAGACATGAACCTCAATGGTTAGGACATACAAGAGCTTACTGTACGTTCCTATTTGGTAAGGATGTTTTACTGTCGTCCCCTGGTAGGTGAATTTAGAACCTAGACCGACACGTGTCACGCAGTTTATAAAGAGCTGAAGAAAATCTGAGCACCCTTATTTGTAGCATAACTGAGAGATGAGAGAACCCACACGTGCATGGTCTCCTGGCACGCCTTCATAACACATTTGTATACAATTTGGTTTAGCAAACTTTTTTTGGTTAAACACTTGAGTTAAACTGGAGCCTTTCACAGATACATGCATATCATCTTAAGTTACCATCAGTAAAAAATAAGTCAAGAGCAGGAAGACAGGCATATTTGTTCTAATTATTTCTGAGAACACTCGGATTTAAAATTGATGTTCATACTTAGCCAGCTCTGGTTAGCTTCCCAAAATCAGAATTCCAAAGTGCTTCCTTATGAAAATGAGCCCCTCTGACCTCTGATTGTTGCGTCCCCAGACAACTTCCATGATGTCAGTGCAAGCAAGACTTCCGAAGTGCTCTCCTGGGAACCATTCCTAGATTGGTACTTTCCAAAGGAACTGCTTCTCTGAAGACCTAGGGAAAACATGTCTTTGCTCTGTTCCTCACTCAGAGTTAAGAAAGCTCTCTAAAACACTGAATGAAGCTCAAGAAGTTGGTTGGTCACATTACTTGTCAATTACTTTTTAATTCATTGCTTTGTATGCAAAAATAAAATCCAGTATAAAACCCGAATGCAAACACGCTCCATTTTCTATGCTGGCAGAGATATTTTCTCACGCTTCTGACAGCTGAGTGACCTACTTTTATTTGCTCATGTCCCTGTGCCTCTGTGCTAGGAGGCACAACTGGGATGCAAGCACTATTTAGAAAGGGGTGGTTGTCTGAAGGACAAACGGAGATGTAGAAAGACAACATAATGCAGCATGTTGCTAACAATGACAAAAAAAATGGGCAAGTCTGTCCAGTTGATTCTGTCTTTGGTGAGCTTTCCTGACCTGTTTCTCATATGCTCTCCTACTTATAGGCAACTTTCATTCAGCCTCGTGAAGGATGGAGAGCCCACATTCTTTGCTGGTAACTTAATTGCATTGACTTCTGTGGATTTAAACAGGCAGTGAATTTGGATCTATGTGTGGAAAAGACACTGCTTCCCCAGCATAAATATTATTAAAAGGATTAGCAGGAAGGAATCCCCTCAGAAATGCACTGGAAACATGGCATATCTACGAAGAGGATGTTAAACTTGGCAAAACAACCAACAGCAAATGCTTACTTGTGCCAGGCTTCATGCAATCAATTCAGTAAGGCAAACAAAAGTCCCTTGGAATTGTTTTTCTCAGTCCTTCGGTTGCTTCTCGAGGCAAGCAGTGTGTCTAACAAGAGCCTGTGACAAGCTACATCCCACTCCCCTTGTTTCATGAAAATTTCCAAGGCTGGTGAAATTCCCACAGGGTGCAGCTGAAGGCTTCTGCAGAACGCAGACTCTCTGCGGTTGCCATCAATGTCATTGGGAGTGCTGCTGCTCTGAAGATCAACATTGGGTTATTTTTTTTTTTCTTTTTCTATAACAGAAGACAAAAAGAGCAAGTACAGCTCAGATAAAGGGCTTTCAAAACTTCAGTGCTTCTACAACATTTGTTTTGCGATAAGAGTTGAAAACTTCAGCCATTCAGGTGAAATATGAATGCTCTGACAAAATTTGTCTTGTAACATGATCTATAGCTAAAGAAAGAGAATTGTTTCTTTGTACCTGTATTTACTTTACTTTTTCTCCTTGAGAACCAGAGAATCCTTCAGGTGCAAGGTTTGAAAGAGATTCCTCCATCTGTTTCAGATGTTTTCAATTGCCATTTTTGAATACATATAAAAAGACTTTTTAGTGAGCTTTTATAATTGGTCCTAGATAGTCTCTGAATATGGATTTAAAGATGCTGCCCACTACACCACTGAAGCAACCTACATCGCATTACGCGTTGCTCACAGAGGCTGGATTCACCTCATCTCCCACGCTGCTCTGTTTCTCAGTTCTTGGCACTCGAGCACAGATTTTCCTCAGCTGTCACATACATTGTCCTAGACTTCATGATCTTTAAGGTTTCGATTGTACACCAGTCCTCCCAGCATGATGGCTTTTATTTTCCTGCCACACATTTTTCCTTTTCCCCACCTTTTTTTCCATTCAGCTCTGACCAGGGCATACTTCCTTGCAGGAAAACCGTGGCCAGTGAACCGCCTCTACTAAGCCAGGGTGTTGGTCGTTCTGTATACTCATTTCTTTGTGCTTAATTAATTTTTACATACCATGATAACAATCTGCTAACCTGAGTGACAAAGAAGCCTCTCTGGTGCACAAGCATGTCTGCTACAACAAAGAGGTGCCGGTGGAAGTGCTGTGTGTATACATGCAGTCTCAGCTTCTGCAGGAACATGCAGACTTCATTTCTCCTCTGTCTGCAGTACAAGTGAGGCACATTCCAGATGAAGTCAAATAATCCCAGAAAATCCCCAAAATTTAGACTTTCTGCAGGAGTATTGGAACATCCCCAAAGGCAAGGAGAGGGATTTTGCAGTGCATTCCACTTCTCATATGAAAATGATTGTTGGGAAATACATACAATGCAAATCACTCCAGCAATTATGAGTCTTCCAGCAAAGAATTCCTTCAGCTTTACATTTCTTAGAAAAAAAAAGATTTCAAAAAATAGCAAAGCATTATTATCTCATTTCAGGGTTATTTGTTCTGACTGGCTTTGATGAACTAACAGGTGAGGTAACTGCCAGGTGGTCTGTTATAAGTACGTAACAGAGTATTGGCTTCGATGTTTCTGCAAGCATGAATTCATGTCTCTTTCTTCTCTCACCACGTGTCTCTATTTAGCTAGCTAAGTATCAGCCATCTTGGTTATCCCCTCAAAAATAACACAATAAATCAGGAATAATCCTAGTGAAATCACTAAATGAAGCCAAGTTTAAATAGAGAACCAGGCCCCAAGAGACAGTGGTAAGATTTGAATTTGTCACAGGACAAACACAAAGGGCATGTGATATACCACTGGATCCGAGGTTTCTGAAAGCTTCTTTTCAATTCAAGTAATTAATACACAGAAAAATCAGATACCATGTTGTTCATAGAAAAAGCAAGTATCTTTATTTGGCCTTATAAGAATCTTCCTGTCAAACTAGAGAACGCTGTACACACATTGAAATGTACTAAAGAAATGAGATGTTTCTAATGAATTTCTTGCAGGGAAACAACATCTGAACTCTCAAGTGAGCCAGCAATTGTTGGTGGCCTTTTTGAAATATGCTGTTGGTTTCACCCCATTTTCTAAGTAGATGCATATCCACATTAAGCATGTGCAAAGTATTCATACAGATTTGGGTGTAGGCTCGTAATTCCAAAATTTTTCATTTTGGTTGTGATTTTGAAAAACCAGGCCAGTTTGGCATAAACAATCTCTTCAGTATAAAATGGGTTTAGCAGAAATGGATTTCTTTTACAGAGAATCCTGTGACTCACACAGGCCAACGAAGCAGCTTTTGGAACTGGGCTAGCTGGGCTTTGTTCATGACGTACGAGGAAGGTGGACTCGTCAAGCAGTATCTGGGAGATACCTAGAGCTAAATAATGACCTGCTTCCCAGGTTCAGCAACATCTTTCTGCCAAGTGCTTTATCTAAAATAATTCTTCCTTCAGGGGAAAGGACAAGAAGATGAAGTTTTTTAGTTTCTAATCTATTGTTTGTTACATTCCTTCCTGCACGCTAAATCATGAAGTCTTGATCTATTTTGTACTGAAAGGAGAAAATGTAGTGGCTTTAATCTCACTTCTGTCCTCACATTTCATTTCTCTATTTTTGTAGTCTGAAAGTCACAGTGCTCACACCTCAGGACAATGTCTGAGACAGGGAGCTGCTCTGTGGTGGAGGGGCGAGGGAATTTTTACTTTGTTTCTACTTAAGGCTGTTCCACTCTGAAGATATTTACAGTTCTTTGATTACACAAACAAGGGAGCGAGGATGAGATGCTGCCTGGTGGTTAGAAAAGGACATCTGATTTGATTGCACTGTCCAGCCCAAGGACACTTTCATTTAAGAGAACAATACAAAGAAGACCAGCAGCTCTTTTTCATTGGAAAAGATCTTTCAAGATGCTGAAGGGGATGAGATGTAAAACAGAGTGTCCTCAGTGTTTCCTTACGTTCTGGAGGTGACTGCTCTCTGCTTAGAGCTTTTTTCCCCTCAGAGACTTTCCGTGCAGTGCTCATACAGAACAGCAGCAGCACTTAATTCTGCGCTCCCAAATCCCTCCTGAAACTTCGGCCATGGTAGCTACCAACAGAAGTGACTTAAGATGATACAGCTGGCAGAAACAACGAGCGAGAAGCAAAGGTGAGCTGCCTTTAAAGTGTAAATGGAGCCCTTATGATGTAACCAGAAGTCTGCTCTGGCTCCTGAACCTCAGGAAACACTTCATCCTCACAGAGCTGAGACATGACACACATTAACCAAAGCTCCATTTAATCAGCTTAGGAACCTGAATAAGGCTAAGAGCAAAAACAGCTCCCAGCAGTTCACTGCTAAGAGTTATTCTTTCTAAGAAAATCTAAGAAAAAGAGTAATTCCCAAATACCCTATCATTTCACAAGGATTTACAAAACACTTTTAAAAGTATGCTTCTCAGTGATATGTGTACTGTAATTAGTCCCCTTACTTGACTGGGATTTTCTTTATGATATTCTGGGTCATTCAGATTTTATCTTCAATACAACTGTCTCCTGTTCACATGCATTTTAGCAGCACGCATCTGAGAGTGATCCGTTGGGTATTCAGTTCTGCTCCCTTGCTACTACAGATAGACATTTGATGGAGACTTCCATAAGTTTGTGTGCAACTAGCTCAGCAGCATGCTGGCGTAGATACCCAAATCCTTCTGTGGTTCTCTGTCAAGGCACAGTACTGTCATCTGTGTGCAACGGGGCCAACCGAGAATCCCAGTCAAGTTCACAGTGATGAAGCAGGCCTGAGGAGAAGCCAGAAGCAAGCACAAATTGGTGAGTCAATGCTTGGTTCATTGATGGTGGCCAGAGTCGTACATGGCCTAGTGATCACGGACAGCTCCATAGCAATAAAGCAGATTTGAAGCCAAGCCAGGAAGTGAATTTGTGGGCCAGGGTGCAGATCAATGGGGCTCATGCTTCAGCATAGCTGTGGCTGAGCTGGACACCAGTAGTCCTGCAGCACCGACCAGCCTTGCCTGTGGCCTCTGCCATGCCCATGGACACAGGGGGTCATTCAAAACCCAGCCCTGGGACTGAGCTATCACATTGTGCTCGCTGTGCTGGAGGGCTTGAGCCCGAGCTGGTCAGCAGAGCACAGCTGCAAGCTGCCTGCAGCCCTTGAGGCAACACAGGCCCAGGCTTCTGGATAGTTTAGGCCAAGAGCAGGACAGGTCACGGAGCCTGCTGAGTATGGGCTGTAGTGTTGCTGAGTTACTCTGCTTAGTAAGCAGGTTACTGTCTGCCTCTTCTGTGAACTTCCCATGGTCAGTGGTTCCAAGGCAGCCTGCCTGCTCCTGCTGCAGCACAGCTGTTTTGTGGGGCAGTGGAAGAAAAGTGAGAAAAGTGAGGCTCAGACCATGAAATGAACATCATGGCGAAGCTTTTAACAGCTGGTGTGAAAAGTAACCTCAAGTTCTTTTGGGGTTAGTATATCAATAACTTGTTACCATACAATTCATACACTAGATGCAACATAAGCTTTCGCAGTACGCCAGGGCAGAATTCAACTATCCACATCTGCACAAGATCATGCTTCCTCTGCAGTGACAAGAGAAGGCCATGAGTATGTGCTGAAGAGCAAAGGTGACTGCAATGGGTTTTGTTTACAAAACAGCCCATGGAAGTAGCGTAACCAAGTCCCACTGAATCCTCATGGAATTTACATGCCTAATTCCCTTATGCTTTTTTGAGGATGCCAAACATTAACAAATTGTGTGAGATGACAGCAGCAGCATTCTTAACCAGTGAGCACACCCACTATGTTTTTCCGTTCTCCCCAGTCATTTCGTCTAGGATGATACCCACGCTGTAATCCACTCATGGATCTCACTCCAGAGTGAAATACTTCCTTATCATTTTGTGCTCTTAAAAGCTCCCAAATGAGCGTTTAGATATTTTAACACTGATTTCTAAAGCAACACAGCCAGACCATAGACGTGGGACGTTTGTAAGCAGGGCTTACAAAGCAGGTAATCTGAAGATGACTGGAAGGATGCTGGCTCAGGCTGTCACTAGTCATCCCCCAACCTCTGTGACAGCCTGGTACTTTTCCTTACTGCTATAGCACTCCATGAATGTATTTCTTACTTTCAAGGGGTCAGATTAATAATTAATCAAGCGCAACTGAACATACACAGAGGAACTATTATCTCATCCTTAGTTTTCACACTGGCTGAGCACACCTGTTCCACTTATGTCACTACAAAAGGCAGAACTATCCAGGATAAGGAAAGAGAAAATGTCACCGCTGCAAATAAAGTGTAGCCCATTGTGTTATGACAACTTTGAGAAATCACTTCTGCAGATTTGCCTACAGTTACCGTGTTTCCCGACTATGTGTATTTTTGGAAGCTCACTGCTGCTGCCCCTTCTCCCTCCCACTGTGTCTGCACAGCTCCTTCTGAAGCCACACAACAACATGGCTAAAAAAGTCCTGACACCAAAATGAGGTGTTTTTAGGCAAGCTCACTTTAGCACTCTTGTTCAGAACCACACGTGGACAGTTGCCTTAGTGCTACTGAGGGCAAGTTAAGTGCAGCACGCGATTTGAAACTTCTTCAATGAGCTTTGCTGCCAGAGATGACAGCTGATTATTTCATTTCTGAAAATGAATGGGCCCTGTCTTTCTGCCCCGATGTCTGCTTATTGTTTGCTCAAAACGTTAAATAAACAAGCTTTCTGTTGAAAAAAAGCCACATATAGTATGAAAAGTACCGATGCTGACGAATTTCTTGATCTTGCAGTCTGCAAAAACCCTGCATGTTAGGTAAGCCGACTTTTTAAAATGTCAAGTGCTGTTCTGGATTAATTTAGTATATTGGGTTTATATTTGAAAGCCTCGAAAAGAGGATTAAAAAACATGTTAAGTATTACATTTAAACCTTAAAAAATTTCAGGGGGAGGGGAGGGTGGGTGGCCTGCTCTTTCAGTCTGACTTTTGTCCACAAACTCCACAATTTATTCTGCAGTACCTGACAGCACGGGATGGCTTACAAGCACTCCTACAACAGGCCAAGTTTTTTTGTTACGACTCAAGTTCCAGTCAGACTTGAAGGTGCCTTCAAGAGAGCACTCAGTTAACCCATTTAACCCAGAGAAGTTTTTTTTAGGGACACTAAGGCACATTCAGCGCTTTTACAGTTTCTTCTTGGCTCCACATTAACCTGACCTTGTGCACATAAAGACTCCACATATCCGATGACGGATGGTCCGCAGGCCTTGTCAGACCTTATGCATCCTTCACAACCCATTATTTCTGAAGTGCTGTTAGCAAGCAAACTCAAACAATCTTTTTCCCAAGCTGCCCTTTCACCCACGGCCTTGGCAAGCTTTAAGTGCAGAGCAATCTGAAAGCCTCTCCGGTTCAACTGACACGTTCCAAATGGATATTCAAGAAGAAACTGTTTATTTCAGTTTGAGAACTCCCTTTTCCTGGATCTTTTTCTAATAGAATTCGTGGTGCCCAGATGGTTTCTAAATTGAAACGGATTTCCTCCCCCTGCTCCGTCTCCCTTTATTTCTTCCCTCCTTTTGAAGACACAGAGACCGAGAGTTGCAAGTGATAGTTAAGATGAGGAGGCTGCAGTCTCATGGATGGAAATGACTGTGAGCCAAGGCACCCACTTTACTTGTTTTGGGAGACTGGCCTCTGCACCAGGGCACCAGGATGCCAAATAATGAGGTCAGCAGTTGTACAGACCCCTTTGGTTTGGGGCCATGCTCAACATGTCGTACATAACTAGTAGGTTTTTTGAAGGTTCTTCAGAAGTGGGCCAAATGCTGCTGGCTGTGCTATCTAGATACATCGTTCTGACTGGATTGCCACGCTGCTTCTCACCTAGAAAACTGTCACTATTGTTACAGCATTGTTTTCTTTTCCTTTCCACAACGAAGTTCATTTTTTACAAATATTCTGAATAAATGGTAGTTTTTTCCAAATCTGGATTCCCTGAGCAAAAGGTGCTCCACTTACCCCTAAAACACTGCATTTCTATTCCCAAAGCACTTTTGTCGGGGTAAGAAGTATTAACCTACTTGTCGGATAATCACAAAATGTATTCCTGATCTGCAGCTTGTGCTTGCACAAGTGACAGCCTGAATCAGGAATTTAACACTGCTCCCGGGCTGCTGCCTAGCATCCCTCCCATTCAGCTGCGTTTTGTCGTTGTTGCTCTGTTGAAATGGAACGTCTCCTACTTGTTTCTAAGAACTCTAATCTTAGGGATTAAAAGAAATGAAGTCTGACCTTTTATTATCCATGTTAAAACATCATTACTGACCACTGGAACTTCTGAAAGCCACGCTGGCAAATTTGCCTTTTCTAAAGATGGGACGCGAATTTATCAGATGAATGAAGGCTCCTTAGCTGCAGAAGACCACTGAAATTGGGAACATTTTTAAAGGAAGGCAAATTTGCAGTCCCACTCTGAGATCAACCAATCAAAAGTGGACACCAGTCAACTCGCATTTATAACATCAAGATACACAGGAAGCAATCTGCATCTTCCAGATTTTTCTGAAGGGTTAAACCTGGATGAAACTCCTGGGGAATACTCTTGTAGAAGATGACTTTTCAAGGAAGCTTTAGTACTTACAGATCAGAGTTCCAACTAATTTCCCAGCTGTTTCTAACTGGTCAGTGTAGAACAGTTGTCAAAGACAAAGCCATGACTTTGTTATTTGCTTTATAGCAGATGAGCTGTAGTCTTGACCACATGTCCAGGCATGTCAGGTTTAGGACTGAATAGAGATTTTGTGTTTAGGTACAAACTCGGCAGCACTGCCCTTTCCCCGGAGGAGCCGACTGCCAGCTCAGGGCTGGGGTACCACTAAGAGAGCTCCCATAGTGCTGGTGTCTGTTCATCTCCGCTTCTGCAACACACAGCAGGTTGTTTTTCTGGCGTAGAAGTGGTGCAAGACGATGGAGAATTAGGAAGAGTATGAATTTGTGAACCGAAGGAATGTCGTATTAGAGGATAATAAGCCGCTGAGCACATTCTTCCATTCCTCTGGCCAATTTAATTTTGAAACATTAAACATTATTGGCAGACACAAAAAGACAGTCTAGGTAAATAATATAGCTTATGCTTCATTTAATTAACTGCCTGAGGTACCACACATGAAGCAGATTATCCTTCTGAGTCCTGACTGAAGCAAGGTTAAAGGAATATTTTTAACATTACCATAATCTAATAAGTGAACAAATGAACAGATACTGCATTCAAGAGAGCTGTAACAAAATAACGATACTGCCAATGGGAGGTAGACTGGATAAATGCCAACGTGTTCGCTGCCCTGAAAATAAAAGACTAGAATACACACATATGGAATTAAACTAATGATTTGTTTGTCCCAGAAGCAGGTATCAGTAGAAGGAGCCCCTAGAAGGCACTAATAATGAATGCATTGCCTGTAAGGGAAGTGTTTATTTCTCTTTCTAGAAGGAGACAACTTCATAAAAGAGAGCATTAGAATTTGATATGCGTCCCAACATTTTGAGAAGGTTATTGATGCTCCCCAAGGACTGTCTGTCTGCAAGTGAGGGCAGCAGGCATTCCTACAGGCAGCTGCATGCATAAGAGAGTATGAGCAGAGGTCCAGACTGGCAAACCTGAGAAACTGATGACAGGAAGCATGTGCTGAAAAGCAGAACAGCCTAGTGAAAAGCATGGCTGGAGGGGGATGGGGATAAGGTGACTCATTAGGAAGGCTGCAGCCGAGAATACAAATTTTCAGAAAGTACAGAAGAAAAATGTAGCAAGGTACTGACTAACGAGAGGAATTTTTATGCAACATCACGCATCCTTCCCAAGTGCAATATATTGGCTAGCTCAGTATAGCTGTGTCACTCAGCCCTGAAGAAAAATAATGCAAGTGGAATGATATTCTAATTTGGCTACCTCACACTGAACAGTGGGCAAGCATCTTTGCATGCCACTGCAGGATGCCACACAGATACCCAGCATCTGGCTTTATCTCATAAACCTCAAAGTTACCCCAAGACACAACACAAGTCCAGCCTTAAGGAATTCTCTTGCAGTCTCACAGGCTGTGTCCGTACTGAAAAATACAGCAGGCTAAGTGCAGGGGCTCAAACACTGGTGACTACAGTCAGCAACATGCCACTGTTGGCTGTCTCTCAAGCACCATTTTGACCTGTGCCAATGAGCAGTCTGCAGGGCAACACCCAGATGCAGCTCTGAGAAAATCAAGTTCCAGGACCTATTTGGTAATGTAGGCAAGAAAGCATCATTCTGGTTTCCTTACCTTCCACTGCTCCAGGAGGCTTGGCACGCTCTGGAGCTCCCAGTATGCATTCATGGCACAGTGCAAGGCATTCAGCATTCTTACCAAGAAGACAGTGTTTTGATGGGCTGCAACACAGTTCTCACATCACTTCCAGCATCTTGAACTGTAAAAAAAGCACACAAAACCCAATAACTGTGTGTTAGAGTGAAATACACATTACAAAACCTAGCTGTACTGTGTGAATGTAGCCAGTCTGTGGCTGTTGGCATCTGGAGCAGTGAGTTGTTCGTGATTTATTTAGAAAAGAAGAATAGGCCTTAAATCTACAAGTTTACACTGATATAGGATGTGTCCTGAACCTACAGCCTTGTGGCACAGCAAGGCTCTCAGGATTCCAAAACCAACAGATAAGATTCTGTCCATGCATCCAGCCCTCGTTTTGCAATCCCATAGCACTTCTCAGTATTTCAGTCAAAGGGAAAAAGAGCCCCAATTTCTCTGTCTGTCCAAGCAACTTCCCAGAAGGAAACAAACGTGCCCACCAGCAAGTTTCATGCCTGAGATGCCTGCAAGGAAACGTTTCTGACATGTCTGCTTCATGGTAACTTAAGACCCGACTTTACATTTACATTGGTGGTATGCTTTCACACTTAAAAATGAGCTCAGAACATCCAGCAGCCTATTGCTGCCAACAGAGCTCCTAGTACAGACCTATGATCAGCATCACCCCAAGAAGATGCATCCCAGCCTCACATGATGCCCCTGAAAACACATTAGGAACAGTTTAATGCATTAATGGGGAGTAATGTTCTTTATGCATGTTAAGATAGACACTAGAAAACCAGCATGTATGTGGGATAAAAAATTAGGAGGAAATAAAAGAACTCTTTGAATGGCTATGAACACACTAATAACTGCAGTATTCATTCACAGGAAAGAATAGTTATGATATCAGAAACCACAAAGACATCTGCTTATTTTAGTGTTAAAGGAGATCCTCCCCAGGGGACACGCGAGCATCCTGCAGGGGCTCCCAGCAAAACCTCAGCAGAAGTGCGGGCGGCAGCAGGACACGCTGGCTCAGCCACGAGAGTGCATGTGAGAATCAGGCTGCAGGGACCCCTGCTTAGCAGCTCCCTGTGACCAGTGTCACCCTGCCAGCACCAGCCCTGCTGTGCACGTGGACACCCCCCTGGGCTCTGTGCAGACTGAGCTGTGAGCACAGCAGCATCGATGCAAGAAGCTCTGTTGACGGTGCTAAATGAGGACAAGTGGGTGGGCATTGTAGATTATCCTTTTTTTGTTGCCTTTTCAAGGTGTTTTTCTTGCTGGCTATTCTCAATACCTTCATGCCCACTTACAAGGAAAAAGTAATTCACCTCCAGTGATCACACATTAGATCTGGGGTTTGTAGCCCACCAGATGCTGAGCAGAGTCATTGTGGGTCCCTTCCAATGCAGGACATTCTTTGATTGTATGATACATAGTGCAAAAAATATTGCATGATATTATGGGATGGAGGCATGTAAAGGAAAATAAGAAGACTGACTGCTTTGCAGGGAAGCAAGAACTTTACTGTCAGAGTGACAGAGCACTGGGACAGGCTGCTCAGGGAGGCGGTGGAGTCTCCTTCTCTGGAGATACTCAAGACCTGTCTGGATGCTTTTCTCTGTGACCTATTGTAGGGAAGCAGCTTTAGCAGGGAGGTTGGACTTGATGATCTCTAGAAGTCCCTTCCAACCCCCTACAGTTCTGTGATTCCGTGATCCTGCTGCAAGTTGCCCTGTGGCGATCATTACTACTGGTAGCCGCACAGAGCTGTGATGTTCTGTAGTTGGAAGTACTGAGCTGCATTTAGTTATTAGATGGGATCTGGTGAGCTTGGGTGTGACTTCACAGCGCATGTTAAATGTTAAGATCCACATGCTCTGGTCTGCTCACTCCCCGTCACAAAGAAGGCACTTACCCTGGTGCAGCGTATGTTCTGACAGGCTGCTCCATGAATGAACTCAGCCTGTGACCTACAACAGAAGCCGGTGCGAGGTCTTCCTTCACATCACAGAACTCCTGTTAAAGCCCTCACATTTGCAGCCAATCACAGATATCTTAACTAACAGCTGGAAACAGAAGGGTTTCAAATCCTTGGGTTTTAGGCAGAGCGTCAGCCCTTAAACACAAATCTGTGCTGGCAGTGAATGGTTTTCATGGGCACATGGCCAGCTGAGGTGAAATCCATGCAGTCCTGAATGCACAAAGCTTGCACAGCATGAGGACACTGACTGCAAGCCACGGCTGGAAGGCTGTTTCTCTATATCGGATATTACAGAAATAATATCTGCATGTAGGATATTACAGAAACATCTCTTCCACGATCCCAAAGAAAACAGCTTTATGAGAGTGCAGCTGGTGGCAACATACATCATTGCTCCTCCTTTGCACTCAGCATTTCAGAGTAACTGCTGCCGTGCCCATGCTGCAAGGCAGAGTGGTGCAACCCCATCGGGCCCGCTCTGGGTCCCAGCACAGCACTGCGGAGGGGGAAGTAGATGGAAAAGGAAAATATTTTAAATAGTTTCTGCTACACTGTTTAAAAGAAAAGAACAGAAGAAAAGCTGCACTGTTGCTGTTGCTGTTTTGCTGTCAGTGTGTTCTCATTCCACAAAACACTTAAGCAAAAATCTATTAAAAGGAATAAAATATGGTGGTTTTTTGTTCTCTGAAAATTGTAGAAGTTGGTTTATTTGGAAAGAAGAGGCAAAAGGAATAGAGAACACCACACAACAGATGCTCGCCTAGTAGGTTAGTACACTCACATACTATAGCAATGAGTACAGTACAGGAAAATCTAAGCTCCAGGTTAAGTTAATTAACTTTTGATGTCTCCTCAGGGCAAGCAAAAGCAGAATGAAGCTCACTGTTAATATAAATTATACCTTATGAGGTGGTTAGTCTGGAAACACGCTTATTCTCATTAGAGAGAATACACGTACCATACACAGCTGTGGTGAGATGTACAAGGTCATGGTTTCCAAAAAGTGCTTTTCTATTAAAAAAAAATGTGGTCATGATCCTCTGAATCTCCCCATGGAGGACACTAAGTAGAGTCATAGCTCTCTGACGAACGTCTGAGCATTTGCATATCCCTTTTGAATTAGTCAACATCCAGGATTTGCATCATTTTATGGAGAGGTCTTTTCTGTCAGATACTTCTATTTATGGTACTTCAAAATACCCTGCAGCGTGCAGAGAGCAAGGCAGGTCACAGATGGAATGGGTATTTTCACGATCCCTCAGTTTGCATCAAGTTTTCTCTTGTGCAGAAAGAATCCAGCTACATTTAAGCTTTCTGTTGGGCAAGCTTCAAAGCTTTTTCACCTACTCAGCTTAACCAAGTGAGGTCTTTTTTTCCCCAGAAGTGTGCAGAACCTAATTTCTAAGGATAGTTTTTTTTTTTTCATGTAGATGCCTGCAGGTTCTTAAATGCTAAGCTTTTATTAATTTATCCTTGTCTAGGAGCTGCCAACCCCCTTCAGTCTGGTCCTGCCAGGCTGCCTGCTATCCTAAGACATTATCAAGACAATCTCTGGACTCAGGAAAAATGACAATTTTTATTTCTAGGTTGGCAGAAATATATCCCAGGAGTATAAAAAGAATAAGACTAGTCACCCACTCCCCAAACAACAGGTGGAACATGTTTTATTTCAGCTGGGATAATTAAGGCAAGACCAAAACTGCTATCCATTGGGCTGAGAGGGCTCAGTATGCTTCTGTATCACGAGAGATGCAGTAAGAGTTTTCTTTGCTGAAATAAGCTATGAGGTCAAACTCCTCACTGAATCCATGGATCCATGATAGATGAGCTGCTAGGACAGCACCGGCCTCTGACACCAAATGACTTACCAGCAGCACATCATTAACAGTCAACAGGAAGCCACCGTGGACCTTATCAGTCCATTGCATTACGACTTCCCAAGAAGAGCAATTTGTTATTTTAGAGCCTAAAATCACCTAAATAAAGGTATGCATGCCAAAAGCATTCAGATACGGCATTATGTCACCTCGTTTTTTAGAGGCACCGTCAACAAGTTGAACTTATTTTCATTAATAAAAACCATCAAATGTCTTATGAAGGTTAAAAAGCATTTTCTTGCAGGGCCAAAAGTCGTGTTAACTGAAGGAACATACATATCCTGGGAATAAGGCTGCTTTGAACTTACTGGGAAAAAAATCAGAAGAAAAAAATTGATGATAAGGAGTTGGATAAGAAAGAACATGAGAAGGAAAGTCTAGAGGGGAAAAAAAAAGCAAGGCAGTATCTCTGCAGAAACTTTATAGGGGTTTTAACTACCAGAAAATGTGAATCGGACGCTCGCAAGCATAAATGAGCACAGCTCTCCTGCCTTCAGAACTCCTGATGTACTAGGTGGGTCTCCTAAATGAAAACAAGGTGAAAATACTTGAAACTCTGGCTCCACACATGTCAGTAGAAGTTTTTACATCACCTTTTCCTTGGAGCCAAAACTTCACTTGAAAGTTTCTTGTATTTGCATTCACCAACAGAAATAGAAGATTGGCAGCAGAATGCATGACCTGAGTGTCCTATAGCCAGGTAGGAATCATCTGCTTCCTCTACACCTTTGGCAGGGAAGCGTATTCTAAGCAGAAGGGGTGCGATGGAATACAGCCATAGAGCACAAGATTCGGGCATGGTTTGAGCAGGTACCAGATCATCTGGGACTTGTCGAAGCTGTTGTCACCTAGAGCACAGTAAGCATCTTCTGTAGAGGCTGCGAAGAACACTGCTCTGTAAAGAAGCATAGGCAACCTCAGGGATAACTCTATCAAGTGTGAAAACAGCACAGATATTGCAAAGAAAACTCAGTGAAAATGAGTTCAGTTGTTGAACATGTATTCAGGACACCAGGTAGGACACTGTGGCTGTCATCATTACAGCTTTTCAGCTTGGATACCACTAATTAGCTTACAGCTAGGTTAATTACATCTGTCTGTTCATGATGCAGTTGAATCTCCCAGCTACCATGTCACACCACCAAAATTACACTGACTCCCAAGCAGAAGAATGGCTTAAAAAGCTTTGGCTGCAAAACTGTCCCTCTGCATTGAAAACGGGCTTAATTAAAAGAACTGAATGAAAAGCACTGAACAAGGACGTAGTAAACAAGTGAGAGCACACAGTGGTTTTGTCAGAGTGATGTGAAGCAACTCGGAACGAGTGCTAAGCGGGGCTCACACTCTGTGCAAGAGCACAAGGAACCAGAAAAAGATGTATGACTTTCTACAGACACACGATGAAACATTTCCTTTTATTGGCTGCCAGCTTCGCTAACTCCCCTAAGGCACTTCTTTGGTAGCCTGGCCTGACCAAATGCTTCCCAGCATAAAACAGCACCTCTCTGGACAGACAGATCATCCAAGAACAAAATGAGGATAATGCCTCCCAGAACTACCAAAAGCCTAAAAATGTTAACGATTGTTTATAATGCTACAGTGAAAGGGAATGCAAAGGAAGGGTTCTGCAGGCAACTCTCCCAATTTCCATTCCTAGTGAACTTTCTCAGACACGCATCTTCTCTCATTCACCACACAGCACTTAGCCTTATAAGTTCTTGCAATAAACACCTTATGCAGAGGCTGCTCAGGATGCTGCCCTAAAACAGCAGAGCCCATGCTGCTTCCAGATGAGCAATATCACCTATCACAACAGGGCTATTGTGAGTGGCCACTCTATGAGATTTAATTAAAAACTAGCAGACAGCAGCAGTGAGGAAGGCTCCCAGCTGCAGACAACACGCTTGGCACATCAGGCTTTGTTATGAAATCTTTGCAGTGGTATCTGCAAGGTGGTATCTGCGGGAAATAGTTTCATTTCCAAGCTGTATCCAGGGATTACTGTAGAGAATTCAAGGGCAAGAAAGGAATGGAGAAATGGCGTAAAAAAAGAGGTTGGCAGGTAGCTTTATGTCAAAGGTGTGTTTTGAATTGATACGGCTTTACAAACAGCAATATCAGTAGAGGAAAAGTCCCTTAAAGTTTACGTTCTCCCTCAAGATTCAAGTGAGAATGCATGCTGGTCACTCCTCTTCATTCCTTCCCCCAGCTTCCAAGTGGAAGTGTCAGCTCCAACTACTTACACTCCCTCACTTTAGACTTTCCTATGACACTGTTCGAGTAACCTTCAAATTTCCGTTCCATCAATTCAAAGAACAATAATCCCCAACTTTGGATGCATCGGATAAAGGGATTAAAACTGTGTACTGCTTACATGTCTCCAAGCTTTGCCTAAAACAAAGGGATAGGTTCCATGCATGATTCTGACGTGCTTAAAATCTAAGCTATAATGCAATAGGCTCAAAGATGATTAGGTGTTCTTCTGTAGGATATTTAACCACAATCATATCAATAACCTCTCATACTACACGCCTTTCTGCACCATTTGCAGCAGAAATGGTTCAAAACAGATTCCAAAAAAGACATGCCAGTAGCACACTCGTGAGATTTGCGCTATTTCAGATGGTTATTGCACCATCACTCAGCAGCCAGAACAGCCTGTAGAGACTGCTGGAAGACTTTTACTGGGACTGGTTTAACTGGGATACTGTAACATCCCATCTCCAGCGTAGGCTTAGTACTGCTGAATCTAAAACATGCAGTCTTCAGAACAGTGAAAATGCCAGTGTTGCTTGCAAGCCTGGCAGGCAATAGACAAACCAAAATAAGCTGGGTTTAAAGTCTTACACAGAGAATAGTGCTCTATTCTCTTTCTTTGCTGAATTCTGGCTCCTTTTGGACTTCCTCACAGCTGGAATGAACAGATGTCAATTGGATCTTGCTCCCTTGATCTGCTCTTTCCTGTGTTTCACTGTCATTTCGTCTCACCTGGAGGCAGAGAGGAAAGAAGGGAAACCAGAAAAAATCTCTTCCTCATATTCCTTGCAACCTCCTCCTTTCTCAGTCCCTTCCCCTCCACTAGCACAAGGCTAAGTTCTCCCCAGGACAGAGTTTGGATATGTGAGGAGCTGTGTAGAGCTGGGAAGCAGGCGTCACCACAAACAGGTTGTGCTACAGGAAGAAAAACATTGAGCCAAGAGCAAGTACTGGCAGGTCACAGTGCCTGGTGGAGTTTCCTCTGCTTTGCTGAGACACAGTACTCCAAAACCCTAGGGAAGTCAGCACAGGTTGTGGTGTGGTCACTGCTACAGAGAACAAACTTCTCAGTGCTATTCCAGGTCAAGTCTGCCATCAAGGAGCTGCTTCTCGCTGCAGACACGCAGTCCTGATGCTCGACTACTACTGTTTTTCCCAGCCCCTGCTGTATACCTCTGCCTTCACATCTGTGGTCTTATCTGGAATCATGCATTTGAACCATGCTGTGATAAAAGGTTAACATAATAAGTAACTGGCAAACCCACATTGCTGGCAGCATCTGGTGAGTGAGTCATTCTTGCTATAGGAGCCATTTCCTTTAAAGTGGAAAGAAAGGATATAATACAGAAATAAGCAACCAGTCATTGAACTTTCCATAAATAATATTTCCTCCTCATTTTCTATCACCAACTGACTCGAACTCCTTGCTCTCTCCCCTGCCATCTAAGTTCCCAGCTCCTGGTTCTAGTAATTTGTCAATGAACTGCAAGAGGAACAGCATGAGTCATCCCGAGCCCAGACAAACAGTAGCCCATGGGGAACATTCTCCCACTCCAGAGGGAGAGATTTTATTCCTTGGCTTTAAAATCTCCATGCAATTAGAACAGAAATGGGGAAAAAAAGCTGTTCCAAACATGATGTCAGTGTTTCCACTATTTCATAGGGAAACCATGTCCCTTTCCTATTTTAAAGATGAAATATTAGTGCTGATTTTCCTGCCAGTCGTGTGTGTGCGAGGAAAAGAGAGGGAAGAGGGAGAAGGATTTGCTGGATTCTTTTATCTAACTATGAAAATATCAAGAGCCTGCATCAGCTGAGAAGTGGGAAGCAGCTGGGTTGTATCTGGAGGGAATGCAGCAGCCAAGCAAACTCTGCGATGGAAAGCTCCCTGCACTGAAGAAAGCCTGAGATAGCCCAACCTTCACAGCCCTCTAACTTCTAAACTGTTACATGAAAAGAGTCCATATTCAGAAATTAGTCAAAGGTTAAAAAGAAGGAAGTGATCTAGGTGCAGAATGACTATCTGGCTATTCAACACTAAGAATACAGCTATTCTGACAGAATAAACTGGGCAGAAGAAGCCAAAGACTGAATGTAGGGGATCCAGCACGTCCATACACATGCCAACACCAAATTGTGGCTTCTCAGTCTGGGGTTGATGATTATTTGTCCTTTTATTTCTAGGGAGAAACTGGTTATCACCTTTGAGAACATTTTCTATCACTCTCTTATTTTTGTAATAAACAGAGTGCAGTGCTTAAATCCCTGTCTGCTGCTCTTCCCTCTCATGTGAAGCTCAGCAAGGAATGTGGTTTTTGTTTACAGAGGTAAGGAATTAAATACAGCTTGACCTTGTCTGCCCTATTCCATTAAATACCATCCCTCAGACATTAGAAGCAAAGAAGAGAGGAAGGGTACAGTCTCCCAAACACATCAACTCTCCTCCCAAACACATCAACTATCATTTTTTGCACTTATTGCTTTCCCTCATTTTGATATTGACTTTGCTTCTTTTGACACAAACAATGCTTGGCAGTCCTCTCACTTTTCAATATTGGCTTCTGAAATCAGAGATCACATCTGCCTCCCAGGGCAGCAGCTGGGGTACCCTGCCAATCCAGGAGGAACTGCAACATATGATTTTGACTTTATTATTCTATAAATGATGAAGTCATGGAGAACTGTCAGAGAATGAGACACATGTCCTTGCAATGTAATCCTGCCCTCACAGTTATCCCTGGGGACACTGCTACAGGAAAAGATTTGGGAAAAGGGGAAAACGGCTTTCCCATCAAGAGCTGAACTCAGACAGTACCTGTGGCTCAATCTCTGGCGGATTCAGCATTCTTTTGTGGTTATAGTGAAGTAACCCTGGGAAAGAAAAAGCCATGTGCTCAGAAAATGTAATCAGACACAGTGTGATCCATTGTCCTCTGCTTGCTTTATATTAAGGAAAATCAAAACCAGCTTATACCAAAAGTTGGAGACTAGACATTCTGTTCACGCTTAGCACGTAGCTATCGTCATCACTCCAAAAATGTAACAGCCACATGGAGAAGGGCACAGTAACTGGAAAATATTTCAGTTCTGTCATGCACTGTCAGTAAAGAAGGAAAGGATGTGTCTGAGCAATGTGGTGCTTCCACCATGCAGAGATGCACGGCAGCCAGCCTTGCCAGGCTAACCCTATCTGAAGGAAGAGCCACGTTAAGACAGATCTCCTTATATAGTGTAGCATATCTCGAAGAAAAAAAAATGCTTTCAAACAGAACTGCCAGGAATACCACTAAAAGGACAAGACTGAACAGGAAAAACAGGAGGACTCGGTGGCAATTGAACAGCAGCATTGGTGTGTGGGGCAAGAGAGCTCTTCCAGGCCATTAGGAGCATGGTGGAAGTAAGAAGAAGAGGAAAAGGAAGAAACAGAAAAGGAAGAACACAATTCTAGATCTAGGAGAGAAATAAAAAAGAGACACAGGGCAGATGATGGAAATATTTATGAATTCCAAACATCTAAACTTCTGTTTTCACCCTTAAACCAATGAGAAATAAATCAAACTTCATTCATCTTGTGTTCACCACTACGTCTCCAATGATTTCCCAAACAACGGCTTTTGCTACTGCTTCAAAGAGTCAAAGGGAATGCTACAGGAAATCTAGTTATTACTTTATTTCTTACCTAGAACAAAGTAATTTTTCCCCACAATTTCCAAAAGATCTGGAGTCTGAAGGAACATCTTGCCAAACATGAGAACTGGTATAGCACAAAGGATGGGCATTACAATTCTGCAGGGTCTGAATGCTTAACCACGCGTTCTATTCAAATCCTCTGACCTCAGGGTGGCAACTATTGTATTCTCAATCTGTAAACAACACCGTCCAGATTTTGTTTTTCCAGGAAATTTACTTCTCCATGTGTACATACATATGTTTGCTTCTGACAGCTGCCTCTGATCCTCCTCCTCTGTGTTACATCCACCATGTTCTTGAGCACCAAGTGTCTGTGGCCCATTAAAAGCTGAAGTCTGCAAAGGGATCTGTGGGAAGCTCCTCATACAGAAGGGCAAACGTTACTAGGAAAGCCCTTGCTGAACCATCAACACCAGATCAATTCCCTGCAGAAGTGTGTCATTAGTCCAGATAACTAATTCTGGAAGCTATTTCCCTGGGAGTCTGGGAGATTTTGAGAGCCACAACAAAGTTAAAAAGCATGAAAAAAAATAAAATGAAATACTGCTTCAAATTACTGAATTCCCTGTCCTGCATACAAGAGAATAGCAACCCATCCACCAACAAGAACCAGCTGAGTTTAAACAAAACTCAAGTCATGTGACTTTTCACTTACCAGTGGTGATTACACAATTGTTCTTCAGTTATATAAGCAAGCAGACTACACTGCCTGCAAATAATCAAGTTAAAGTCTTGAAGGTCCAGAGCTGTAAACATCCTTCCCTTCCCATTGGGAGTCCAAAGATCTTTTTGAAAGAAGCAGCATGGATCTCATTATACCAAAAATACCTAGTGATTGGATTTTGTTATGGGTAACATCTTTGCCAAATCTCATTTATAAACCTTATTTTGTTTTTAAAGATAAACAAAAGCCAAAAATACCAATCTGGTAAGCATTATTGCTTTCGGAAAGATGGGCACTATGGCAAAAGCATTTTCTGAATCAGGACAGTTTCATTTTGGAAGGATTTGCGAAAATGCAAATGTTTTAAATTGTTAGTGCCTTTCAGTTATTTTATTTCTCCTACAAAATGAGCAGAACGTACTGTCCAGTTTCATCTGACTCCTGTGAAGAGTAAAATGAAAGGAAGCAGAGCAACATCAGTAGCTGTAAGAAAACACAGTGTTTGTTATAGCCCAGAAGACTGCTTGAAGAACAAAATGAATGCTGAACTTTGCATTCTGGGATGTAAATGCATCTTTAACATCATGTGTCCTCAGTCCATTTACATCCAAATGAATCTGTAGCGCGCTCAGACATACAGAAGTGCAATAGCCAGTAAAAGTTGGTTTCCTAGATAAAATATCATGCTTCCAACCCTGCGTATCACTGAGATCCAAATAACTGCAAAAAAAAAAAAAAAAAAATCTCTGTGTAACACCTGGCATGAATTCAATAGATTTTTCTTCACAGAAATCCAAAAATCCACAAATGGTCCTACTAATGGTAGTGGTAAGGAAGCACTTCACAGTCTTTAATAGTAACCTATCGTACCAAAGTGATGTACCACCCCGCCGCATGCAGAACGGCTATCTTACTCCAGCTGGAGTTCCCTTCCCCTTATTGCTACATACTAGACCACCTCACAAGCTTTTTGACCAGCCTTAATCCTAAAGAAGTGTCTCTGTGCAGAGAAACCTCAGTGCAGGCTGCAGACGCTCTCCCAGGATGGTCCCAGCTGGCTCAGCAGCGCTCTGCAAAGCTCAGCTTCGACTCAGAAAGCAACGAGCTAACCCTGACCAGGTTTTCCTTACCTCTGATTACAATCAGCAGCAACTTGATGCTGCTTTTAGGCAGCCAGTGCGAAATCAAAGCAGCCTGCAGGACAGCAAGACATCACACAGCAGCACTCACCCCTGATGATTCCCTCTCCTCTAAGCTGATTAAAGTCAAAGTTAAAATCCATCCTGGCCTCCTTTCCACAGAAGTCTGTCCAGAGTTGGTTAGACCCTTACTGAACTGGTCAGTGATCCCAGGTTTGCTGCTGAAAGCAGAATCCAGGTTTTTGAGATTCAGGCTGCATCATGAATGATTTGCACAGTTCCCCTAAATATACCCAAAAATAGAGCTTTCAAATATCTGCAGTGAGACTCATATAAGGAGTAAAGCCCAGACTGACATAAATCTCAGAAAACGTGTTTGGTTCAGATGAGCCTAAAGAAGTTTAAACATTGAGCCAAATCTGTTTAATCTGGAAATGATGCTGGAAATCTCATAAAGTCAGGCTTTCTTGAAAGATTTGTAGTACTTCCCTATTTTCATGTGGTCAGAAATTACTAGTTAAAAAAAAATTCTTTTCATGCTATTTCAGTATTTCAGCTTTACATTTAGGCCAAAATCAAAGCTGTTTTAATTTTATTTTCAATAAGCTCTAGCCAGCCTGTAAAAAGAGGGTTTCAATTAAATTTAGGTTGATATGTTAAGATTTTTTTCATAATCCCCAATATAATACTCATATGCTTTCTGACCTTCATTAAAATATTATTCATCAGCCATGTTTCCATTTTACCAGCAAAGTTTTTAATTGGTATGGCCAAGGCAATCCCCTCATGTTGGGATAATACTCAGAAACACAGTGCAACCTCCCAGTTTAGCAAGGGACCCCTGCTTACGTTCCCTCTGCCACTGTCACTGTGACACAGCCAACTCCAAGGAGCCACCTGGGGCTGCCCAAACCACACAGCCCAAGAGCATCCCAGCAGCTGCTCTTCCCGCAGAGAGAACCTCTTGTTCTGCAATGCGAGTGCCTTGTTATGCCGAAGTAATCATCATCAAATGCAATTCTCTGGTGCCCACAGCAGGCCTTTTATCTGCCCCAGATGCTTGCTAATGAAAAGGGGTTGCTGCTCCTTCTGCTGAGTCCAAAAACTTTAAGTGGCAGCGGTGACTCCTGCCAATTCCGGATCTAACTCTAGGAAAGTTGCATTTTCCAACCCCACCAAAAGAAATGCTTGTCACATTATTCATGCATGTGGTCTCTTACCATATGAGGAGGCAGGCTGAGGAAGGGAAAAGCCAACGTTAATATTTGCACAAACCAACCCAGGCCAGAATCAGAACAAGTGAGACAGTATGTTCTTGAATCTTGCAGTGGAGACAGAGCAGTGCAAGAGTAACCTTCAGGCGGCAGATGAGGATCCCAAGGATGACTGCTCATGAGCTTTAACAGATTTTGAATCCTGATTCCTGTGACCCTGCAATATAATGCATGGATTATACAGTAACAGTGAAACAAGGATGCCACAGCATTGCATTTCTAGCTGTATGCCATAGCAAATGTTAGGTGCTGGCAATACTGCAGTATCACGAATGTCTCATACAAGGCTTTTACCATCAGGCTGTGCTACCTCTCCTTTGTGACCCACTCCCTATGGCAAGTTTGGAGATGACACCAAGTTGGGGGGAAGTGTTGATAGGGGTAGGAAGGTTCTACAGAGGGATCTGGATAGGCTGATTGCTGGGCTGAGGCCAGTGGAATGAAGTTCAGCAAGACCAAGTGCTGGGTCCTGCACTTTGGTCACAACAACCCCATGCAGCACTGCAGGCTTGGGGCAGAGTGACAGGAAGGCTGCATGAAAGAGAAAGACCTGGAGGTGTTAGCTGACAGCTGGTCGAACATGAGCCAGCAGTGTGCCCAGGTGGCTGAGAAGGCCAACGGCATCCTGGGTTGTGTCAGCAGCAGTGCAGCCAGCAGTAGCAGGGGAATATCATCCCTCTGTACTCAGCACTGGTGGGGCCGCACCTCAGTGCTGTGCTCAGTGCTGGGCCCCTCACGGCAAGAAAGACATTGAGGCACTGGAACGTGTCCAGAGACGTGCATGGAGCTGTGAGGGTTCTGGAGCACAAGTGTGATGGGGAGCGGCTGAGGGAGTTGGGATGGGTCAGTGTGGAGAAAAGGAGGCTCACAGGAGGTCTCATTGCTCTCTACACCTCCCTGAAAGGAGGTTGTGGCAAGGTCGGGGTTGGCCTCTGCCCCGTAGTAACAGTGATAGGATGAGAGCAAATGGCCTCAAGTTGTACCAGGGGAGTTTCAGGTTGGATATTGGGAAGAATTTCTTCTCCGAAAGTGGTAACGCATTGGCACAGGCTGCCCAGGGAGTGGTGGAGTCACTGTCCCTGGAGGTGTTTAAGGAAAGGGTAGATGTAGCGCTTAGTGGGCAATATTGGTGGTAGGTGGATGGTCGGACTAGATGATCTTAGAGGTCTTTTCCAACCTCAGTGATGCTATGATTCCATTCCATACCTCCTCTATACTATGGCATTGGGGTGGGGGCAGATGGCATCGGGCTGTGCTCTCCCTTTCCTTCCCGCAGACATGCCTCCTGCTGTGGAGTGGGGCAGATTTGCTGCATGCAGGCTCACATAGAGATGACAAACACGGTGGTACAGGTGGGTTTTTACAATAAAGTGCAACATACTCACAAATATGGATCGTATCCATTCGTTTCAATTTCTCTCTCTCTCAAAATGAAAAGTGCAGGCAAAAGCAAAGGGATCTTCTGCCATACAGGAATGTTCTGGTGTTTGGAATTTCTCAATAATAAATGCTTTCATCAGAAGCCCACTTTAGCACAAACAATCAAATATTGGAGGAAGTATTTCAGAGAAATACTGAAAAAGTACCACAATTTCTAAGAAAATCATCAAAAAGAAAACACTTTATTCAGAAAAACTACAATATATCCATAGGATATTCCTGTGGTTACAAATAAGATTTGAAGCTATGAACAATAGAACAAATTTCCCTTGAGTCTAGAGGAAAATAAACTAATTTAATTTAATAGAGAGCATGGGCTCTAGAAGTAAATCCATGGCAGTGAATGCTGGCAAAGAGCATCACAAAATCCTACCTTTGGTGCCAAAGGAATATTAGAGTTGTGAAACACACAGCTTGGAAAAAATCTGCTAGATTTTGTAAAAGATGTTTTGAAAAAAAAAATAAATTCCTTTCTAGCAATACTTTCAATCCTAAAAATCTTTACTGAGCAGAAGAGACCATCTCAGAGGAAATGTATATCCCATCCCAGAGTATTCTGGAGGTGAATCCAGAAAAGTAACTTGGCACTGGGGAAGATTGGTTTGGCAAAGCCAAAAAATGTGATGGAGACAGTTTATGTTCCAGATTCGATAAACTGGAGTAGACCACAAAAAGTTGTGGAAAACACAGACAAAGTAAATGAGGAAGAAGCAGAAACAAAGTCCTAGGAGATGGTTAAAAACTTTTCAGATGAAAAAGTAAGAGGAAGAGGTTGGTTTCCCACTAATCCAACTCTCTGGCATTGCATGTCAGTTGGCAATATAATATGGTGGCATAATATTTGGAGTGGCATTCGTGAGCATTAATGATAGGAAGGAAGAAAGTGAAAATAAAGGCTGTTGGCAGAAGAATTTCATCTTGATGAAAAAGTTTAGCAGCCTTGCTCAAAGCTTTCATTAATAAATGGCCATAAACTGATCAGTAATAAGAAGAGGATGGAAATGAGTGGGATTTTAATCATCATAAAAATAAGGTTTTGAAACATTCTGCTCACAGGAATGGTGAGGCTTGGTTTTGAGAAAATCCGTCTTGATGCATTTATGAATGCCATTGCAGTATGGTTGCCATAGAGTCTGCAACTAGACATGACCCCAAAAGTCCTTCCAGCCATGCTGCCTAGTTTCTCCAGCATCATGTCACACTCAGTGTCTGTGCTTTTTTCAGCATAGGGCTGCACCTCATTCATTGCAGCTCCCCCTACTGAAGTTCACCATCTGAATAAAAAGCAAAGTCATTTTCACAGGAAATGTGCCAGCCCTTCTTTCATGTTTACTGCAATACCTAAAGGCCTATCATCCAGCAGCCAGGCAACTTGGTTTGAAGCCTTCAAAATCAATTTCAGCAAGACTTTGGAAAGGTCTCAATGACAGGGTGGGCCCTCTTTCAGATGTCACGTTGTTTCCACAGCTAGATTTCAAATCCTTTTACTCTAAAGGTCAGAAATAATTAGCACCATGATCTTGCTCCTGCCCATCCCAGAAATGAAGATGATTTGTAACATTTGGACTCACATCCCACTTTGGGCTCCGGCATTGCTGAGGACTCAAACCAAAGCTAAGCACCTCATCAAGACCATGCATGAACACAGCTTGCTTTGCCAAAGGCTACATCCCTAGAGCTTCTTCACAACAATCACACAGATGATTTGTTTTCTTATAATTGGTTAGATTCTAAATATTTGATCTGAGCGTGGAGAGAAAAGCAGGGAGTCGATGCCAAACACCAGATCTCAGCCCCAGTCAAGGCCTTGCAGTTAACGTGTCACCAAACAAACACTGGTCAGGCAAACATCATTTATTTACATTGCAGCTAAGTCAGTAGCCAGCTTCTACCACAGAGAGACATGCAGCAAGCACAGCAATCTGCATCTGCACTTTGAAATACATGGGATCTAACAGGAAAGAAGGAAAGGCAGCCTCCTGCCAGCTGCTTGCCAGCCATGCTCTTGATGGGTGAACAGTTTTCCTTTGCTCAGCTTTTGCTTAGGACTCTACTCAAGCAGAAACAGCACACACGTGACCCAACAATGAAGTGAGGAGTACTCAAAATAATCTGAAGGACAAAGGTTCAGAAACACTGCCCTCAGAGTGGGCATTAATGGGAGATGCCTATGTAGATTCATCCTGCTCTTTGTATGCTCCCATGCTGCAGAACAGAGCTTGCTCTCACTTGCCTCGTTCATGATTAAGAACAATGCAAAATTCATTTTTTGCTTTGAATAACTCTCACATGAAAACAACTTGGTACATCTCTGGTTTTGCGAGCATGAGCAAATGAGAAACTTTACTATAAGTAGCAGCTCTGCAGCAGAGGGCTGCCAGGCACGGCTTCACATCCATCAGTAAGTTGCAGCTCAGAAGGGTTTAGAAGACAGGTTGGCTTGTAGCCATGTATGACTGGAGGAAGGAGAAGTTCTTCCTTCCCCCCTGGTCATGGAGGGCTTCAGACCATCCCAGCTAACTGATATCTTGGTGGAACTTTGTCAGTAGCTCACTGACACCTGAAGGATCTAAACCACAGCCAGTGGAGCTTGTATCAGCAAAGTCTCCATCGTGTCTGAGGTTGCATTTGCTCGTGAAGATGACCTTCATGTGACAGGATGAACCACCATTGTGTCTTTTAGCTGAACACACTTTTATTCACTTGCATGAAAAAAATGTGTAAGAACTTAGACTCTAATGTTGTTTGAAGCATAAGGAACTGGAAAGAAAATACTCGTGCTTCCCCTTGGGATAAGATAATCTATTTCAGGGAAAAAAAAAATCAATTTTCACCAAAAGCTGATGGTAATTCAAAACATTGTCTTTGCAAAAAGGAATATGTCGATATTTTAAAGGGCTTTTTGCTGTGAAAAATGTTTTTACTATATTAAATTCTTCTGTTTATGAAGGGGCTGCTGGAGAAGAAACCCACATAAGGATGTTCTTCATAATATCCCACTGATTTGAAAGGATCAGATTTTCTCCCCTACAGATTTTGTACTGGTATTAATTGATGTAATTTTCAAGAAATGTTGAGAGTTTTGTGTTCCTAAAACCCTCCAGTAATGGCAAGTCCACAGCCCCCTAGGCACTTCAGTGCCTCCCTTTCCTCAGGGTTTTTTATTTTTGTAACATTCCCTAAAATTTCCTTTCCTATGATTTAAGCCTTTCACTGATATTCTTATTTATACTGCACATGGAGAACAGTTTAATCTTTTGCAGCTAGTGCGTTTGAAGAACATTATGTCTCCCTCCAAGTTCCTCTCTTCACATTTAATGAACCATTCTTTCAGTCATACACCAAAGGTCATGGTTGTTTTCAGACTTTTGATCATTCTTGTTTTTCTCCTGCAGGGTTCCTCCAATTGCCCTTCATCTTTCCTCAAGTGCTTTGCCATTCCTGAAGCCCTGCCCTCCAGGAGGCAGGAAGCCGCAGATAAAGAGATCTGAAGACAGGGAGCAAAGAGACAAATAACAGCTCAGAATAAAACCAGTAGCATGAGGATGTTTGTTCATAGTACTTCTTGCTCTGTAGTACAACTTCAAAACCTCAGCATTATGAAATAAAAGCTTGGGGTGCTTATCTTATCTGAATGTGTTTGCACATTCTTAGCATGGAATCAAAGCTTCTTTAACCAGGGAGACCAGCTCTGTGATTTTCTGAACATTCATTGCTTTAAATTCGTTGAAGTCCACAATAGATGAGGTTTGGTTAAGCTGATCTTTTGTTTTTAGAAGCAAATCCATGCCATTACCATTCCCATTGCTCTCCAATTTTTCCAGTTTAACAGTGCAGTTAAGCCTTTCCCAATTTTTTTTTCTTTACAAAAAGTAGATGATGCACGCAAGCATTGCAGATTCCTTGCTATAACTGAGAGGAGAAAGCAAGAAGAGATGCACAACACAGCATCAGAATTTATAAGCAAGTTGGATGAGAGCGCAGTGACAGAGACCCAAACAGAAAGGAACACAGAACAAGCATCCATGAAGTGATGCAGCATCTGTTTTTTCTCTTCAAGTTTGGGCAATAGAGAAAAGCTACAAGGTGAAAACCCACTATAGATATCTAAAGCCAGTATCACCACATTTCAGAGAAGAAAGGAAGTGCTAATCGACTCAATTTTGACCACAGAATGGTTTCCCTCTCACTACTTCATATTTGTTTCTCTTCAGAAAATAAAGCTTCTTCCTCCAAAAAGAGAAGATTAGGAAACAGAAGATGCAACCTTGTTAAGGGGTGAGGAATTCACAGGCATTTCACAGCAGTCTTAGCAATTAACATGAGGAAGATAGCTCAAGTTGGATGACCTTACCACATGGCCACCATCCTGCTCCACAAGAAGACTGGATAGCCAGCACTGTGACATTTAGGCAGCACATCGATCATACCAAGCTTGCAACATGGAAGAGGAGAAAGAGGGGACAGAAAAACACATCAAATCCTGCTTTCCTTCCTTTAAAACCACTCAGAGACATCACTCACAGGCTTAAGATCTGATTTTGTTTCTTTAATGCAACTGTTTAACATGACTGTTAAGAGGGATGTGAGTGTGCGTACACACTGCTGAAGGAACGTTATTTACAGAGGATTAATGTAAACAGTTGTGCAGGCTCTGGCAGCGCTGTGATTCACCTCAACTAACCAAGTAGCCCAAACACATTCATCTCCATCAGCCTGAGTTGTGCTTCTGGGCTCCCTGTGCACTGCTCCTTATTTCTAACTTTCCATTCCCCGTTTCCAAAATGTTGATATATTGACTAGAAATGAAAGAACTGTTTTCAGTTCCTCTGAGTCAAAGCAAATTTGCCTTCAAAGCAGCCAGCTGATTCACCTTCCCCCGCCGCCCCCGTGTGCCTGTACCCTGACCACTGAAGTCCTTTCCAAGCTTTTCTCCCAAGCACGCTTAACGCCAGTTTTCTTGGGCTCCTGTTGACAGCCCCAAGCCAAGGCTATGTTGCAAAGTACTATGCTTTCCCTCTTTGTGCCTCTGTTTACTGATTAGAAAGGCCAACCTAGTTCAGCAAGACATTTCCCCCTTCTCCATCTTCAGCTTTGCAAAGTGACATGCACTTTAGCTTCTTCTGAGCCAGCTGGAAGGAAAGAGGCAGGTATGCTTTGCTTGCCCTTCTGTGCACCTGAGCTTGGCAGTCAGCAGTTGTGAATAGCACCTTCTCTAACTTCCCTACGTACAGGAATTTATAACACGTAGTAGAAACAGTCAATATACAGCAGTATTGAATAGGGAGAAATTAGATTCACCTCTATGTGAATTATCAGATTCAGAGGGACTAATACACTGATTAGGCAACGTTTCATGTCTACTTGCACCTGCTTTTGCATAGGAAAATAAATGAGTACTAGGAAAAAAATGAAATTATGTTTTATTTCTGTTCATACTAATAAAATACATATAAGAAAAAATGATTAGGGTTGCTCTGAAAGTAATGCCTCCTATTTTATTATGTTGGCCCACGATGTCAGAAGCGGATGTTGGTGGTAAAGCAGTAGAGGTTGAACTTTCCCACCTGTTTTCCATAACCTGTTGTTGCCATGAGACAGATGGCAGCAGAGGGGCAGTCTGACATGTCAGCGTTTGACATGGAAGTGTGTATGAAGCAAAGGAGCATTACTGAATTTCCCCATGCAGAAAAAATGGCACACATCGACCTCCATTTATGCTTGTGAACGTTGATGGAAACCTAACAGTGGATGCCAGCACAGAGAGGCGGTGGGTGGTGCCTTTCAGCAGTGGCAGCTGTGACAGTGGGTCACCTCAACTGGTGCAGATTAATACAAGCACGGCATGTAGGCTTTTGTTCACTGTCAGTGAAAACACACTGCTAACGGTAGTGACCATGTTGAAAAACAGTCCTTTGTAGCTTAGAATTTACCCTATCAAATAGTGGTGTTCTGCTCTTTGTATCTGTTATAGTTTCCATGGAAATACATAGGAGGCGTTACATTCAGAGCAACCTGTATAATTAACAATAATGAGAGGCTGAACAGTCAGAGTAATAAAGACTGGCTACTACAAAATATCTGATGAAAATACAAGAAGATTCATCAATTTCAAAAGAGATGCCATTTACATGAAAATGAAAGCAGCAGTAATTCCCACTAGGAAGTAACAGATCTTATCTCCTCCTTTCTTTTACAGTATCATCATTACCATTTATTACTTTTTGCTGTGCATCATAGATAAGGGGGGAGCTCCATTATATTGCTGTTGAAAATCAGATGAAAAATGCATCTTCACACAGTGAATCATTCCCAGCACAACGTCAAAAGCAAGGTGCACATGAAAACTCCCCCTGCTCCCCATCCAAGAGTGGTTCACTCCCTCCACGTCCCAGGGGAAACAGCAGCCCAGCCCCAAGGAGTGAGGCCAACCCAAGATGAGAGCAGCCCTGAGGCAGCACTGCAGTGGGGTGCAGTCTGCACCCCAGCAGAGCTCCCGTGAGAATCCCCTACCCATGGGGCAGCAACAGCAAGGCAGAGCACCTTGGTACACAGATAAAGCACTGAGCATGGAGCTCCACATACAGAAAAAGGCTGTATGTCATCCTGCTGCAGCAGCTCCGCACACCGACCCCGCACATACCTGGATCCAGCTTTGGTGCTTTGCTTAAGGCAATGTTACTGTGTTCATGTACAGATAATAAAGGGCTGTGTCAGTGAGCAGGAGGACAGTGAAAGCCCTGAGGGTGAGGCTGTACCCAGTCATCCTCACAGCTTGCAGGCATTGGAAAAGGGAATTTGGAAGTGGCAGAAGAAAAGACATCCTTCAGATACAGTTTTGGGGGGACAAAGAGCCACCTGAAACCTTCTCAAGGTATTTTAAGACACTCAAGCAGAGCCTGTGGTGTGAAAACTGGGGTGGAAGCTCTAAGGACAGCAAGCCTTGTGAAGGAGGGCACCCTGCTGGACTTTGCCTTTTCCTAATCCTGGATTTTTGTCTTTCATCTTCAAAAATATAATCAGAAGATTCTCTTTACTTTCCTCAGCACTGCTATATATCAGATCTGTAATGCATGCATAGTCATTGAGTGTGTCCCTGAGAAGAAACATGTATAGCCTGTAGGCTCTCTGAGCATGCATGTTCATTTCTGACAAAGAAACCACAAGCACAGAGAAGGTGCCTTAGGTAAGAGCATCCGCAGCTCACATCAGCCCTGGGAAAAAAGCTGCCTAGAGATCTTATGTCTTATGGGTAAATAAACACCATCAGAAATTACAGACTTCATCAGCACTTGTGATTCCCTAGGGAACACCAAAGTATTTGGCTCAGGGTCATTCTGCAGCCAGCAGGACCTGGCACAAGTTTACCATTTGATCATAGATCTAGATTATTACTCAGGAAGTTTTCTGTTTTTCTCAGACTGCCTTGTTTGCAGAGAATCAAATAACCCACAGCACCTACACAGTAGAAGGAGTCTCATTTTAAATATAACTTTACTTATTTATACAGAATGTGAGTAATTAAAACAGAAGTGGAACCCTTCAGATAAACACAAGCCAAGAACTGTTGCTGTAAACACACTGTAGGCTTTCTGCCTGCTGCTCCCTTGAGCCAAGCTGCTTTATTTGCACACTGGGACTCTTGAAAAAAATGATGTACACAAGAGATGCACATCCAACAGTCTTCACAGGGTGAGCTGTAGAGCTCTGTGGTATCAGTGAACCTTGAAGAGCTGACTGGGAAACAGCCTTTGCTGTACTTCTTTCTGGAATGGAAAATTCCTTCCTATCTTTATCTGCACATTTGAGAAGCCTCAGTTAAACAATTTTCCCCCCTTCTCTGAGTATTTCTTAACGCTAACTACATCATGTCAGAAATTTGCATTTTGATTCACTTCATGGTTGCTTGAATGCCTACTCAATAAAGAGAACCTCACTGCCTCCTCAAAGAAGTCACGCACATTAGATGTAACAGATCACCTTCTTAAAGTACTTGTTTCTTCATTTACCGTAATACAAGTCAGGCACTCCACTTAGACTAAATACTTCCCTTTTAGACAACAAACTGAGGTTATTCCCATCTTGCATGCCAAATACCTACAGTTCAGAGCTTAAGCACTGTATTGCACCTATTTCAGGCTGAGGTAAGATACCTAGCTTACACAAAATACAGAGCTAGTGTAAACCAAGTGGACACACAAAGGCATGGATGATCAAACCTAGCAGGAATTCCAAAAGGTATCTCACTAAATTACCTAAAAAAATCAGTGAAAATATTTGGGGTAATTTAAATACTGTGATGTGACAGTGTTTTAAAAACACTTACAAATGATTGTGTTCATCTTTGTTTCTTGCATGCTTTCTGAGAATTTATAAGGTGAGTGAATGAGATAAAATCTTACCCTGAGCTGAAAGGAAAGAAAACAGAAGCATGCAGACCACCTGGAACACAATCAGACAGCCTGTTTCGCAGATTCTCCTCATCTTCTCCAGTGAGTATCAAGACAACCATTCAAATTAGATGGATTTTGATAGGGAGAAAGATCAGGTGGGATCAGATGAGAGAGGATCTAGGAAATATTTGGTATTCTGCAAGGCGAGATATCTAGCTCCAAAGATGATGTGGGGACAGTATACATCAAGAGTCAGGCTGCTGTTTGCATGAAAAACTTACCAGGACCTGTCTGAAAGTGGTATAGAGGTTGCATAAAAGTGGGGTGCCCAAATCTGCAAGAAAAATCTTGCATTTTCTTGCAAAGCGTTTTCTTTCCTAAGAGGTTTTTACTCTCAGGTTAGTAACCTGAGTAGAGCTCAAATGAAAGTTCTTCAAAATCTCGTTAATTTGCTGTTAAAGAACAGTGAATTTCATAGCTGGTCCACAGATGCAGCTTTGGGATGAAAACCTAACACAGCCTGTTTACTTAAGCTACTACTAGGGTATATGGGGAGTTAGTTACCTCCACAGCTGAAGGTGCAGAAAGATTTGTCCTAAACATTGCTTTTGTTGCAGATTGGTCTTGTTTATTTCCTACCCACAGTTGGTTTTGCTCACTTATTGAGGAATTTGAAAGGAAAATCACTTCAGCCATTTTTCAGTTAGAAGAAACACAATTATTGCCACATACTTCCCCCACAGAAATACCTCACAAACAGCTGGAACTTTTAAGCACAGATCTTGGCCAGATGATAGTCTTGTCAGGGGTGTTTGGAGATATTAGGCATGGCTATAGTGAGTCAGTGTTGCCTTGCCCAAGCATTAAAAATATCACAAAGATTGCATTCCGTCATTAGATTGTTTGTCTTTTAGTTCTGAAAAATTAGGACTGACTAGTCAAGATTTTCAATGATGCCTAAAGTCAGGGAAAAGGAAAAGATACTCACATGGAAATACTATAGTCCAGTAGTTGGAGCTATACAACAAAATGCAAATGTTCAATGAGTGATAAGTAACAAGAGCTGGCAGTGTAGATAGAACTCGGTAAAAGAAAAAGCCAGTTAAGATGAACTTCACAATGCAGTTCACATGTTCAGAAACTTGAGTGTGTGTTTAGTGGTTTATTAGTAGTGTATCATGTCCATTTTGCCACCCAGTCCATACTTAAAGTCTATGAAAGACTGAAGGATTACAGGACACCCTTCTGAAGGGAAAAAATGCCATCTACAAGATCTGGCTCGGAAGCGTATCTGACTAGGCCTAGGATACTTGGCAGCAGCATAAAGCGTCCCTCAACTAACAAGGGAAAAACACAGTAATAATGTTGACACAGTTGTAATGTGGCGAAGCTTCCAGTACAAATGACATTCATAATTCTTCAGTTGAGTTTTCTTGTTAACTGAAGAATTGTTTATTTCTTGGTATCATTTGGTAGTCAAATTTATTTTTTTCACTGTCTTCCCTTTTAATGAATGACTTAGGAGTAAAATCTAAGCTCTTCACCAACTCACCTTGAATTTAACAGGTAGTTTTGGGCCAAAATGTTTGGCTAAAACCTTTGAAAGTATAAAAAAGTTTCTTTGTGGTATTTTCACCCAGGCTTGTTTCGCAAATTACATTTTCCATTTGTACTCAAAAGCAATGCTTTATGGCTTTTTTTTATAGTACAAAGATTAAATTACTAAAAACAATAACACTCAAGTCCAAGAGAATTATTACACTGAAGCAAAGTGAATGCTCTAGAGCTAGTGGGGGGAAAAAAAGGATTATTTATTTTTCTTATCTTTATGAACAGTGTTTGAAAAAAAAAAAAGTAGATTTTTCTTCTCCCGTTTTTTGAGTTATGACATCAATACAGAAAATCATTCCACTCCTACCTTTCATACCTCTAATGACTCTGGTCAGATTTATGCTCTCTTCTGAGAGGCATGCATTTAGGACACCGTGATTTAAGAGCACAGGGATTCCCATTATTTTCCACAGGGAAAGCACTGGCTCTCCCTGCCAGCCACGGGCTGAGGGAAGGGGCTCAGCACTGAACACAGAGTGATGAAATGTCACTCACCTGCCAGAAAGGGACAGCGGCTTTGTGCTCACACACCTTGCAGTGGATGCATGGGAAGAAAACAGAGCCTGCTAAGCTGCTTCAGCCTGAAGCAGTAGTTCCACACTGGGACTATGAGCATATTCGAGTAAGACTGTGAATATGTACGGGTTTTGTCAAGGCACAGCTTTCTGCATGCCCATCAGGGCACCCTGCGGCCCAGCAGGCCAGGCCACACGTCAGCAGTCTGGGGGTCAGAGTGTGGGCCTAGGCCGGGCCCAGCTCCCACAAGGCCCAGCTCTGGATTCCAGCAAGCATGAACTTGGTTTTTTTTTTTGTTTGTTTGTTTGTTTGTTTGTTTGTTTGTTTGTTTGTTTGTTTTTTACAAACAGCAACAATGAGCCTGGCTGTCTCTGCATTTGGAGTTATCAGGCCCAGCTCTCAAGCCTGACAAGCGGCACAATAACTTCAGCTGCCATTTCTTCCCCATTTGTGTTTCCTCAACCTATGTCCATCAGGGAGAAAAATCAAAGGTGTTGTCTGAGCACATCTGAAAGGCAGAGGTACTGAAATAGAAACTAACCGCAGCCTTTTTTTAAAAACAGCCTTATGATTTTTGGAAGCTTGAGATTGGCAATAATTGCAGTACATTAGACCCACGCACATTTCCCTGCTTTTGATTTTGTAACATTCTTGTTTCTGAAACACAGTGCTCCAGTAGGTGCCAGAGACTGCCACTGACTGGGAATCTAAAAAAATAAACGCATTATATTTCCATGTCTGTTATTCCATTTACATGTTCGCTGTGGGATAGGCAGGTTTTCAGTGTACAAAATCATAACAGCCTTTGCCTTTCCTACTCAGCATGGGAGCTGAAAAATATTGCTTTGGTCTTCTACTTTTTGTTAATACAACTGTTGCACAGCAGTCATCCTCTAAGCTTTAATTTGCTTATAGTCCTGCTTGCTATTTGTTGTTGTTGTTTTTTTTTCCACCCGTGGTACTATGTCCAGGCCTGGGGACTCCAGCACAAGAAAGATGTGAAGCTGAGGAGGCCATGAAGATGCTCAGAGGGCTGCAGCACCTCTCCTACAAAGAAAGGCTGAGGGAGCTGGACTTGTTCAGCCTGGAGAAGAGAAGGCTCCAGGGGCACCTCATTGTGACCTTCCAGTACTGAAAAGGAGCCTATAAATAGGAGGGAGACTGACATTTCACATCCTCAGTGTCCAACTTTTTGGCTTGCCTGTGCTGCATTTTCTGAAGAGGAATTTTCTTGGGCTTCATATAATATATATACTCCAGTAAATGCATATGAGTTGCAGAAATATGTCTATATATTGTGTGCTAGGTCTTTAGTAGCTTGGAGGTGTGGAATTGCCTTCAGTCTAGAAAGTGCCTGCTGGCTGAGAGAATGAACTAGAAGAACTACTACACCACTAACAGTGACTGCACTGCAATGAATCTGACTTTATTTCTGAGAGTAGGGAAAGCTTTTTAAAAAATCCTGAAATGGGGAGTGGCATAATGACATTAAGTCTGGAGTACTGTGATTGGGGTGGGGTCTTTGACTATAGACAGTTTAATATCTGGAGAATGACATTAATAAATAAAGTGAGGTGGCAATTAGAGATGTTTTAAATTCCTTTACCTACCTGTATCTGAAACACCTGTGTTAAATTTAAACTATGTTGTCTGTGTGTATCTTTGTGCTGTACAGGAACTTAAGTACTGTTTTAGGAACTGTGATGAATGTGTCAAGGCCCTGAGTGCACTATCAGATTTTAATGACCCTTATCAGCCTCATCTGTGAATTCCCCTCCACACCCTCTGCCCAGGGCCCAGAAACCATGTTTAAGGTTAACCGTGGGCTTTCATACCTCCCAGACTTCTGTTTTAGGTGCATGTCTCTAGCCTTATTTCTCACACAGATCTTGGACTTACGCTGGAGGTAGCTGCTCTCTTGGCAGGACTCCTTGTATGCATGTCTGTTGTTTGTCTCAAGTCCTTGTCTTGGCACTGTCTTTTGGATGGATATAACACCTATGCTGAAGCCTTCTTTCCAGACTTGTTTCCTCTTGCCCCTGACTGTGCTCTGTGGAGCAGCTGACATTTATTATTTCCTGATAAAATAGAGCAAATGCGGATTTTCTAGATGTCTTCGGGTCTTGTTTAAAGTGATCTGTGCAGTATTTCAATATTTTGAAGTCATATAGACTTTTTAGTGTTCCTCACAGCAATGCATGTTTAGTGTTGTTGCTACTGCTCATGCAAAGCAGCTCTAAGTTGCCTTGTTTTTCCTTTCTAGAGCAAGATGTTTTTATATGCTGCCTGGATTCTTCTTTCTCATTCCTTCTGCATTGCATGAGATGGTAGGTGGGAATATGCAGCCAGATGATAATAATTTATTACTGACCTGTCACAGGTGTTGAGAAGTCTTTCTAGCTAATGCTGTAAGTGGAGCATTTCTGTCCTTTACTTGCCTTTAGTGAGCTAAGGATACAGGCTGATGAGAGGCAATAGCATGCCTAAATTTCTTTTTCTTACTACGTAAGATTTAATTGAAGCTATGTGATGATTATTGGTGTTAGTTGTTGCATTGTCTTTCCTAAAGTGAGTCTCATTCTCTTCTCTGTGTCTGCTCAGAGTTCAGAATTGAGTTTGTTAGTACTAAGTTTGTTTCTTACTTCTCCAAGTATATACAGGATATATAGAAGCAATGACATTTGTCCTTACTCTTGAATAAGATGAATAAGCTGGGAGATTCAGTCACCTGTTAGCCTTTCTAGAATTATGATCCTGATAAAATCTCATTCTGATACTGTTGCAGGTGTTTCAGGGTATGGTTTTATAACCAAACAGGGATAGAGGGGCCAGGGGCTCTTAGGTTTGGGGAAAAAAAATCCTCTACTAAATTCAGCAACGTTTGGGTCAGTTATAACTCAGTACTGTTGTAGGACAAAACAATGTATGTATGTTATACAATACCAAGATGTATTTTGAGGAATTAATTTATCATCCCTCCCCTCAAAAGAAAACCTCTCTTCCTACAAAGAAAGAAGAAATTTATAAATGAATATTGGCTTTCGCTGTGAGCAAATACTTGTTTTTGATGGTAGAAGGTCAGACCTTTCTGTCCTGCCTTCTTGCCCCTCTTGATGCAAAGAAGCATTTGGAGTCAGAATCTAGTACCAAATTTGAATGTGTTGTTCTAGATGCATGAAGATATTTACACATTTGTCCTAGCCTGCGTAGGTGTATAGTATAAATCACCAAGTTTTAGCTATTCTTTACATAATCAAGGATTATGTAATAAGGATTTTGCCACAACTGAGTGCTGAATTAGAAAGTTCTACTGCTGTTGGTAGTATGTGAAATGAGGTATGTGTTGTGCAATAATGCATTAGAGTGTAACTCAGTGAGTATCTGTTGTATTCTAAAGCCATAAAATAAATTCTTTTAAAGAATGTTTTTCCACATTCCGTTTGGCTCTCTTTATGCTGACCTTAAATATGATGGAACAATCAGTCCAGCAGGTTGTGACTGCTTCTCCTTAGGCGTGAATTTATTTTGACAACCTGTGAATTTGCAGGTGGTTTAAAAGTATAGTAGTCCATCAGCTTTCAGCCATACCAATTGTTGGGATGCAAGCAGCTCTGGTTTTGTGTTAAAACTCTCTAATTGTTTAATTGCACTTTTCCTTTCTTGGGGAGGCACTGTGAAGAAATAGCAGAAGGCATAGCGGACTGTCTGCTTTGTCTTGTTACTACATCATGAAATATGTTCAGGTTAGCACACTTGTGCTTGTTCTGAGGAAATTATCACCTAAAGTCACCTCTTAGATTACATTTTTTTTACATTTTTCTTTATTTTCAAGAAAGCACTGTGCTGTTGGAAATGTTCCCAGACATAGCAGTATCAGAGGGAGTGCTTGTAAATATGGATTTTCTCAGACCCCTGATGGATGGAATTATTCTTAATTGGATATTGCTTAAATGTATAAATTCACTAAAATAAGCTACAAGTGGAACACTACTCAAAGGTTGTTCAAAAGTATTTGGCAAAATGAATAATTTATTATTTGTGGTGGAGACATGTCATCTAATCAGGAGGGAAGAACTGAGCCTTGAGCCTCAGACAGAAACAGGAGATCCCAATGTAATTATTCTGTTTGCATTTAGAAATGAAAGGGAAATCTAGCACTTGCAGCTAATCACACTTACAATGTGAAAAAAACATGAGAGTATGGGCTGTTTTTTTGCAAACGCACATTATGAGGACTGAACACTTTACTAAAGAACATAGCCCTAAAGCTGACAGAGACAAGGTGTGAAACATGCCCTCCCCAGGCTGTTCTGTGACTGTTTAACAATTTGGCTGCATTCATTCTAATGCAGTTTCATTAAATGCAAGACAATTCAACACTAAAGCTGAACAGTTAACATCCAGAAGTCACTCCTCTGCTTTGAGAGCATCAGCTTCCACCAGAAACCAGTAGGATACTCCCTTAAGTGTTGCAGGCAAAACTCTTTGAAAAGCCCGCAGAGAAAGCGACTGTGAGCCCTTGCTCCTTTCCATCTGTTTCTAGGAACAATTTTACAAAGCAGAAGAATTTAAAGCATCCATGCTTATTTTATTTCAGATAAAGTGTCCTGATCCCTCAGCTGTGTAGGTTCTGTGGTGACTTATGTATCGCAGTGTGTAGTCACAATAACATTCAGAGAAGGAAAATCAAATGCTGTGTGCTATCTGCTGGATTCATTTTTCCAGAGTCTTTTTTTACCTGACAGAATTATGGAGGTTGTCTGCTTTGCTGTAGTCGCAGTGGGGAAGCATCCTGAGGTCTGCTTTCCCCAAATCATAACTTCTTTTTGGTCTTTCTACTGGACCTAAACCTTCCATGCCACAGCAGTTGCCAATCAGTCTTTCACATTCACATTGTGGTGAGTCTTCAATTCTGAGTGATGTTTGTTTTCAGTTCAGAGTGATGCTCACTGCTGTGAGGATTATTACTTTGAGTGCTAAGCACTGAAAATAGTAATAGAAATTTCAGGGGGAGGGGATCCTCATGCCGCTTTTACAACACTATGAAGGAGGGATAAAGGAAACACAAAATGTTCTGCCTGGAAGCGTCCTGCATAAGTGTTAAATGACAGCATGTATGCGAGGTGACAGACTGCAGCATCTGTGCTGTAAATGCACTGAAATTAAATGTTCTCTTTTGTTATTACAGTTATTCAGACTGCAAAGAGTAAAATAACTATTCCTGACTGCATGGGGTTCTGTAAATAGACTTTGCCAAAACATAAATTGCTCAGTTACACTGGGCATTGAATATTAATGGTGCACAGGTGTATGGGAATTGCCAAGTCATGGCCTGAACCAATGATTGATCACCTGGTGAAGGGACACAGCCAGCCCTGGGAGCACAGGTGAAAGCAATTCATCTGTGCCATGGGAAGGGGTGGAACCAGGTTGCACCCCTCCCTAAGCCTCATTTAAGGGCTGCCTGACACAATGGGAGGTTCTGTACCTGGAGATTTCTCCTTTTGGAGTATTTGGTGGGCCCTGATCCTTGGGATGGGTAAGCAAATTTTTCTTTTTTTAGTTAGATTGTGACTATCATCTTTTTCTGGGTGATTTAGAACTAGACCCCTCTCATTGCTTTTCCCTACAACAGGCAGTGGCAATTTGCCTTAAAAAGAGGATGGTGAGTTTCAATCTTATGCTGCACCTTGCTTCTAAGCAAGGCAGCAACTGAAGTCTGAGACCTCTTATAAAATGAGGATATTAGTGGTCTATTTAGACTTAGGCAACACAAATTGGGGAATACTTCTTGATAACACAGTATGTGGCCTTGAGTCCCAAAGTGTGTGTGTGTGTGTGTGTGTGTGTGTGTGTGTGTGTGTGTGTTGACCTGCAGTAGCTGAGAACATGGCTTCAAACTTGTGCTCTCAGCCCCATGCTGCTTCTGTTACAATCCCACAGCTATAGCAGTATGCCTGCTTCCTCACTGGGTCTTACGCACTAGGTCTGGAGTGAGAGTTCCCTGAGTTGGATAGAAATAAAAGAGAAACTATAGGGCAAGATTAATTATGGAGGAGGAGATGAAGTGAGGCAGTGGTACTGAAAGAATTCTGGATTCCTACCCAAGGAGAATGCATGTAATGCTTGGGGGGGAAGGAAGCTGTAACAAAGATGTTTTAACCTGGCATAAACCGTAGTTTTCATACATTCATTTTAAATGAGGCTATTAAACAGAGTACAATGTACAGCAGCACTATGGGATGTTGGAAGCCAGACTGGCTCTACAATCTTGTATGAAAAGGGTGCACACAGCTCACTTATGTGCTCTGGAAAATCCTGACTTCTATTACGAAGAGGTGTGTGTGTGGTGTGTTATAAATCTTTGCAGGAGGAGCACGGTATGTTCTTTTGGGACCTGTATCGCTAGCACAGGGAGTTGGAGGCCTGTTACTTTGAATTATATTTATTTGGTTTCTTTCATTATGTCGGTGGGAGTTTTGGCGCAACAAAGTCTGTGTGCAACTGAATTTTCTTAAATACAAACATAAGAAGGTGGAAGCAATTGTTTTTCAGGCTGTGGTTTCTTATTCTCATCCAAGTACAGTGCTTGCCCATGCTGTCCTCAGGCAAAGGCTGGGATGCTCCATGCTGCTGGCTGCAGTGCTAGATTCCCTGCCTGCAAGGGATGCTGGGGAGAGGTGATAGCAAACCTCCCCCTGTTGAGAGGTTCCTGCTGCTACAGAATTAAGGGTACATGTACGCTGCTAGAGTTATTCCAGGTGTGAGGGTTTGCACATGCACGGAAGGCAAAGAAGAGCTTAAACCGATCTTACAATCTCAATTTTTAAGGATTAGTTATTTGCTTAACAGCATTTGAAAGTCTAATTTTGGTATCAACTCCACTCAGCTCTTTATGAGTATACTGATGACAAGCAGCTCCTAGCAAAAACTAAAGGCTGGAGTGCCAGGAGGCAGTAGTGTGGTTACCAGTCACTGAACTAACACAAAGTCCTGCAAAGATGCTTGTTCGTGTGAGATGGCCTTTTGAAATGTGCCTACTCAGACAAACTGGAGAAACTTCTCAACTAGGAAGTTCAGAGCAATCCTTTAAGGCTTATTCCTGGAAAAGTGTAATGTTTAATCATTGCTTGCCCCACTTCTTTAGCATGACACCATGTCTTAGATTTTTTTTCCTCCTCTGCTTTGTCTCCTTTCCCTGGTGCACATCAATATCCTCCCACAACCATGTGCACAAATGACTGTGTGCAGCTGTGACCTTACCTTCTGGCTGTGATTCACTGAGCTGCCAAACAACTTGCACTATTAAGCTGAGGCAGGGTTTGTCAGCATTCATCAGAAATTCACCTCGTTGTCTCAAAGAATGCAGCACCTCACCCAAGATGGCCTGGTGGAAACCTGAAGGATAAATGCAGTAGTTGATACGATATTTTGCAGGTTGCTAATGTTTTCCAGCTGTGTGATTTGTGAGGGTTTTGTGTATGACTGTGCTTTAGCACAGACAGTATTTGGAGGAAAAAAACAACCCACCCAGCTGACCCATAATCAATACAAGTTCCCTCCTATGCCCCACTGGTTCTGAAACTTTTGTAGTGAATTGTAGTAAATAATTGAGTTTCAGGTAGCATAGGTCTGCATCTTTCATGTTTATCCTGAACATGTATAAACTCCTTTTTTTTTTCCTAGTCCTATTTTCCACTGATCTGTTCTTGGAAGCTTTGTGGTGACAATGTTATTTGGCTTTTTTTTTTTTTGCCAATGCTACAATCAACACATTCACTGTATCTTCTAGTGGTGAAAAATAACAACTGAAAATGTGGGTGGGTGGTTTTCTTGTGGTTTTTTTTTTTGGTAATAGAATACTGGCCATCAAATCTAAATTTAGTCATCCAGAACTTTGTCTGGCTTTGAAATTGGGGCTCTTGGCCGCTTATTAGCAGAAAGAAATGGAAAGTCAACAAAACAAAGCACAGTTTGTCATATGTCCAGTTCAAGGGAGCAAGTTTAGAGTTGTTTTCTGTGGCAACTGGCTGCAGGCGGTGGTAGATTGAGTCCTCTATAAGACACTGTTAAAGGACTGCAGCTTCTGCTTCATGCAGTCTTCCTGCATGCGATGTTACTGTATGAAAGGCTTTCGAGGACTACAAGAGAAAAGCTTAATTAAGAGGGAAATTATCAATCTTTTTGTTTCCTGGGCGAATACCAAGAAAAACAACCTATATGAGCAGAAGTAAAATGAAGGATCCCTCCTGCTTTCTCTAAAGGTATCATCCTGAGATGCAGTTTACTGTGCTTGTTTCCATACAGTATGAATGCTTTGACCCAAAGAAGGGAACGTCCCTTCCTGCTGTCAGTGACCCCAGTGGCTGTGTGCACAGCAAGGCTGGTTAATCCATCTTTCATTCTACCTGCTGCTTTCTTCATGGCCTTGCCCCCTACATTTCTAGTTGTTGTAGCTGTGACTGCTGCCTGCAGTGCTCCTCACATCTGTGTGCTGGTATTGGATGGGTGATTGGTACTGGGCGCCCTTGGCTGTAAGTTCACAGGGGTTTGTGCCAATAGCAGATGTGATGGATGAAAAGGGCTTGCCAGTGTTGTGCTGGGATTTGGGAACAGTCTGTTATAAAGGCTCTAAGTTTGTTGGTGTCCTGACCATATAACTGAAATAGGCTTAAAAGAAGATGAGGAATCGTGAACATACCAAAATGTAAGGAGGGTGAATCGTCTGCTCCAAACTTCCTGCCTTGACGTTACACCTACCAGCTCACTTTGTCGCTATCTAGTATTTTCTTTGCTGTGCTGTTGAGCACAATTTCAGAGGCAAAAGTGTTAGGATCAGGGCTTTGTCAGCTTAATAAAACTGACTTTGTTTTATAAGTTTTCCAATTTTGGGTGGAAATGCAGCCATCTTTCACACGGTCTGAGCTTTCCTGCGTTGCTTTGCACTGCTTTGCATACCTTGAAGATCTAAATCTTCTTGTTGCAATTTGATCTGGCTTATAAGGCACAGTTCTCATTTGTGTATCTTTTGACTCTCCAAACTCTGCCTTAAGATGTTCAGTATCTGTTTGTTGTCAGATGAGAATCAGGTATAGTTCAGAAGCCAATAACATCTGTGCGAGCACTTAAACTCTAGTGTTTTGTTGCCATGCGAAGTTACAACTATGTAAATGAACTTACTGGCCTCGTAGAATGTTTCTCATGAAGCGAAAAGCACGTGTTTTGTTTTGCACAGCTGCTATAGAATCCCCTACCATAAGGTTAGCTCTTCCTAGAAGCATTAATCAATTTGTGTGCTCTCCCTCCTGTGCTATGACAGGCTACCTGTATTTCAATGGAAGCTGAGAGCAGCTGGTGAGTTTGTGTAGCAGGTAGATGAAGCTTTTGAAAAATGAGTGTCAGAATGCCATCTGGTGAAGAAGAGAGCTGCTTTCCACCGTTGCCTTGTGGTCTTGGCAAGCACAAGGTTGATGTGAATTCAGACTTTGCTGTGGAAAGGCTGATGCTACTTCTGTCCCATATGCCTGGCTTTTCACATATATTGAAGAGTTATTTCACTTCAGTGTTCTTATGCTCTATAATTTTGATATAGACTTAGATATACACGGAATACTTCTGCAACATTGCAGCTGTCAGGAGATTCCCTTGCCCAACAACATTCATGTGTGCTGTTTTAGCTTTTTGGGAAGAAGATTCTAATGCAAGAATCAAGTATCTTACCACATGGTGAACTTCAGTTTTCTTTTGTGTAAATGAAGTACTTCCCATCTGGTATGATGCTTGCACTGATGTGCAGTTGTGCTTACAGCTGCTTCTACCACTCACCTCTCAGATGCTGGAGTTCTGCAGGGAGTAAGCGTGTTTGCTGCTGTACAGGAAGTACCTGCTGAACTCCGCTCAGGGCAAGTAATCAAGGGCTGTTGAGGGGAATGGTTTGAACTGTAAACTCTGGATTAGTGAGTGCTGAAAGGATTTTCCTTTTCCATTCCTCTAGCCTGGCAGGATCTTCAGATAGGCAGTAGTCACAAAAGACATCAAAGTTCCTGGATGTGGCGAGAGTCTCACTTCTGATAGATACCTTTCTCTGGTTTTCCATTTAGCTGATGTTTTCTTTTCTGGTGAGATAGAGAAACTATCTTTTACTGAAGGTGCTGTATATCTTAGGCTCCTACTTCTAGCAGCAAGGTAGAGCCCTCCAAGCTTTCCAGGGGATAAACATTCCCAAGTTTAGATTAGATTCATGCAGTACAAAATTGAAATTCAAAATGGGGTGTGGGGTTGAATCAGTGGTAGACTTCAAGCTTGCTGAGGACAACACTGAGGCTTTAAGAGTGATTTGCTAGGTAGGTTTCTGAGTGACAGTTCAGCTGTAACATTTCCATGTTATAAGCAAAAGGGTGGGGGGGGGAGGGGAGAGGAGTGAAATGAGAGGATGTTCTTTGTGGATCTGGAGTCAAAATGTGACTTAATGAAAAGGTGTGACCCTGAAAGCATCTTAGAATCTGGTGGAGTTTGGATGGCAAGTTTTCGTGATTGCTATTGCAGCCCAGTTAGGATCTCAAGGTATGCTGGTAATGTGTCTGCTTGAAACTTGAGGTTCTTTTTATTGGTATCTTTGTGGAGAAACTTAATGATATTTCTCTCTCATTTAAATTTGCTTCTTACTGCATGGTGGAGACTTGTGGCTGCTAGAGCAGGCTGTGCTGGTATCAGTTCACTGGTGTGTTCAGGTGCTGCTTCTTCTGATTTTTTTTTTTGCGTATTTACCTATAGGACTAGGGTTGGAAAAACTTTTAAAACAGATTTCTTCTGAGTGAAATGAGAAGGCAGCTGTACTCTTGCAGTCTAGTTTTCCATTCTGTTGCATCAGCTGTATAGCAGCACGCTTCAAGTGAGCCCCACAAAGAAATGCACTTTTGGTGCTTCAACACATCTCATCCCAGCCTGGCAGAAATGCACAGAGGGAATGTACCTGTGCTTCAGTAACAAGGGAATTGATTTGAGATTTTAGGAGAAGGCTTACACAAAATTTGTACAAGCTTTGTACAAATTAGTGTACTCAACCATAATAACAACATATTTATAATCCTACAGCTAGTAGAATAACGGTCAATGTTTTATATGCTCTTCCTGAACAAGAGAAAGAACAACTCTGTCTTAGGGTACCAGACTCCATATTTCTCACCTTTTTTTTTCCCCCCACACGCTTCCTTAGGAGGTAATGTAAAAATGACTTGATCAATACTTAATTTATTGCCCTAGAAATAGCACTGGAGATCTGGCACTAAATCAAATGTATGTGGGGAGAGCGTGTTTTTTATGCTTACCATGAGTGAAATGATACTTTTAATATATGTATGAATCAACTGGGACAAAAGGAGCTGGAGTTTCCATTAACTACATTGATGGTATTTTTAAGAAGCTGTCTGGCAGATCCATTAGCTGTTGTTACAGCTTTCAGGAATTGTTAGGACTATTTAAACATCCCAATGCTCTGACCCCAGTGCACGTAGCATAAGGAAGCGGTGTTCCTTTGCTGTAGCGAATAATTCATTCTCAGCTTCTTGCTGGAGGGAACGTGGGATTAGCTGTAATGAAAGAATATCCAGAGATCTGTTCCTCACCCTGCTGAATTTAATCAAGGGTGGTGGTGGTGGTGTGGTTATAGAATTGGATGAGAACTAATAATATTCTTAGGATATGACCTAAGTTCTTTCAGCTTCTAAAGGATATGGCTGCTGGTGACAAAGTCAAATGAGCGTAGGACACCTGTAACTATAATTGCCTGTCTGAGCTGATTAAAGTGTTCCCATGTGGTTCAGGCTTCTGAAGAATCCTCCCTAAATTCTTCACGGCCAAGATATTTTTTTTAGGAATGAGACCACCTGTCTCTACAAAGTACTTCAGCAGCAGCACCTGAATCTGAGCACAAGTAGCGTCATTCAGGTTATGGCAGACCTGGGGCTAAGTCTGACTGCATCTCTTGTATTGAAATGTGGAGGTACTCACTAGAAAGTGAGGTAATGTGAATGTCTGATGGCCTGAAGGGAGCCAAGTCATTAACTCAGTTTGGGATCTGTCCCTCAGATACTCCAGGTACTTGCATCAAAGGAATATATTTCCATAGAAGCTGATCTTAGGAATGCTTAATGATGTAAAATATTGCACTAAAAGCAAGCATGGGCCCAAGATGAAGTGCTGAGTTTGAGCTATATGCTGTTCTAAGTGTTAATGAAGAGCTTGATTCTGATTTAAGTGAGGTATCCTTCTGCATTTGGCCTCTCTAGTTCAATCTTGATCAAGATTTTGTCACTCGTTACTTCATATTCAGGAAATCTCTTTTTTAGAAGTTCTGGTATTACCATTTCTCAGCCATGAGCCATTCCTCAGGAGCTTGATTCTAACTCTGAAGTAGGAGTATTGTGTGTGGTATGTACTCAACTGGTCCAGCTGGTCTGGAAGCAAGCACCAACGAGGAGGAATATGGATGCTGTCCAATGGTCAGGAAGCAATCCATAGCTTGCCTACTTGCATTTAACTTCTTGACTGTGTTCCTCAAGTTTCCAGTTGGTAAATTCCACGTCCATTTGTTACTTTGAGAAACAACTGTAGGAAAAAAAACTCCAAGGTCTCCAAATCCCACTATTCCTTGATTGTCAACATGGGGAGCTATAAGCAGCAAAGACACAGGTGTGTGTTTTTGTGAGATCCATGAATGGATGCTTTAGAAAGGGTGTGATTTTAATTGCAAGTCCAGGGAATTCCAGGAAATGCTTGGCATTGTATGTTTGAAGTACATCTTTGGGCTGAAAACAAGGGAAAGTTGAGTGAACTGATGCAAGCTGAAGCTAAAAAGATGATTATTTTTTCCCCTTTCTGACTTGAAAACATTGTATAGTCCTAGAGTAAATTGCTTTTGTTGAAATCTGGCAAAAATAAGCAAAGTTTACTGGAAAATTTCATTGCCAAGGAAAATAATGTTATGATCAGCTCTCTTGAATTAGTGATGAGCAGCCTGTCGAGATTGCTGATATACAGACTGAAGACAGGCTTGGCACTATGGAATTAGTTTCTCACTTGTCAGTGTACATCACTGCTGGTGTGACTCAAATGCCCCTGCTAGTTCACACCTTCTTGATGCATCCTTAATAAAAATTCTGTGTGTGCATCTTCAAGCAAAATGATCTGCACTGGAAAACTGGCTAGTCAAAACTAAGAGACAGAGTTCAGAGGTCTTGTCTATCGCTTGCATAGACTAAATCACATGGCTATTACAGGGAGTGGATAGCAGAAGTCCTTTCAGACAGACTTAAGATTCGGGTTTGAGTAAGGCATAACTGGTTTTTGATCAGTAGTGCATGGTCAAGGAGAAGGGATGAACAGGTAGCTGTCCTCTGACAAGTGGAACATCTCCAGGCTGTGAAGGGTACATCTTCTGTTCCCACTGAGGGATGGGGAAGGCTGTAGCAGCTGCCTCTTATCTCACAATCAAACACATTGAAGCAGTTGAAGTGAAGTATTTATGCTACTGGAATATTTGTTTATCTGATGGTCCTTGTTCTGATTCTTTTTGCTTTTCCAAAGAACTGAAAATAAGTGACGTGTGTGCCTTAGTATAAACAAGAAATGCATGACTTCTCATGTCAGTTGGAATTAGTAATGCTTTGTGGTGCTCTGAGTGATTTAATGAAATACTCATGTGTGTTGACGAACAGCAAGTAAACATCAATTATAAGGGAGAACAAGAAGCTGCTTAATTTCGCTTGTTTTGGCTTTAGATAGAAAACCTTGAGAACAGAAGGCTGATCTTTTAAGTCAGCAGCTCTTGATATTAAGGGTAATGTAGCTTAGGAGGGGAGAACTATCATGGGAACATACATCTTCAACAGTTTCTAAGAAGCTGTAGGAGTGAGGTGAAAAACAGGGCTACAAAAAGAAAACTGTTTTCAAAGATGAATCCTCTTCTAAACAGCCTGTTTCACTGAACAGAAGTCACAACAATCCAGCGCTGCTGGGGCAGGGAGATTGAGTGGCTATAATATATGTAGGAAGGAGAAGCTATTACAGCTGGATTACAGTGCAACAGCTCTGACGTTCTGTTTGCCCCTGGCTTGGGGTATGTAGGAAGTTGGCAGCAGGCTTTATTTTCACCTGTCCAGCCCTCCCCACTGACTTCTCTTTTCAATTCCACAGCCTTAAACAGGATGCTGTGTGAAAACCTGACTGCCTGCATAGGATGCTTCACTGTAATCCACAGCTTACAGCTTGGTATTGTTTTCTCCCTAGCTGGATGAACCTCTGGTCTGAAAAAGTGTGGCAACGTGGGCTTTTCTTTGGCAAGTTCATTGGAGGAAAACAAACAAGTATTTAAGGCTCCTGTTACTTGGGTAAACTTTGAATGTTTTCAGCATGTAGAAGTACCTTTGCAGTTTAAGAAGGTGAACCAGACTATGGACATCTTCTCTGGAGAATGCAATGTTTTTGCAGGCTGCTACAGTGATAACCTCATTGCAAGTGGTGCTGTTAGGTTCAACTCTGATTTCTTTCGAAGCCGTGCTATTCTCTGAGGCTTTGATATCATGGAAGGTGCACCTAGGTCCCAACTGTGAGAACAGAGCTTCATTTTTAATAAAACAGAATTATTTCAGGGAAGGGTAGATCTTCATAGAAGACAGAAGGGACTGAAAGCAATTGAAGAATACGCTGGGGGGGGAAAGTGAGAGCAGAGGGATTTAAAGTCAGCTCCAAGACTTTCTTTATTGGTGGTTTTTTTTGTGTTTTTTTTCTATGGGGATTGTGAAAACCAGTGTACCTTAGAAATCCATTTCTGGTTCTATGTTTTTGCATGCTGGATCTTAAAATGGAACTAGATGAAGCATTAACTAAAGTTTGGAGACAAACAGAAATTCTTTAGTTATATAATTATTAAATGATCATGCATCATTTTTAGGAGGAGGTATAGCAGAACTTTTTCCCTGGGATCTTCTAAACATTTAATTCTTCCAGCTTTGGGGCGAGTTCTTACAACAAACTTGATGTTTTTATTCCTTTGGAAGTTCCCTCAAGTTGTAAATTAACCATGCTTAATTTAAGGGTCGAATGGTATTGTGGATTAAAGCAGTTTTAATCTGTCAAGAATGTTTTTGCTTTGCCAGGCCACTTTATTACTGGAAGTTCTCATCTTTTATTTGGAAGTTTCAAAACTGTGCCCTTAAATATGAGTTAGTTTCACTGTCTACATTCGGCAGTCAGCAATGCAATCTTTGCTCAGATACTTAATCCCTCATACTTTGCTTTTGTATTTTTTCTACAGAAATAAGGCTTGGAAAAAAGCTGCTTCTACAGTGCTGACGAAATAAACATAATACATTTTTTTTGCCAGTTTTTTCTTCTAAACTGGCTCGATGATATTGTTTCAGGTAGGCTGTTGCTGTAGTACAAAGGCAGGATGGGCTGAAAGGATCCTTGGGCTGAAGAATGGTTTCAGCCCTGCTCAGCTAGTTCAGGTGTGATTTGTGCAGGTCTCTTCATAAGGGCTTCCTGTCCTGTTCATTTACTAAAGCACTCTATATTATTCAGATATCTGTCCCACCCTTTCCCCCAAATGTCATAACGTGGCTCTGGCAGCAGGCTGGGGGGTTCCCAGCTGCGGTGCAGTCAGTGGGCCCGGGGAGCAGGGCACTTCAGCTGTGCTTTGTGGGGGCTGGTGGCAGGAGATGTTTTGGGTAGTGGTGGTAGTTTGAACCCTTTCACCGAAAATGAGGTCTGAGATTTGGTGCAGATTCAAGTGCATCTGTCTGTAACTCTCACCTTCTTCTGCTGATGACCTTCTTGTGCTTAAATGCACCAGCTATGTTAGATGTCAGTACCATCCCTTTTGCTGGCATGCCTCTGCTGAAATAAGCAGTGTTTATGAGAAGGCAGTGCTTGATGATGCTAAAGACGACAAAACAAGGAGATGCTATTGATCAAAGGTCTTATACAGTTTTAAGGATGAATGCAAAGAAAAATGCTGTCATTTTTTTTCCTAGAATGAAAAATCCCTGGCTTCTGTGAGACGAGCTCTGCTCCTTTTCCCCTTTTCTTAACTGAGTGCTGAAGGCACCAAGCACTTTTTTCTTTTCTCATAGACCTCCCAGGAGCCTTATCTGACCATGCTGCCCTTGCTTTTAAATGGTTTCTTGCTTCCCTTCTTTCAGAGCATTTTAAAAACAATTCTGCCTCATTTGGTATGGTAGAGAAGCTAGCTGCCGAAATCACAGCTAAATCCGAAACAAAGCTGATGATTTGGACAGATACAAGCTGTGTGGGCTTCTTGCCAGCGTTATATTTGCTTTTGTTCTCAAAAAAAAAAAAAGTAGTCCTGGGAGATGTAGGCTTGCAAACAGTGAGTCTCACTAAGGCATGTGCTTCCATTGGCTTTTTAGAAAATGTAATTTTCCAGTCAGCCAGCTTCATGCATTATTTCAGGCCATGGCGTGTTGCTTGCTTTTTGATCAGATGCACAGCGTGATAATGAATTGGGGGAGGGGTGGGGAATGGCTTGCTGCTGGCCCCTGCAGGTTTTTGTAATTGAGTGCAAGTGTTTAAAACTGTGTGGTGTCCATTGTTAACTGTCCTTGTCTGGGTCCGTTTTACAGATGTGGCTGTGGGTGCCTGTGCTGGGAGCAACCTGTGTGTGTTGCTCAAGTGCTTGATCCGGCAAAGGTGAGGCTGTTGTTAAGAAATACTCGGTGCCTTATTGACAGGAGTTCTTACGCTGTTCAGCACCGTGTAAGAAAATGAAGAGGATGAAACATTTTATGGTTCTTATATTAATGAATTTGAGCACGTGGCCATTTTTAGAAACCTGAGCAGTCATCAAGGATTCAATATAACATGTGACATTGGGGAAAGTGTGGGACTTGAGTAATTTAATGCTGAATCCTTACTTTGTGTGCATTTCCTGTGGGGTTTGGGGTATGCAGCTTATTGCCTGCATCAGCTTTCTGCTGTTAAAACTGTTAAGATCATTTAATAGTTGCAGTACATTCAATACTGTAGTTTTTAAGCCCTGCATTAATAGGGGCTAGGTAAGTGATTAGCACAAATGGAACTGTGAGTAATCCTGTGTTGCCTTTGTCAGGTCAAGCTTGGTGCAAGTCTAGTAGCAAAAAGGCCAAATACATGAGATGTGAGATGCTGAGGCAGAAGAGTTCTGTTGGATGGACTAATTAACAGCCTTGGCCGGAAGATCATTACATATATTGTGGACCCAAAGCCATGGCTTTCAGGGAGATGAAAAGGAAGGTGAGATGGATGAACGTGTACTGGGAATTTAAAGTAGCAGGAAGGCTCTTAGTAAAGCAAGGTAAGAGCAGATTGAGTAGATTTGGAGGAAGATGGTGGGAGTAGGAAAGAAAAGGATATCCATTTACCAGCAGCCTATTTTCTCCTTCTGTTGGAGAGAACTAGGTAATGAAGTTCATTCTATATATGAAGAGAAGTTGTGGAGTTGTGGTTTTGTTTTTGTTGTGTGTGGGTTTTTTTTCCTGTGCCAAAGCTCTGTGAAAGCAGCCTTACCACCAACTCTTTTCTCAGGGACTGGTTTACCCACGCCATTCCTGTAAACAGTTTCTATACAAACAATTCAGAAACTTCATAGTGCAATTAATCTGTGTCACTTCTGTATTCTGCTTCCTTTACCTTACAAGGCAACCAGACCTAGGCAGTATTAGGAAGAAATATTTTTATGGACAGACAGGCTCTAAAACTGCCATCTACCTGTGAGATGACAGGCATGCTCAAATAGCAAGAAGTCTGATGCTGAAGTTAGGCACTTGGTAGACCCAGGAGTTGTTTGACATTGTCTGCTTTTCTGTAACGCTTCACTCTTCCTGCAGTGGTCTTACTTCTCCCATGACAACAGATTGTTCCTACTTTTAATCATCTTCACTAGGCATATTGCCTATTCTGCCTGGTATGTAAAGGCTCTCTAACTCTGCTTGAGGCATGATTTTCTGTTTCAGACTTAGCACTGCACTGCTGAGGCTGCATGGCTTCTGTCTCAGGGCTGATTTGGAGCATGGCAGGGCTGGCAGCAAGCTGGCTTAGGATGAAGATGCAGCCACACTGGCCAACAGCTGCCTGGGATATTATTTAAAATGCTACTGGAGCACCCTTCCATTAAGTGGATTTAAGTATTTATAGGGGTTGATATACTGAGAGCAAGATAAATATTTGTCTTTATATCATTGGCAGGTCAGTGGCACAGCAGGGAAGAGAGATTGATGTTCTCCCCTGTGTTTCTACTCTTTTCCCATCAGTGCTAAGCTGCTGTTGACCCTGCTGCCTCCCGGCTAGATGTCTCTGCTCATCTGGCCCTGACAGTAAACAGGGTTGCAGGATGGAATGCAAGCTAATGAGCTTGGTAAGGTCTGCTGTCTCGGGCTCTTCCTCTATGAGCATCGCTTGCAAATTGCTGTGTTTCTGACAGGCAGCTGAAGGCCCAGTGAAAGTATTTCCCCAGCTGACTGTTCATCTTAAATTTTTCCCAAGTCTTATTCTTGTTTTTGAAGACTGTGATCTGCCTAACGTAATGCAGTGTGAAACTTGTCATGAAGTTGCAACAGGTTTTTGTAGCAGTTCTGCATTGCATCTCCATTTTACCTTGCTGTTCCATCCACAAGACCAGGTAATGCACATCCCTGGTGCTAGCAGGATGGGGATATGGCAGGGCTATATTTATCCAGACTTCTATCCCTTCCCTTCTTTACTTCCTCCTTTTTAAGACTAACAGTATTTGGATGGTAATTCTAGCCTTAAGCCTTGTGTAAATTCATTAAAGAACTTGCCTTTTGAACTGGAATTAGTACTTTGTTAAAGCTGTTTGTGTGTTCTGGGTCATGAACCTTCTAATTAGAGGCCCAGAGTACATCTGGGCTGTGCTAATTAAAGCTGCCTGCCCTGGAGCACAGAAGCAGAGGCATCATCTCAGCACAGTCAAGCTCCCGAGATCTCAGTTGCAGAAAAGCCTTTAGCTTCTGCACTGGATGCTGATTCACACCAGACAAGCCTCTGGTGTGAGGATATGGTGTCTGCTTGGATGGTAATCTTCTATTCCGCAGCATCCTCACTGATAAACCTTCTAGAGTCTTTCTCCTAACAGAAGTATGATATTCTCTATTTTGTTTTCTACCTGAAGCCTGTGTTATAAAATCCCTGCTCTGGTATGTGGACTGTGTGTCTTCCAGCCCTGTAGCTCCTTGCCAGTTCCTTCAGAATCTGCATTGCTGACTCCTGATTGCATTTTATTAGGACCAGTAGCACATGCCTCTATTTTCTCAGCTTAAGATCCCTATTAGTGCAAGTTGTTAGCGTGGCACAAGCAGCAGATGTTCAGGTCCTGGATATCTGAAAGCATCTGATTTGTGACAGGTACAGAATTTCTGGAGAGAACAGAGATCCATTCAGAAGAAAATGATGTCTTTTAGGAGTGTTGCTCAGGTATGAAGGAGCTGGGTGTATGAGCAAGAGCTTTTGTGGCTCTGGATTCTTTGAAGTGTTCATTAGAGTTGTACAAATCATTTACTTATGGTTTGATACTAAAATAAAAATACTTTGCAATGGAAGTGTTTTTGATAAACATCTCGGGCTTTTAAGAAATACTTCTGGGTTTATTTGCCCTTTAAACTTTAAGCCACCTGACTTCAGTGTTCTACCTTGCTTGGCTTTGGCTCTTAAGACTGGAGTACTACTTCCTGAAAGAAAAACAAAACTGGCCACATATTTTGGCATTTATCTACAAGTGCTTCTGGTTGGCGAGGGCTGCTTTACTTTTTGAACAGGGCAAAAAATAGTCCGGATCTAGTTATCATCAGCAAAATCTATTCGAAATGAAGAGGCATCGTATGGCCCTATATGGTGCAAGTCTTGGCAGTACTCTACTTTGATCAAATACAAATCAGTCAGGAGGTTTTTCCCCTTCCTCAGCATCTCTTTTGGCAGAGCCTCCATCTGTGGTTAGGGCTGGACAGCCTGGTGGCTGTCTGAAGCTGAAAAGAATGCCCACCGTGGGATGTGGTGAATAGCTCTATTCATAAGTCATCTTGCCCTCCCCCTTCCTCCCTCCAGTAATGCACTTGAGGTCTCCAGGATACTTGTGCAACCTTGGGCATAACACACCAGGCGGTGTGGAGAAGAGCACAGTACAGCCCGTCCTGAGGAACAGGGGCTGCACGTAGCTCCTGCTTTTGGAGCACGTCAGAAAAGCAGCTCATGCTTCTTCATTTCCTTCAGTGTAACCCTACTACTAGTCACCTTCTCCAAGGCCCAATTCCTTCCATTTCTGCAGTCTGGCTCAGTTCTGCTTCCTAGCAGACTTCGTGTATGTGGAGGGGAAAATGGCATTGCTTCCTTGGGTGCAGAGGCAGTTGCGTGGGCTGCTGAGCCAAGTGCCTGCTGCGTGCCTCTTGTTGTCCTGCCATAAGGGCACATGATTCTGGGCTTGGGAAAGAACTTCTTTAAGGATTTTGAAAGCTTTTGTCATTTTCTGCCTCCATGAAGCTTGACTGCTGGAAGAACTTGGCAAACCAGTGAGCTGCCCTGCTCGTTCTTGTTTATTTTACCAGTGGAGAAGAAAATGTGGGAAGCAGGAGGGAAAGCAAACAGAAGGTGGGAGGGAAGGGATATGCAAGAGTTAAAAATAAAACCAAGAAACATGTAAGAGGTAAAAATGGAAGTGAAACTTCCTGAAGTTAAATTTATAGAATTTTGTAAATAAATGTTAGTCCTGAAAGGAATGATTTTCGTGGCTGGCGCAACAGCGTTGCTTGACTGTGATGGAGGCCTTGCCCAGTCAGCTGCCTCTCTCTCTCCATTCACACTGTTCTCCTGTGCCCTTATCCTGATCCTCCAAGCTGCACTAGGAAGAAGTTTGACTGGGTGATACAGCTACAGCCAATCTTTTAGCTCTGTCTACTTCCAGAAGTGTGTCATCTTTGCTTTGCAAGAAGTTCTGGATATGTGAGTGAGTGGCTGCGTGGTGCTGAGCTGCCTGCTGGGTTAAACCCCAACACATGATGTGCCATGAGGGTGATTCCTTAGAGATGGGGTCAAGCTCAAAGCACGACATATGAACTGGCATGCCTAGCAATAGACAGTCCTTGTCTTGAAGAGTTTTGAGATGTGAGGAGATGGCTCAATGCAAAATACCAGATGAATTGCGGTTCTTTTGAGGTTGTAACGTTTATTCCTTAAAGTAGCAGGCTGAAGGTGAAGTACACACTGAGAGCTGGACTTGCTGGTTATAAACTTCCGATCACATTAATGCTGTTTGCAGCACTTTATGCTGTCTTCATGAGGAATTAGGAACATGTATTCCTTAGTTCAGTGTATTGCATAGTCTGGGATGAACTGAAGCCGTGAGAGGATCTTTGGTGTAATAAATAAAAACATACCAAGGAGCTTTCAGGTTATATGTTAAATTACACCAGAACACAATGTCAGCTTTAGATCTACCTCACTTCTCTTCCTTCCAGGCTAAGAGGTGTCCTGTAATAAAAGCTTGGGTGGTTTTTTTTTTTCCTACTTCCCCGAATGAGCTGCTCTCATGTTTCTTTGGGTTACATATGCTTTCAGATACAGTTCCAGTCAAATGACAGCATGTTTGCTGGAAAAAGTGAGCTGAAGAGATGATGGGTGACTGGAGACTTTTTTTTTTTTGTCTGGAGTTCTGAGTTCACAGCTAGGAAAGCAGTCATGGCACTTGAAGTGCAAATTTCCCCTACATGGCCCGCTATTTAATTCTGCAGGAACATGCTGAGACAGACTTAGGGAAGAGGATGGGATTTACCCTTTCATGAGTAAAACTTTTCAAAGTGAGATGAAGAATAAAGACAAACTGTTTTCCTTTTCCTCTGCCTGGCTCAGGGGTTTATTTCTTTGGCAGTCTGGAAAAACGTCTGTCCCTCCCATCTCTCCAGTCAGTCACACCATAAACTGCTCATAGTACTTGGCTGCCCTGGGTGATTCCTTTCTGTAGAACAGAGCTAGCTCCACTGGGCTGTTAAATGCTTTGTTTTAATGTGTGACCACTGTGTATGTTTACGGAGCATCTCTTAAGTAACCTCATTTATCTGGTCCGTAAGAGACACGTTCTTCCTGTTCCTTCAGGTCTTCGGAAGAAGATGCTCTTCTGGTGGAAGCTGTCTAGTCTTGACTCAACAATTTTCATTCCATTGGACCTGTCGGTTGTCCCCACCACTAGAAAAAGCACTTCCTTTTCAATAGTACGATTTCTCCAGCCTGTGAAGCCAGACATGACTGGTCAGCTTTTGTCTGCACTGACTGCTGGAAGCTCTGCATCACACCTGGCCCCAGCAGCCTGCTTGGAGGTGGCAGTCTGGGTGCTCACGGCTGTTCTCTGACAGTGCAGGACCATCCTTCTGGAGCTCAAGCAGCAGGAGACTCAGCACTGCTCTCAGTTGTCCCTTCTGCCTGTCATTCCTACCAGGGAAGCTGCTGTCGTTTGCCTGGGGATACCTCTGTTAACAAAAGCCCCTATACTTTAAGGAGGCATTCAGGTGCTTGTTTCTTTCTGTAGCATCATGTGGTATGATAACTGTAAAGCAAGGCATGCAGTTGTGGTTTGGGAGAACTGACTTATTAGACTCGCATCCTAGCCAAGGTTTTCTAAACTGCTGAGGGTTTTTTTATTAGAATACTTCTTAGCATCAGGGCTGAACAGTGCTGCAGTAAATCAGAACCTGAAGAAATCATCAAACTGGCTCTTGAAAGAAGAGTAATCATGCATTTAAGGCCAAGGTTTTTCAAGGAGACAAGGATAATAACAAAAACTGTCATTCTCTAATACTTGCATGAGAGTTTGGGTATGTGGTTATCTAGGAGACAACCAATAAACATCTGGCTGCTCTCAAATCCACAGGGCTTGTTTCTTGTTATAGTTGGCAAATGGTATGTAGCTTTTCTTATGCAAAGTACTTGAGCAGAAAACATCTTCTCTGTAGTGAGGCACTGATAAAACTATTTAGTTATCTTTGTTTTCCTAACTTTGCCCCCTGACCTGATGGATTGCATTCCAGGTTGCATAGGACTGCCTGAGCCTTAAGCCTGGTGCTGGAGATTGCTGCTGGACACGAATGCCACTGGCAGCTGGACAGGCTTGCCTGAAGGGCAGAATGTGTGCTGAACACCCAACATCAAATCAGGACAGAATCTCCTGCATCACCTTGAGGCATCATTTTTGACCACTTGGGTTGTGCGCTGGTTGTTTCTCTCTTTGGGCTTCCAGAAAAAGTGGGATCTGATAACCGAACTCTCTGACCAGGTATGGTGGTACTCTCAATTACCTTTGTTCCTTCTGATTTTAATTCTTAGGAATTGAGAGGCTGTTTCTGCTGATTAGGTTTCACTGGCCAATGTACAGCTGGATGTGAAATGCAGGAATCCTGAAACGGTGGCAGAACTTGGAAGTTACACAGTCCTAAAACTGGAGAAATACAAAAGCTGGGTTGATTCAAGTAATTGCAGGTTGGAGGTTAACTGCTCTGTAGGCAAGCTGCAAGGCACAGCTTGGTGAGCAGGAGCTTTGGGCTTGGATGAGCTGACGTGCCAAAGCTGGCAGGAGAAGTTGGGTACCGTTGAAAGAAATGTTGTTCTTGTTAATAAAGTGGAAGCTTCAGAAGTTGAAAGTCACTAAGGAAACAAGAAACCTTGGCTCCAGTGGGACAGGGAGTATGTGAGGGTGTCTTTGTTCACTTCCAATTTGTTTTCACTCGAGCTACTGTTTCATCAATATTGTCCTCGAAACCTTGGCTGTTACCCAAGGAGGAAAGCTAAAAGTGATGGAATGCCTTTCCAAAAAGCATTGAAACAAAACGATTGGTAGCCTCACGAGGTCGAAGGCTTCTATAGGCAAGTTTCAGGTGTGGCTGAACTGTTGTGTATTAGGGCCTTTTTCTGAACAGTTCTCTAAGCCTGCTTTGAGAAACCTCAGTCCTTAGTGTATGGTGTAGTCAGCTTTAGGCGTGTAACGGCAGTAGCCATATTTATTACCTCTTATAAATCTCAGTGATTGTTGCTTCTCCTGGAGCTGCAGTAGGAGAATAGAGATAAATGACTGCATTGTCACAAAAACACTCTGCCAAAATCCTTGCTGTGTATCTAGTCTTCCTCTCTTTTTTTGGGGGGGGAGGACGGTGGAATAATGATCTGCATTACAATTGTTTCCCATATACGGAACCGTTCTTCAGCCCTGCTCTCTTCTTACAAATCTGTGTATCAATCAGAAGTCCTTGAATTCATCAGAAGTCCTTAAATCCCTCTTAGTTTTTCTGGGGAATGTGATGTACTTGACACTCTTAACTCTGTCTCAGACCATGTCCATGTTGCTTGAGTCTGCCTGCTTGCTCTGTAGGAGCAAGTTTGGGTTACTCAGTTATCAAGGCAGGCATCCTGTTGTGAACTGGATGCAGAATGTCACATTTGAATTTAACTGTGGCTGAATCTGATCTGTTGCTTAGAGACAGTCTTTCTGAGCAGTATTAAGACAGCAGGTTCCATAGGAGCTACAAAACATTTCGAACTTCAGATGAGAACTGGATCTTGTCTTTGCCTCGGTGATTTAACTTCTCATACAGCTGCTGCTTCTGAACAGGGGAAGCTTTCAAATCTACCTTAGGTCCACAGATGGCTAAATGCTTTTTTTTCCTAATAGGAGACAACTGTTGCTGTTTCCATCTTGCCTAAAGATTTTTGCTCAGAAAGTGGACTGGTATCTCTGCCAAAGATTGGCGCTAGTTCTGCTGCTAATGAGATTGATGAGAACTGCAGTCACCCATACTTGAAACATTTGGGCAAAGTTTTTGATAGATTCTAGACATATTTGTTCTTCAAATAAGAACTTCTATGGTATTGTTACCTCCATGGTCATTTCTCCCATACTCTAGGCCTAAAGCACTTCCTTTTTCTTCTAATGAGCCAAATGAGGTCTTTGCATTTATCAGTAATGAAAGGTATGTTTACAGCATGGTCTAATGTAGAAGTATATAGTTTAGTGTTCTGGAATCAGTTGGGTTTTGACAGGATTAAGCTATAATCTTACACACAAGAGCACACTAACTGCTGTCATCTTATGCAGCTATGATTGCAAGAATCTGAGCTTATGCATTTCAAGCAAGCTTGATGTCTGCAGCTGTGCTTCAGTTTGCAATAGATGTTTAGGTCATTGTGGGTATCCCTTGACTGTAAGCAGAAAGCTGGTATTCTGTTCACTTGAAAAGCAGGTACAGCACAAGTGTAGATAATGCTATTCTAAGGTGGAGAGGTTGTGGTTTTGGAAAGAGAAAGCACATCTCATTGCCCCCTTTGAGTGAATGAAGAGGCAACATCTTTTCTATGGGCTCAGTGACATGGGACAAAAAGAAGAAAAAAGTGATCTAAAAATGCACCTAGGACAGTTTGGCTGTGCAGGATTCAAAAGATATTGTTCTGAGGCAGATTGAACGTGGTGATAATTTGGCTTATATAAGTTCTGCCTTTTGGCTGCCTGTTAACACTGACAAATCCTGGCATAACAAAGCTACGAGGTGTGGGGCCAGCTGGTCCTTTGTGTCTGAACAGATCTTGCAGGCCATGTGCAGATGATTACAGAAATACGATGCATTCATCCTGGGTTTAGGTACCTTGTGTGGGGCTCTGGAACTAGTAACAGCAAAAGTCCATCAGCAATGTGGTGTACCAGGGCTCTGCGTTCCTGAGTGCTCTGCAGCTTGGAGGGTTGCAGCTAGCATCATCTATTTCCCTAGCATTTGCTTTCAGAACAACTCAAAATATCTTAAGTTTTGAAGTAACTTTTAGGCAGCCTTATCTATATAGCATCTAAATTTAGCTCAAGGAAATGTTCTTTGTGTTCATTATGGGCTTTTAGGATGTCAGAGAGAAGAACACTATGTACTCTGAATATACTATACTACTGAATTTGACATGCATTGTCACTCTTCAGCTTTGAAGCTGAGTATCCATCTCTGATTTTTCTGGAAACATGTTTGCCAGCTGTGGGAATGCTGAAAGACAGGGACTTCTGAACTGTGCGGTGTGTACAGAACTGCACAGCTGGAAGCCTGGTCAGCAAGGCTAATATGGGAATTGCTGATTTCTGTTAAAATGGAATTGCTATTGAGAACGCTGTCATTAAGTCCTGGCTGGCAAGAGAAGGGGTGTTAGACAACTGGGTGGCTTTGGGAGTTGCCCACGGAGAATATAGTGATGATTAAGAAAGCATAAATTGGCTAGCAAAGCCTGAGGGGGTGGATTAATCTGGCCTTCCAAAATTGACCAAATCAGGAAAACCATAATTACAACTGAGCATTAAGAAGTAGTTCCACAGTTTGGCCGGATTCCTATTTGTTCAAATTAACAAAGCTATGACTATAAGTCAGGATCACTGTTATTCTTGTCAGGGCTTCTCTTTGCAGTTGCAAATGCTTGAGCTTGAAAAGATGACAGAAGAAACACTTTGCACAGCTTGAGCTGCAGGGTGCTCTTGTACCATCTGTCTGACCTCTTGCACTGCAAGCAATACATTTTTTTGTGATTCCTCTATGGAACACCAACTTCTGTTAAACTGCTTCCTGAGGCACTTGATCTCTAGGTATTAAGGGAGAGATCCTGGTCCTCACCTTCTGGAGTACTGAGAGACTGATCCTTTGCTTGATGTATTCCAAAGGTTATTCACCACCTCTGTTAAGGAGCTGTACCTTGTAAGCTTATTTCCTTCCTTAATACTTGACTTTTATTCTTAACAATTTTTTGTCTTTTATTATAAAAGCCATTTAATGCCTAGTAGTTTTCCTTCCTAAGGATAAGCTTTAAATGTAATGACACTGACTAATTACAAGTGCCTTAGTGCACAGTCAAGGCTACTAGAGAATGCATTGTTTCAGAGTGAGGATCTGGGGAAGGTTTCAGCTTTTGGATCCAGTTCATGAGTCTTAGCATTTGCGTGTCTGGGCTTGGGAGGGATGGGGTACGGTGAAGTGCATCTGTGCTGTATTTCTCTGTGAAAAGGAGTGGAATAGGCGAAGAATTTGTTCCGAGGAATTTAGTTACTCCTCTAAATTGTTGTGGAAAAACACCTACAGCTGCTCAGCAGCCACCACCCTAACAACAGAGGAACAGCACTTGGTCTGCGTTCAAGCGGTATCATGTAGTGGCCTAAGAGGCACAGTTGTCAAAGTGTGCTTTCCTGTTACTTTCCATTTACTTGTTATTGGTGTTCCATAGTGCTGTTGTTGCACTGAGTCATTTCTTCCAAGTGTCTTGCAACTTGCACTCCCAAGTTGGTTTCAGCAACCATGCTTTAAACCATGAATTTCATATGGAAGTGCTGGCATTGTGCAAGAGCTTCTCTAGGTACTATATTCTGTTCCATAGTATGTGGCTGTGTGCATTAGGAAAGGGGCCCTTTGGCTTTGGTGGGTTTGCTGAGGTGGAGAGCATTGCACTTCTACAGACTAAGCAATGCACTTGTGCTGGTAAAATGTTGATCTTTAAAGACAGCAGATGCTTGTCACTAACAACACATCCTTAAAGCAGATGGGAGCAGTAATAATACTGTAAGAAAGTGGTGAAACAGCACTACCAGGGCCTGGAAGAGACCAAGTGCCCTCCTGGTGATGACGTACTTCATACTTTCACATCCAACTGCTGAGTACAACTCTTAGTGCCCCACAGGGTACTTGGGTGTTCCTGCTTCCCTTTTTTGAGGGTAGCTCTTTTTTGAGCTCCAGGAATTTATTACTGGGCCATATTCATGTGCTGCTTTTGATTGTACCTGTGTGATCACTGAGTGATAATTCCCTTGCGTTATTTTGTTATCTGTAGCACCTTTTCTCTCCACTCCTGCAACTCTACTCTTATAGACAAGTAAGCCCTGTTCTTCCTTTGAGGCAAGATGAGTTGAAGTTTAGACCCAGTACACCAGTCTAAGGAAGTGTGTGAAGTATTTTTGGACTTAATGGATATAGAAATTACAACTCTTTTTTTTCATGTGCTTAGAATAGCTGGCTCCAAATCTACCTTAAACCGGTATTTTGATACTTGAGCTTGGAGCTGTGGATGGGAGTGATGTATGTAGTGATAGCATATAGCCCTGAACGTGATGCTGTCAGTTAGAAAGCCTTTTGTGGGTTGGTTCCAGAAACCTCCTGCCAGCATTTCCCCAATACTGTCTGCGCTTGCTCAGGTGGCATTTAACATGCCCATGCAAAATGGGGGTGCCTTTTTTCCTCCTTTGCCATCTTTTCAAACCCAGACCTCTTGTGCTATGATTCCTGGAGGACAGAATCAGTTCAATTGTTTGATTTGTTTGGAACAAACCAATATTTAGTGCCAACAGTGACACCCAGTAAAGGATCAACTGAGAGCCAGGACTGAGAAACCAGTCAGTCTCTTGCAGGATTCACCATCTCTGTTTGTTGCAGATATCTGTCTATGCTGTGTACACCAGTGTACAGATATACACGCTGTTCACACATGCTGCTGAGTACTTTATGCAACAAGAAGGAAGCAATGACTGTCCTTCCCCAGCCGCTGAATACGTTCACAGCCAATTATTTACTCAGAGTGCACTTTTTGGAAACTAGCCTAGGTTTATTCCAATTGTGTTGGGTTTTTGGTTTTTTTTTTGTTTGTTTTCCATTTAGGATGAAAAATGAACAAGAGGGGTCCTTGCGAGATCTGTTTAGCTTTAGGAGCCTTTTCACGTCTGAGATTGTCTTTTGGTGCGCTTTCACTTTGTAATGTTTAAGCACTGTCATTGCATTACATGACAAATGACTCTGAAATGGCTTGCTCTTCCATCTTCTCTCCAGTGGCTGCACTATGTACACAGTGAAGTGTGTATTTTGGGAGTGTTTTCTGCTTTGTATAAATGTGATGCTACAACGGGAAAGCTACTGTAGTGAGGTCTTTGTTGCTTGCTTTAAGTGCGCATCACAGCATTGGACTGGTCCCGGACCCAATACTGTCTTTTGTACGGAAAGAACAGTGTTTTTTGGCTGCACTTTGTCATATGTGTACTTCAGCCACAACTGCAGCTCTAATGTTCTACCTTAGATTCAGCATTTCCTTCTACCTGAGTCTGTCTTCCCCTACACTGATATAAAACAAAAACTGCTATTAAAATCAGTGGAGTATTCTGTAGCTCTCTAGCTTTCAGTGTTCTTACAAAGGAATAATTAACAGTAATTTGTTTTGTTAGATTTCTGTGAGGTTACTTGTTCTGAGCAGACTTCCTCTGATCATTACTTATGCAAGAAGTTCAGTTGGAGTCTGTCACTAGTTTGTATCCCCAAAGCTGATGTGTATGAAATGAGAAGGAACGATGCTATGTTTAGAGCCACAGTCAGCAAAAAGGGGACCACTGGTCACTGGCCTCTTGTAATTGCTTCGCCTTGTGGCAACAGGTTTGGCTTGAGTTTTTAGCTTTTGCTGTACAGAGAAGAAATGAAAAACTCTGCACCCAAAATTGGAAGAAACCTTCATGTAATGGATGGCTCTTTTCTTAAATGGCACGCATTTATCTTTTGTGAATGGCATGTGGTCACAGTTGGGACATTGGGTTTTGTCCCAAAAGACGTGCAATCTGTGTGTCTGACGCAGCTCCTGCGACTCAGTTCCCATGCTTTGAGTTTAAGACTGAAGAGGACTGTCCTCATCTTCAGAAGTCCATTTTGTAACTACACTTAGCCTCCAAGTTTACTAAGGATGCCAGCAGTGACCAAATACAAAACCACTATCATCCGGTATAAGCTACAAGGCAGGAAAAGACTTCATGTGTATTTAAAGCATATTCAAATACAAACCCATATTGGAAACTAATGTATTCTACAAAGAATTGGAAAGAATTTGAAGTGCTTTAGGGCTTCTTGTGATTTTATTTTATTTTAGGCAAACTCAAGCAGCATCCCGTAAAAGAACACCACCTACATTAAAGACATGGTAGAAGAAGAGGTAGGGAGACAGAAGGAAGGAGAACAGTATCTGAAGAACACTAGCTTCATTTCAGAAAAGGAAACAACCCATGTGACATGCAAAAGCAATGAGTTTTAATAGCTTTTAATATGTTTTTAAACATTTCCATCACCCCTCTACATTTTCAGACACAGCTTGGCCATAAATCAAAGTAAAAACAAACACACGCATCCAAGCTAGCCATTAGGCTGAAACAGAAATAAAACACTGGAGGGGGTGGGAGAAGGCGGGGGAGTACTGAGTTTACATCAGCAAGGTTAAGGAACAGGCAGACAAAACATTCAGCAGCAGGGGGAATACATCCTGCTTTCATTTTGGCCTGCTCACAAGCCAGTGCTAGAAATGGAAACTTGTTGATTGTACTAGCCAGCTATGGGCAAGTAAGCTGCATTGCTTTGCAAGTGAGAGGTCTGCTGGGAAGTGGTGGTACTTAGGACTTGCTTTTAATGTCAGCCTGCTCCAAAGCTACTGCAGAAGCCACTTGTTGACTGAAGCTTATTTCCGTCCCTCAAATGAGGGATCAAGTATCAGTGTTCTTTGCTGCTTCTGTCTCTAGTTGTGTTAGGCCTTGGCTGGTGCTAGTCAGTTTAATGCAATGAGGCCATTATCTCCTTTATTACTTTAGAAGAGTATTTCTAGGTCTGCACTTATCCTCTGTTTTAGGTCAGTAAAGGAAATCAGTTGTATATGATGCTCTAGAGTCAGTTTCATACATTGCAAGACAGAGAAACTGCCAGAACTTAAGTGAGAGCACAGCTGAAATCATAGAATCATTTAGATTGAGGAAGAACTGCAAGATCTTGAGGTCTAAATGTTCACTGACACTACCATGTCTACCACTAAACCTCATCCGTAAGTGCTACATCCATATCTCCTAAATACCTCAGGGACAGTGACTCCACCACATCCCTGTGGTGGGGTGGGGCAGCCTGTTCCAATGCTTCACCACCATGTATTTTCTGAGCACTGTCTTTGTGCCAAAGACTAATTTTTCTATTGATAATCACCTTAAACTCAGCCTGTCCTCATTATTTCATTTAACAGAGTCTGGGTCATCAGGAGCCTAGGGCTCCTTTGTTTTGTAGAAACTCCTCCCTAGGCACAGAGCCATCAGTCAATAGGATGCACTTTCCTTTCTTAGTAAAAGTTGATAAGAGGTAGTGAAGAGGAACAGCCCAATCATTGATGCTTTTGTAATTTTCTTCCATCTGTCTTATCAACCCCATCTGTTCTCAGAAGACTTCTAAGGATGGAGACTAGCATGATGAGAATACCAATAATGATGTCTTTATAGTCTAGACAGGCAGAACAGAGAAGAAATTTCAGCAACCTATTGAAGGTAATGCAGCAGGCAACTGGCCTGACCACGTCGATGGTGTTCCTATGCAGTATGATTCTCAGTAATACATGCTGTTAGTTCAAGTGTCCACATGTGTACTCTCTTGGAGTGCTGACAGATTGAGCTCTAGTAGGTTCAGCAGCCTTATTCTGATGTTGCTTTCTCCAGCCGTCTGTTCGATCCCTGAGCCAGAGGGAGAGCCTTGTGTTTCAAGGCAGCTGGATGGGATGTCTGTGTCCTTGTCACAGGTCGCAGATGAGCATCCTCTTGCAAAGCTCTGTTTAGCAAAGCTCTGTTTAGTAGGCTCAAAAAGCCCTTCAGATTCTCCCCTGCTAACAAAGCTGTGGATCTTTACAGCTGCCATCCAGTTGTTCTGAACCTCTGCTGATTAGCACCATCTAAGGCGTAAGTGGTCACCTTAGGTGAAAGGCACTCCCTTGTTTTATAGAGCACTGAAGCTTTAGGCTGATGAAAGTTTTATTTCCTGGATTGGGAAAAAAATAAAATCCATGGGTTTTTCACCCACAGCCTCTACTATACTTAGAATGTCTTAAACCACTGCAAGCTTCAGACCTGAAGGGGTTATTATGTGTATGTACTTGTATTTGTTTTTTTTATTGTGAAAGAATAATCAAAAGAGATTTTGTGGTTCTGTTTGGCAATGATGAAGTAATTAAATTGTGTTTTGAGGAACGGTGGGGAAAGAAATGATGAGAGATGGGGAGGGGTGGAGGGAAGCAAAGGAGGAGATTCAGGAGTTACTGAGAATAACTTACTAACCCTTCCCTGATTGCTCTTGCAAGCCACAGTCTTTACCTCACAAGGGTGGATTGCTGCCAAGGGAAAGAGAATTAAGATCGCATCAAACCCTGCACTTCTTATTTAAAGACATTAAAAGCTAGAAAAGTACCCAGACCGCCCTGGAAGGTTCTAAGTAGCCCCTGTATTGACTCATCCAAAAAGATTCCCCTATTGTCCTGTATTTTCCAGCCTGCCAGACAAGCAAGTGTTTCAGAGCATATAAGTGTGTATACACATGTATGTATGTATGCCATAGCAACAGAATTCATAACAGCTTCAGGGTTTCCACGTCAGGCACCTGGAATGAAAGCAGTACGCTGTAGTGACCAAAACACTGGAGACGTTCACAGCACTGTCAGCCCTCAATATTCAGTTTTAATTCCAATAATCTTGAAAACTACATTTCGTCTTTTGAATCCTTGGGTTTTGGTTTCCTGTAATTAGGTGAGGTGATCAGAATTTATTTTCCTCTCAAGTCTTAAAATTCTTCGGCCAGACTCTTACTGGGGAGGCTGTGGATTGCTAAGTAACTTCCCCTTTTTCCTATCCCAAATGTTTGGACGTGTGCAATTCCAAATTAGCATGTGCTTGCATTTTTGTGTCTTTAAAGTCCGTCTGATCAATTTGCCAATTGGAGGTGGATGCACTGCAAATACGCAGCTGTAAGCAGGCGTGCGGAGTGCCCCGAGCAAGGCTTGCCAAGGGGAGAGTGGAACATCAGGTCATTAAGGAAGAACATACACTGCTGCAGAGATCTGCCGTTGTGGTGCACGATGGAGCAGCACGTAGGTGTTTGGGGAAATGTGATTTTTCCAACAATAGGGAGGGTTGTGGGAAAGCTGAGGAGAGTTCAAAATTTGGTTTGGATCCAACTTTCCTCTAAAGTGATTAATTTACTACAGAAGTCACTGCTGGGGGTAGAGAGAACAGAGGAGTTCTGTGTTGTTCCTTTTTCACATATGTTAGGAAACCGTTCTTATTTCTGAGTGCATCTCTCCTTTGTTACCACCCTAGAGCCAGTTCAGAAGAACAGCCAATTTTGAAGAACACTTTCTCTCAGTAGAGCTTAAGTAATACGAGAGCAACATGCATTGTTGTGGGTGCAGCAGTCCTGCAGAGAATTTCCTGACCACTCACTAAGCAGCTTTGAGCATACTTGCAGTAAACATGACTGGTGAGAAAACAGCATTTAATCAAAAGAAAACTTCATCTGTGATGTACAGTAGTTGAGAGCTTTGTCTTTTCTCAAGATGCATGTCCAAATACTCATTTCTGGTTTTGAATTTGAGTCCTTGAATGCAAGCTTTGCTGTAGTATCCAGGTATTTTGTATGTATTGCAACTGAGCTTGGCTTCTTGCATGGAAAACCAGGACAAACCATTGCCTCAGACATAGTTAGACAACTAGCAGAAAGAAAGAGTCAAAGGGGAACAGGGAAAGAAATAGGCGTGTTGAGCCCTGGAGCTTTCCCGTACTGCACGTGTCTCCTTTCCTTGGCAACGGGGAAATTTACATACGTATATCCTTCTGAAATCCCCTTGTATTTGCAAAGATATCACCTCTGTCGAAGAGGTGTTCTTTAAATTAGTAATTCTCTACTTTCTATTTACTCTGTGCATGCCAAGGGTTTGAGTCAGAGCTTTGCAGTCAGATTCTCCTCGACTGGTTCTGATTAGAGGCCGAGTGATGGAGCAGAGGGTCTGGCATGGCTCCAACTGGATTCCATGATGTCTCGACTTTAATGTAGTTAAATCCCAGACCTGGTGGTGTAGTTTACTGCTGTTGACTTTCACCTTGCCTGTGGAACTGCAGAAAGCACAGCATGCTTTAGCTGACTTAAGGTCAAAGGCAAAATTCTTAGCATGGTTCTTTTTAGAGCCAATCAAATAATCAATAATACTGTACTATTACTAAAAACAATTGTAACACAAGCTACTTCTGTTTGTACTAGTATATTAATGGAGATTGTCTGCCCAGTCGTCTTTGAGATTCTTGTTTCATACCAGACATTGCTACTGCTCCTAAGCAGTAAAATGGTCCCTTCCGGAAGAAAGTCAATATACACTGAATAAATGTATTCTTCTTAATCTTCTTCATTAAGATCACATGTTTTTGTGACTCTGTTTTTATGTAGCTCATCAGTTAACTCAGTGTTACTATTCATTGGCTGCAGTGAAGTTTTTTACACTGATAATCAGCAAAAAATGTCCTGTATACTTTTCTACATGCGAGGCTATATCCTACCACTAATGTGTTTAACTTACAGTTAATATAAGTAGACTTGATAACCTTTCAAATGCTGAAAAAACATTTTAGCACAGATGTTTGTGTCAAGCAATATTTGACTTCCTGGTAGAATTCACATTTTTTGGTTTAAAAGCGTCTCACCATTAAAGGTAAATCAAAAAGTTTAAAAGGTAAAACAAAACAACAACAACAAAAAACACAAACTACAGTACAAATCATAACGATCTGACATAAAAATTTCCTGCTGATACTATTAAGCAGCTCAGTCTCCTGGGTTTACTGTTCAGCCAGAGCTGGTCTACTTTTTGGATGTCATTAAGGAAAACACTCTTGCACATTCCCAGTTTCTGTCCTTCCAGTGGAATTACTTGCATACTTAAACTAGACACATGTTTTAAAGTCTTGCTGAATTAGAACTCTAATCTTTACTTTCATCTCTTCGTATATAAAAAAAAAAATTCTGTAAAACTGTGTGCTGGCAGCTGTGAGCTTCAAGGAATGGACTGCGTGTTCATGTATGTACTGATGACTTGGGAGAATTCATATATGCCTGCACAGGACCAAAAACAGGATGTGTGACGTGCCAGATGTGCGTGTCATGGTGAGATGGTTTGTCTGAAACTTCTGAACATCTGATAGCTTCAAGTACTGGAAATCTAGAAGCTTAGAGCTCTGTCCGGAGTATTTAAGTAGGTGAACTGAGTTCAAGTTTTTGGTTCACCTGACTTCAACTCCCACAGAGGGACTCACTGTGGCTTACTTAAAAATATAGCTGTTGATATGCACAGCTTGTGTAGTTTTACAAATACGTGCAGTTTGCCTAAAGAGGAACTCACTTTCCTTTCCAGCTTAAACGTTTTAAATATTTTTATTTCTTTAATGAAAGGATTACCATGAGCAGAACAAGTTGAGTCTCCCTCCATTGGTCCGTACAGGCATTTTTAAGAAGACTAGAACCTCAGAGTATTAAAGGCATTTGGAGCTGAAATAGCATACATACGTTGCTTGTGGGATGTGTGTATTTGGATAGTGCTTATGCTGCTTGTTTGAATGATTGCACTGGTTGCATCTGGTAGGAAATTTGCAGATGGATTTGTGACCCAGTGCATTTTGGTGACAGTTGATATGTTCCTCAAGAGAATCTATGGTACTTGAGCACTGGTAATTCACCTTGGCCTGGATTTCTAGAGAAATATATTGTATAGTTCCTTTATTTTTTTTTTTCTTGGCTAACAAGTTTGATTTGAGTGCCTTTTTTAATGCAGGAAATGGGGCAAGATATTTCAGTGGTGTCTGGGGAGGAGCTATACTTCTTGTTTTTAAGCAGTAATTTTGTTGGGTTTAATGTATTTATTTTCCCCTGCAGTCTCTGTATTTTGGTCTGACTATACGAGTTTTCATATGGGATCTGGCCCAAAGCCTCTAGAAATTGATGGAAAGGCTCCCACTGAATTAAGTAGGCTTTGGACAAGCCCCATCTTTTAGGAGAGAGCCTCCTTGTCTTGATTTTCATTCTCTCTTCTTATTTCTCTCTGCATAAATTACAAGGTCATTTGGAGTCTTTGTATTTTGTTGAAGGATGAGCTTAACATATGGAAGCTTATTCAAACTGGCTCTTTTCCATGCTAAAAACACTTCAGGAAAAGCACTGTTCTCTGCTAAACATTACTGAAAAGATGACGTGTGTAGGATCTAGAAGTAGATGACTGATTCCTGTGTTGTTGTAGTGGAGGGTTTTTTTTATGGGATTTCTTTTTTGTTCTTGAAAAACTCAGCTACGCTTTGCGGTGGAAACTTTTATGCATTTTTATCCAATCTTGAATGGGGAAGCAGCATACAGTAGCTTTATTATTAACCTGCTAATGCTCCCAGGAATTCTCTTGTTCGTAGAGTGAGTGGCCTTGAATTATTTTGAGTTGATATAAAAAGAAGTCTTTCATGTATCTGCAAAATGTTGAGATTAAAAGGATGAAATATGATTGAACTGTATTCAGAATCTTTGCTTGTGGCTTTGGGCTAGAATTTCACCTTGAATATAAACAAATTTCTTCAATCTCTGTCTACTTTCTCAATAGTCAGAGTACTTCTTATAGACCACATGGTGGCCATGTTGGGAAATTATTGTGTAGAGATAGCCTACTCCAACCAGTGAACTGCTAGAGATATGCTATCCAGTAAGCATATGTTTTAAGATTTTAGATAATTAGATTTATCTGTTTTCCTTTCTGCTTTACAGTAGTGGATTGGAGCCTGCTAATCATCAGAAAATGTGTAGAAAATAGATCTGACTACTGTAGAAAAGAAGTGTAGATGCAGTCTTCTGCCACAGAAATTCATGGAGGTATAAAACAGATATAAAGCTGTAGCAATTTAAACCTAAAAGTAGGAGCTCAGCATCACTGTATACCAGACTGAAGTCTTACAAGATCAGGATTACTGAGTTATTTTTGTCTCTCTTAATCAGTGAGTGCTATTGTAAGAATGGGTGTGAACTAAGTTTTCTGTATTTGCATTCCTGTTTCTATTTCCCAAATACATTCATGTTCAAACCTTAAAGCTTCAAACTTAAGAAGGATGTTACTGGAAAGTAGAAAGAACCTCAAATATTTACTGGGCATCTTCTAAGGCTGTCAGCCAGTGCAAATATAGGATTTCTCTTTATTGATGTCTGCTTCAGCTGATCTACATCTTTTTTCCTCTGATCAGTTTTATCATCCTCTCTTTTGAATTTTGCTTGTTTGGTTCTACTGTTTGAGCATCTGTTGGTCTAAGCTTTGAATATTTGTCCCAACTGGGAATGAAAACCAATGAGCTTTTTTATTCATCTGACTTACAATATTGTTGTATTGTTCAGTAAACTCTAAATGCTTGTGATAAGTTTCACTTAAGACCTTTGGTAAACTGGGCTTCCTATCTGTAAATTCAACTGGTGTTACAGTGTGAAACATAGTCTGAAAGAAGGACTGACTTGTTGCTGTTTCACTTTTTTTTCATGGTACACATACAGATGTCTCAATACAAAGAGGCAGTTTTCATCCTTTTGAGATGCTCTTATAACCTTTAATGTTTTATTTCAAGTGTCATCTGTTAAAGTTGGCATCGCTGACTGTCATAGTGAATGTACATGCTCACGTTATGACTAGTTCTCTTCTTTCAAAACAAAGAGTGGGACTGGGACAAAATGGGACCTAAAGATGGCTCAGAATACAGAAGTGAAGCTTCTGACCTTCAGATATTTACTTTTCGTGCTGATTCACAGGAATCCTTTTCTAGAGATGACAGAAAAAATAGAATCCTGCCTTATTTCAGGACACAACTTCATGGAAATATCCAAGCTTTGACCACAGCTGCATCTAAAACACAGAGAATAAATTGGAGCCCTGGATCCAGCTCTGGGAGGTCATCTAATCTCTCAGTTGAACCGAAGGGAGCCACTGCTCCTTGGCTACTCACGAAGGGGTTCTCTTTCCCTGGGTTCGGACCCCGCACCCCATTGCAGCCGCGCGTTTCAGCACCGCGGTGGGGAACAGCGCCCGCGCGGAGCCGGCGGGACCCAGAGGACTGGGGTCCTCCACACCCCGCCCCTCCTCGTCCCCTCTGTAGCTTCTGCTTAACCATCTTCAGGAACGTAACTCAATTCGCTATGCTCTTGGCGAGCTGTGAGTGTTGCAATAACAATTACTATGTGAAACTATTGCATGGCTGGGTGAAAGCTAATTCTTGTGTCTCCCCCTGTTGAAGTGTTGCCATCATCAACAATTTGCACTGAAAGCAAGCGTGTAAAAGTTCTGGGTTGATGATTTATGGGAAATGGAGATAACTGGAAGGAAGGACATTGAGGTATTAAATTTTTGTTAAAAAATTAAACTGTGGAGACTATTAATAAAGTCTACAAAGTTAATATGTGCATGTTAGCATGCGGAACTTGTATTCTGTTGAACTGAAATGGGCTACACTGGCTGTTTTGAAGAACTGCAAGGGGACAGTTCTGGAATAATCTGAGGCTGTTCCTAAATCAAGATTCACTGGCTAATTTCTGAAAGAGACTATGAGAACTTTTAAACTCCTTATTTAAAAATACTGTCTCTTTGGCAAAAACCCTCATTAACACTATGAATATCCTTTGTTTCCTTGAGTCCAGGCATGTCTTCGAATAGGATAAAGGATTTCTGTAGAAGAGGACTGGGATATGGAAAAGTGTTTGGTTGAGTGTGGAGGGATTTTGATTTCATCTTAAAGTTTTTGCAGCTTTTTGTGGTAAAATGCTACTGCTTGGTGGCATTGAGTGAAGAAAGACTTTTATTGAAATATGTACACGTCCTGAGGCTGGAGGAGGCAACATTTTCTATTAAGCAAGGTATGTCTCAATAGTCAGCTAGAATTCTGTTGTTAGTTATGCTGATTATGCATTACCATTTTTCATGTGCTTTGTAACAGAAGGGCATGATACTACAAATATGACTATACACTGTTCACTTTTGGAGTTCATCATGAGCAGCTGCAGAGGCTGTTTTGGTGCTTTGTATTTTGGACTTCGTTGAAAAATCCCTGCCCACCTCCATGTATCACTCTTCCAGTACATCCACTTTCTGAAGCACCATAGTCCCAACTTTTGTTTGGTAGCTTCATGTGCGCGGCCTCTTAAGTACTACACCCTTTTGTTCAAGTTGTTATTCACTTCTGAGTATCAGCCATGTCCCTATTTTGTACTAAAATTTTGGGATTTGGCTTATTTTTCATTAAGTGTGCTATTTTCTTTTTGTCTTCTCAAGCAGATTTGGGAAATATTTCCCATGAAAATGAATCCTGATTCAGGTCTAAACTTTCCTTGTGTTCCAGGACTTCAGGCTTCTTTTCTAAAACTGAAGTTTTGTTTTTTTCATTAGTGTTAATCCCCAACACATGTCACTTCCTTCATAAAAATGCAATAAAACACTGTAATAAAGTTGTTTTTTTTTTCATTTAACAGGGAAAGAAACTAAAAATGACTTCTCATTCTAACTCCAATAAATTGACAGTTATGTGCTATACTTCCACTGGCTGTTCCCTTTCACTGTAGCATCTGCAAACCTCAGTTCTTAATTCTATAGATAGAAAGTGTGCTTCATTAGACTAAACAATATAGGAATAGCCTGGAACTGTGTATTTTCATCTTTAGCCTTCTGAATGTTAGGCAGCTATTAATGAGAGAAGAGATTATTAACCTCTTTCTCTGCTTTTCTTTAGAAAGATGCTTCTTGGTGCATTCTTTGCAGTAACTTCTTTGGATTATGAGTTCTGTAGATATCTGAATTGGTCAAATGGTAGAGAGAGATCATAGTGAGCAACTCAGTGCTAAGACAGAAATGTTTTATGCTGGAATGCAGATAAAGCAAAAGCACTTGTAGAATTTTGAGGTAGTAAACAGAGACATTGGTGGGTGACTTCTTCAAGACTGCTGTTTTAGAGAATTACATTTTTAATATGCTTGTATGACTTGGCTGAAATCACATTGGGATTTTCACTTAAACTTCTGAATCCAGATTGCTGGAATACCATTCCTTACTGCACTTTATTAATAGTGCTTCTATGCATTGACAGTAGAGAATACAGCCTAGCTTTGTGGGCCTTCTTTGACTCAAGACTTAATAGTGACTATCTTTCTTGCACTATGTGGTTTGACATATTCCTGTTTCTTGTCTATAGTTCTTGGCTGTGCAGGTATGTTACAAGCTAAATAGTGGCTCCAGTGCTAACACAGTCCAGCTGTAGGAGGGAAGTTTTAATTAAAAGGCCTGAAGCAGAAGTTCTTTTCTCCTGCAGACTGGCAAGTGGAAAGGGAAATTAAATTTATTTTTGGTTCTGTGTGGTTTTAAACTTCTTGTTTTTCATGTGTGAAGATAGACCCACGCACTGGCATGGGGTTTGCTGCCAGGTAAGAAGATCTGTGTGTGTTGGGCTGCGTGCCAAAGGAAGCTGTGTGTGTTGCATTTGGCAGCAGCAGAAAATAGCGTTCTTGAGGTGAAAAAGGGCTGACCAAACATCTTCTGGTGTAGCTCTCTGAAATCACTGGCATTAAGCACAGGATGAACTTAAGGCAAATACTGAATATGTGAATTGTCGTTGTTTGAGCTAGAACTGTTTGAACACTGAGCAACTGTTAACGTGTTAGCCCAATTCCCTCTTATGGCAGGAAAATATCATTTACTGTCTTCATTTCACTGACTGGAAAATTGAAATTTCAAGGGCTTCAACCTCAGTAATCTTGATATAAACTGGAACTAATTCTGTTTTTGTGGTGTTACTCCTCACTGGTGCTGATGTAAGTGAAATTTGAAAGCAGCTTTTCCTCTTAGCCAGAAAAAACTGGGACAGCTTATGCAAGCAGAGGAGCCTCCCAGAAACAATGGTGTGGTACCTGTTGACGTTGGCAAATCTGCTCAAATTTCATTTAGAAATAATATAATTAATTGTTACTGTGCTCATTCTGCTGATGCAATCTCTGCTTGTGTGATTGCTGTTTGCTGGCGTCAAAGTTTGTAGATCTACAAAAGCATTTGTCAGCAAATAAAAAGTGAGGCTCTGAGGAAAGTCATTTAAAACTACATCTGAAGCCTAGTGGAATTTGCATTAGTTTCTTTTTTAGTTGCATCAGCTGAGACTCCATTGTGACTACTTGACACTTACCATTTACTAATGCTGAATGGAATGCTAATCGAGAGAGATTTTAATAGAGATGTCAACTGTTCAGAGGACAGCATTTGACAAATGCTGGCAAGTATTTTTACAATTATTTTATATGAGGCTTTTAATGTAGACAAATCCCAAGGTGCTTTATGTTAATCTTCTGGGGGGAGGGAGAAGATGTTGTGATTTGTTCTTGCTTTATTTAATCAGTTGAAACCCTCTGATGTTCTGTCTGTCATAGTAAAAGTCCACTTCTACGGAGTGCCAAGAGAAAGAAGAGCTCATCTTCTAGGTGTAGGGTATTATGGAGCTAGTTAGTTTCTGTTGGGCTCCTTTGCCTCTGGCACTGATTAATATATTCGACTTGTGATTAGAATGGATAGGGTATAGATGAATTTCTTTCTGAAGGTTTTACGTGAAATGACATCGAAGCTACAACACACACTGTGCTGCTTAAATACAGAGTAAAACAAACACTAAAATAGATGTAAAAAACAGTTTATTGGAAGTGGTTATAAAAATAAAACAGGAATCAAATCATCATTCACCACCTCCTGGTACTCAAATGCCACTTCTAATGAGAAACATACTTAGAGCCTCGTAAGATTATGCTATTTAAGAACAATAAAATAGCAAGATTTTCTATATATAGCTGTGATTTAACCTGTAAAAATTCCTATTAGCCTACAGGGAACAGTGGTCTCAGTAGAATAAGATGCTTGAGGGCCTCTCTGAACGCAAGCCCAGGGCCTTGGAGATGTTTTGGAGCCTAACTCTTTGTTTTAAGTGGAGGAAAGAGTTGCTTAAAGACTCTGAGCTTCGGCTGTTGTTGCTTGTAAGAATGTTTAGCATTGTCTCACTGACAGGAGCCTCAGTGAAGGAAGCAAGAAGGCGTCAGACATCCTGTGATAGGAGAGGGGGAGCAACCATGTAAAGCTTGTTACCTGCTTATCTGCCCTGCTGCCCCCTAAGGTTCGTCTTGCAGATACTTGATGTCTTTACGACCATGCTTAGCATAGCTAACTCAGAGGAATTTAGCAGTAGAAGACAACTGCTTCCTGCAGAGAAAAGTAAACATGGGTGTGAAATCACAATTGAAGAAAAAGCTCAGCTGTAGATCAGTGCTTTACTGGTATCAGCAGGAAGCTGAAAGCTTCTCTACCTCTCCTGTTGTGAAAGAAAGGGTTAACACAGACACACAGGGGTTTTAGTATCATTAGCAGATATACGTAGACAAAGCTTCATTTTGTAGCATGTTGGATAAATAGCACCTTACAAGGCATCAAATCTTGCCAGTCACACTTAGGAATAATTATTTTAAGTAACAGAAACAATCCCTATATGTTGATCTTTGATCCTTTCTTGCAGTTATGTCTAAAGCTTTTCTAGCAGAGGATTGTTAGCTCAACATCTTATGTGTCTTGCCAGTTCAATGTGTAATACTTCTGTCTCTATTTTAAGATTAAAACGTTGTGTTTAAATTAGTATCCTAGTGTTTTACAGTTGAAGGATTTATTTTGGAGTTGCTCATGTTTGATGCAACAATCCATGCTCTCCTGGTGTGTTCAGTTCCAGTTGTGTTAAATCAGTGCAAAATCAGCATGATGCTGTAAAATTAGCTGAGATGTCTTGAACCCATCTTAGGATTTTAGTAAGAATACGATCTAATATGAGTAGTTGGAGAGCTGCTATAGTCAACTACTACGGAACTGTTGCTTCATCAATTCTTTTTATTGCATGGCACCTCATCTAGTTTTGGATTGGAGCATTCCCTGAGGGTATAGATAAGGCCCTGCTCCGTGGTCTGGTGAAGCTGAGGAGTCTCTTCTGCTGGCCCCAAAACAAACAAAAACAATGATGAGCTGAGAGGATGCCCTGACTGTTGTCTCTCTTGTAAGCATGCATGGTTAAAGTACTAGAAGAGATATGATAAAGCCATATCTTCTGTTGGTAGGCATGGAAGGTCAAGCAAATCTTCTGCCCTTAGCATCTGATCCTATAAATATTGAAAGGTCAGCCCTCTTGGGAGGAATGCAGTGCTACTTTCTGAAATGGTGTTACACTAGGAAGATGCTACTTGAAGTTTTGCTAATGCTGTGGTATGATCTGATCGTCTTATGCTTTTCTGGAAGAAAAATAGAAATTCAAGTTTGAATAACACCGTGCTTAGGAAAAAAGTCCTAACTAAATACTATTGTTCAAAATGTTTTCTTAAGTTGTGACTATACGGTATCAGAGAATTCCACTGACTTTTCAGCTACAGATTTCTTTTCTTGTGGGAAAAAAAATGTATCATATTTAGCAAGAAGTCCAGTGTTTATTTCTGCTGTTATTCAGCTGGTTTCCTTTCACTCTTTCACTTTTCTGACCATGTCAGCTCTTCACTGTAGGGCTGAGATGTTGCAAAAAGCACTGAGTCTTCATTCCCTGCTTGGGAAATGGGCCCCTCTGCTCAGATGGAGAAAGCCAAAAAGATCCTTTTAACACCTAGTTTGGGAAATGCTTGTTACTTTGAAAACAGTGGTTTGACACTTAGTTTTGCAATATCATTCCAAATACAAAATTGTACATTCTGAAAGGAAAAAAATATAATGAAGTTTTTGAGCTTGAAGGAAATGTTTTAACTTCATCTGTTCGTTTTGACCGCTGGATTTAGTCTCAAGAAAGCTTTAGTTGAGAAGATATTTCTTCACTTTGTTTTCTGCTTTTTCTCACTCGGAACAGTTCAGAGGACCAAATCAGAAGCTTACCAAGGTCCATTTCTCAGGAAGTCTCTTGGTATGGGGTTTGTTCAACTCCATATCTTTGGCAATGCTGTGCTTTTTTTTTTTTCTAGAAATTCAGGGGATATGTTTGTGCTGAAATAGCATCACAAGAAAATAGAAGTATCTGACAGCTCTCAGCTTTCACATGATGAAAAGGCCTTTTCCTCCTTTCCTCTTGGATGCATTTGGCCTGGACGAACAAAATTGCTTTTTGTTATATTGACTTGGGGGGCTTTTCTTGGATGTCGTGTTTGACCCTGCTTACTCAGAAAGAGGAAGAAATCCTCAGTAACTCTCCTTTAGTCATTTCTGATGGACAATAGCTTCTGTGTATCAGGAATTCCAGCTGAGGAGGACTGGCTGCATTACTGACCTTCATACGCTACTGTAATTTCATGAATTGCTGCCTATACACTGCTGAAGCAACAGGGCTTTTCTTATTCTATTGTTTGAGTTTGGGAATGGGGGACTTAAAGGCTTTTCTTCCCTCTGCAGAAAAGCTTCCAAGTTGCTGAGAAAGTGAAACTCGTTGGGTGATAAATAAGCAGCTTCTACCACTGATCAGCAGTATAAGAGCCACCTTAAATGACTTCAGTGTTAAGTGTAGAGTCTACAAGGAGTGAGGAAAAAGCTGCTCTGTGGGTAATATAACATAAGAACAAAAGGAAAAATGTGGCAGAGTAAAGCTTTTAACCGTGCTGGAAAAAAAAGGAGAGAAGAAAAGACAAAATGTGAGAACAGAAAGTATGGAAACTATGCAGCGAAGATGACCTGAAAAAATGTGAAACAAAAAATAATGCTGAGAAACAGACACGAATTCACAATGAGGCATTACGGATGCTTTTTACTTGGAGGAAATTTCAGGTGCTTTGGAGCTGCAGAGCAAGAGTCACAGAGGCCATCAATAGGGTGTCCTTGTTAAAATATTTATTTCCAGTCGTGCTGGGGAAATCTCCTTAGTGCTGGTCTGTAATACACACGTGGCTTGCTGGTAGAACTGCTGATTTACGAATACACCAATAATGGAGCTGTAAAAGTATCCTAAGGGTAAGAGAGCATCCACTGCTCTTCGCAGCATCAGATGTGTGATGCAGTGCTTTCCCTTCTCATTTGTGGACTAGGATGCAGAAGCAAAGGGCAAAATAGTTGTAGATTTTAGATGCCTTCAGCTGAGGTGCCTATTTTAACATGAGTTGGCAAGTTTGATCATTTCTACTGAAGATGCCAAGCCAGGTAATTAGCCTGAAACTACCTCGGGCAGTGGGTACACTTCAGACCTCCCCCCTGGCACCCCACATCAGCGGGGCTCTGTGGGGCCATTATAACTGGGCTGCTTAACATTCTTCCCAGGCTTTTCATGTTCCTTGAGAAACACCAGTTTGTCTCCAGCCCCGCACTCCCCCGGGGCCTCAGAGTGATGGAAGTGTCATATTTAGCAAGAAGTCCAGTGTTTATTTCTGCTGTTATTCAGCTGGTTTCCTTTCACTCTTTCACTTGTTTTCTTAACTGCTTTCCAACTGCTCCACTTAATTAGGAGAATTAATACCTCTCTGTGAGGGAGCCTTCCCTTCCTTTCGGCTGTGTGCAATTACAAGTATACTGTTAAGAGAAAGGGTGGTCTTTATTGCTCGGACTATGGGTTTAGGAATTTGAAACACAAGGTGCTGTGTGACAGGGAACTCAGTCCCTTTGTTCCCCATCTAGCAACTCCAGATCGTTACTCCCCTTCCCAGCCCCTTCTTTGCCTACCTTGTCTGCTCGGGCTTTGAGCTGCTGGGAAGATGTGGTTGCTTCCAAGTTTACAGGCTCTTGGGAGGGAGCTGTCATTTAATCAGTCCAGGCTGCTGCTTCCACAGGGAACACCGCACACCACTAATTCCCTGTCTTCTGCTTTGTAGGAATTGCATCTTTTTGTTGTTGTTTTCCAACCTGGTGTGCCCGACATTGAGCTCTCTCAGCGTATCGTAACCCATTGCTCCAAAGTGTTTTTCCTCTGCTTCGATGCATTCTCCAATTTGCCACTTTTTTTTCCTTTTCCTCCAGTGTTCTCATTATATGAAAACTGTTTTCTGAAATGTGGTTTCTTTGTATATTGGAATAACTTACCATACTCATTACAAACCTCAGCTATGGCAGGGTTTTTGAGGTGGTACTGGCTTTTTTTTGTTATTTACATCCGTATGCAACACTTTTGGTTGGAACAAGCACCCCAAACATCCTAGCTATTATTACAAACTATATTTATTTGTTTTTCTTGTAAGTACCATGGTAGTCATGATTCTTAGCGATGTTTAATTTGCCATCATGAGTGCAGGCAAGTGCTCCTCGTGTCTTCTCCCTTGTTTGACTTGGCTGAAAGTTGTTCAGCTTTTTAATGGCAAAAGGCATTAAACTGACTAAGTTTTATGTGCATTTTAGATAAAATGGCTTTGCAGATTTTTAACTGAAAAGGTTACCCAATACTGTAAGTATTCCAGGCAGTATTTGCGACTGAGGATTACACCAAACATGCCATACGTTTAAAGTAAAGAGAGTCTCCAGCAGTATGTTAAGTTCCTTAGAAGAGCTGTGGAGGTCCATTTTCCATTACAACCCAGACGTGACGGGAACAGATTATACAAGGCCTCTAATTACCTTTCCTAAGCTTCAGCAAGACCTCTGAGCTGCCCTGTGGCAATGAGCTTTCTCTTTCCCGGACTCAATGGGTTATTGTGCTGTTCCCCTCCAGCTGCTTGTCATGCTGGAGAGGTGCTGACTGGGGGGTGGTGGGTTTGCATTTGATAACTGACACTTATTGCTTGGGACAGACAAGGGTTTAAACTCTCTCTCCCTTGGGAAAGGTGATGTTTGTGAAAAAACACAGGCCAAGCTCCCGTCCGTCACTGGGAGATGAGCTAATCTTTTCCCTTGACATCGTGTGAAGCTGTGAGCTGGGGCTCAGCACCCCCGTCCTCTTGCCACCCAAAGTCAGAGCCTAACAACTGTGCAGATTGCTTTGGCAACCATCCTGCTGTTGTTTGCACTCATTTGCTCTGCTTCTTAGAGCTGGCTTCTGCGGCTGTGCTCTGTTTCACTCTGTGGCCTCATGATATTGAGCTAATGGGATTCATACCCTGGGACGAGCTGGGGTGAGGGAACGTCCTGCAGTAAGCCCTCAGCTGCTGGAAGTGAATTAAAGCAGTGCTCAGCTTCTCTGCTGGCTGCCACGTGGTTTCCATAGCTCCAAAACAACTAAATTGCATGAAAGTTTTAAAATATATATATAAATCTGCTTGATTAGTTCTGTCTGTTGCTTTGTTCCTTAGGGTCTAAACCTGTTATTTTGCCAACGATTGACTATGCACATCAATTTACTGTGCTATGCCATGACAGGGTTGGGCTTTGTTCTCTATTACTTGGCACTTCCCATCTTGACTGGTTTCATTTGAATGGTGCAGACAACATTAGGCATTGTCTGAAGTCCGTAACGTGGTGTTTTGGAGGTGTTTCCTTTAATTCTTTTGATTTTTGGAATAAGAAACAGGGCACATAAAAACTTTTTATGGTGTGGACCCCTAACAAGTCTGCTCATGGAGTGCTGTGGACACAGGAACTCCCAATGAGGGCAGTAACAGTCTCCAGAGCTGCTTTTCTTCCTGGGCATCACCAACACAGCAGCAAGTGCTCTGCAGTAAGTATTGATCTCTCTCAGGACAGCATGCTGTTTGTGTGTGGTTGGTTTGCTTGGATGGTAGGTACAGCTTTCCTCTAATGACCAATCTGAGGTTGGAGGTTGCTGCTCTCAGACTGTTTCTGCTAAATAGTCAAAGCATGTGTGCTCAATTTTTTTTTTTCTGTTAACGAGGAATAAATAATCACTCATCCTCTGCATTTATAACCTGGGTCTTTATCTACACAAAACCTCTCACGCTGACTCAGAAGTTAAGGTTCATTTCCAATTAGAAATTCCCTGGTAAGATTCCTCTAATAGCAAAGCTCATGATAAAAACTGTTCTTGGCTCCATATGCTGTTGCCTTGCTAAATTGGTCCTCGCTTGTGCTGAATAACTCTTGAGAGCAGAGGTTCTTTGAATTAGGTCAGGAAAATAACACAGGGGGCTGTATGTGGGTGGGAAGAGGAATCACGAAGATAAGCAGTATGGATTTATGCGCTACTGTGTGTATTTAGTTAATTGCAGATCACTTCACAGACCTAGTTTGAAGTGCAGTCACAGAATTGCACTGCTACAGCTGAGAGCAACAAACCTTTGCCCAGGGCATTAGAAACAATTTGCTGAGGTGTGGGAAGTGGGGAATTTGAAAATGGAATTTCCCAATGAAGAAACTGAACACAGAGCTGCTCAGAAGGGCTTCCTTCTGCTGATGAAAATAAGATGGCCCGCGAATAAACTTTGTTAGAACAAAATTAGACATGAGGACTCTATGATTTCTGGTGCAATGATGCTGTGCTGGAGCAGAGATGTCCCAGTATATTTCCTGCTGAGATAATTTTAAGAATCTATTTTAGTTCCCACTGGGGGAAGAAGGGCCCAGGAGAAGATGTTGACCAGGAGGATCTCATACTAAGATTTAATTTTACGAAATGGGAGAACTGGCATGTGTGATTTTTTTTTCTGTATTTCTCAGCAAATTTGGAGCTTATTCAGACCAGAACTTAGAGGCATGTTTTTCCTCTAAAATATAGGACAAAACTTTAGAAACTTCTCACCTCCTGTTAGAAATAATAAAGTACTCATGTGGCACTCTTCACTGTAGCTTTCAGAAGAGGTCAGCATCATTATCCACACTTTGCATAGGAGGTGCTGAGACACACACAAGCCCTGATACCTCAATTTCCATTTCACAGCTTCTACAGAGCTTCCACTCCTAGATAGTTATGCAAAGCATAACAAGCATTGAAACATCTGACTTCTTGGGAATGGCTGTGACCATAGCCAGGGGTGAAGCTGCAGATGGTTCCTGCTTTCATATTGAAAATGGCTCATAACATTCCCATTCCAGAGCTGCAGAAAATATATCCATTCTTGTTGTATCAGCAGCCCCTGTTTAATGCTGCTGGCCTCTTTTTTTTTTTTTTTTTAATCACATGGGATTGATTTGTTGGTAAGCTTGGGGTTTGGGCCACGAAATGGGCTTAAGGATATCTTTTAGTGGAATTGGACAGTTGCTTTTTCAAACTGGAGTGGCCAAGGCTAAGAAGAAAAAAGGCTTTTTGTGCTGCCCATGTATTAGGCCAACTTGGAGATCTAATTACAAAGCGAAGGAAACAGCTTTTGCTGTTTCCAGAGTACAAATTTCTTCTTTCCAATTGCCACATGTTCAAGTCGATGTCAATTCCTGTAAAAAGCATGGTGTCTAGTGAAATGGGAGGTGTGGCTGCTGCTTGAATTCTGCATTGCTTCAGGGTAGCAGTTGGCCAAGAGAATCCGTGAGGGTCCCCAAATTCTTAACTGGACAGTACTGGGTAAGAGGGAAGGACACAGCCCATGGCTGCTGGCTGACATGGCAGGGCCTGTGTGGGGGGAAGCTGGTAGAACGAGAGGAAATCAGGAGGGAACTGTGGGTAGGGTACAGAAAAAGAAACTGGGCTGGAGGTAGAAGGAAAAAAACACTTTAATGGGGAACAAGGTGAATTAAATAGATGAGTTATCTGGCCAATTAAATGCCTATTTCTTCTTGGCCCATTCTCAGGTTCATACAGTTGAGTTGACTCAAACTGTATTTTAATATTTTCCATTTTTCTCTGGAAGGAAACCACCCCTTAATAAACTTGTTTTACTGCAAATAAAATATTTTGTGTTCTTGGCATTTGGGCTCTGAGTAAAGAAAAGCTGAGAGCCATAAAAACGATGTTCTTTCTTTTTCTATTGAACTAACTGACTGCCCTAGTTTATACTCCAAGATTCTGGTTCATTTTTCTCCTTTTTTTTCCTGAAAATATTCAAACCTGGATCTTCTGCATCCGAAAGAATACTCTAATTATACATCTGTAATTTATTTAAGGGGAAGAGCATAGGTTATTCCTGCTGGAAAGTGGAAAATGTTTGAGCCATTCCAAGTGATGGTGGTGTGTTGGAGATCTGAGGGACAAGCATAGAAACCTCTGCATCTATTTCCAAATTCTATTCTTTCAGTGGTTCTGAATATTTCTCTTCATTTAGAGATGTTAATCTGGGAGAAGGAATCGACTGGAGAACATAGATGTCTTAAAGGGATGAAGAAACTCAGAGTGGAGCTCAGTTGTTACTTATGAAATGTCTTAGAAAATTTATCAGGGTTGAAAATAATGGGATCTGAACAGCTGCAAAACCGAAGCATGACAAGCTGTGTTTAGGATTCTTGAACAAACTCCCCGTAATCTGTTACAGGATTATTCATTTTTGTTAAATTCTACTTGAAGTTGAAAATGTCTAATGGAGCCCTCAGGCCTCTGTTATATTTCAATTTCACTGAAAGAAGATCTGAAAAATATGGAAGGAATTGACCCAGAGTAGAAATGGAGTTACGTTTTTGGGGAGCGGAGCTCTGGAATGGTAGGAAAATGGAGCATTTTGTCTTTGGAGAGGCTGTCTGTGATCACACCTGCACGCAGCCCTTCTCAGGACAACATGACCACAGGTCAGGGGGCAAAGGAACCTCCAGAGATGGGGGCACTTGGGGCAGAGGGCTGTCCAGCCCCGCTCCCAGCTACAGGCACAGAGTAAACAGTCTGAGCTCCTGAAAGCTCAGGAGCTGCCTTGCCTGGAATTTGAATCCTCCATTTCATCTTTCCAATCTCTCAGAGCAGACCTCATCACAGCCCTCTGCTTTTGTCAACGCAGCCCGGGGAAACCTCTCCCTGTTATCCCACTCTGTCTTGCAGCCCTCGGATGTTTCTCCCTCCTGCCCTCTGCCTCCCACAGCAGCTGGGGAAGGCCTGCTGGAGCCTCTACAAAGAGCACTCTGTGCAGGCTGCTCCGCCAACATCCCATTACCAGACACAGCACAGTGCCTACACGGCGAGAAGTGCTGCATCTGCTGTGCGGAGCCCCGTCGGAGGTCAATGCCTAACAGAACCCTCTCTCTTCTGTGGCACTTTTCTTTCCTTTCTGTGTTTCTACCATTTCCTTCTGTTGCCGTGATCCTGCATTTTCCCTTCCGCCTCCTCAGCCATACACCAGAAAATTAATTTGTGTGCAGCCCCCATTCATCCATCTCCCTCTAGTGAATATGCTTCCCCATGGATTCTCTGGAGATTTTCAGCAGGACTTTGCTGCCTCTGAAACACTTCCTCTTCTATTTTTTTCCCCCTCTCTTCTGAGAGCTCATAGAAAAGATAGACATATCTTCCATCTGCTTGAATTAAGTGTATGGTACTGTCTGGCTTGTACTTAATCCAGAATTTATTGAATCACTTACTGGGCCCTTTGTTTTCAAAAATTGCTTTTGTATTGAAAACAGACAAAGAAAAAAGGAGGCAGAGGAGGGGATCAGAGGGGATTCCAAGGAAGCAACATCTCTCTGGTAGCTGCAGAGAGATCATAGAATGGTTAAGGTTGGAAAAGACCTCTAAGATGATCAAGTCCAACCATCAAACCATCACCACCTTGCCCACTAAACCATGTCCCTAAGCAAACAGGGCTCGTCTGACAGGGAGAAAGGAGAGTCCTGAATGGTTATAACTGAGCAAAAAGCTATAAAGAAGCATGAGAGATTTTCTGTCCCTTCCTGTCATCAAGAGTTTGCAAATTAAATTGGAAAATGTGGTAGCAAAGTTCTGCTTGTGTACACTGTAGTCCATTCATCATGGCAAGATGGTTAAAGGAAGGAGTGGGGTATTACAATACCTAACTTTTTCCTAATTCCCACTAATTAAACTCCAGATTTCAAAATTGCAGGTGTTACCTTTAACTTAATTATTACAATGTTCAGTTGTACTATGTTTGCTCTTCTCTAGCTCAAATAAGGCCCAGAGTTTGGTGTGCTGATGTGACTTTGCTTTTAGCTTAGTACAGCCAGAGATGTGCGGTTGCGTGGACAAAAATGAAGATGTGTCACAAGATGGAATTGGGATGTTGGAAAAACGTGCAGCAAACAGCCTGGTTTAGTCTCTCATCTACTGTATAAAAATATCAGTTGAATAATGCCCCTAGTGAAATATCTTCGTAATGCCTTGAAACCTACAGCATCCCGTGGGTACTTCATGTCCCTGAGAGAAAGCCAGGCTTGAAAGCCAGGCTTGAACAGTCAGAGAACTGCGATGGGGAGGAAAAGAAATGTTTTCTCACATGTAATTATTTAAAGATTTAGAGAAAACAGAAAGTGAAATCATAAAGCTATCTTTCAATTGTAACTAGGCCAACACAGAGGGGAAACCCTTTTCTCTGTAACAGCAGTCAGATGATTTTGTGGCATTTCACAACCTATCAGCAAACAACTTTCATAATCAGATCCTGCTTGAATGTGACTTTGTTGTTATGTGTTGCATTTCTAGGCTGGAAACAAAAATCCAAATGAGTTTGTTAGTTAAGCAGTTATGAAAGGCACAACTGAAACAACGCTTTTGGGGCCAGCAAAGAAACACCTCAGTGGCAACTTCTACCTTTATCCAAATCAGAAATATTCCACCTGACATGAGGAGAGCACCTTGTTAAAGATTTAGGGCTCTATTTCAGGGCCAGTATTTGTAACTAGATCTGGCTTTTAACACCTCCTTACAATCCTAATGAAAAAAAAGTGGTGCAACAATGGGTCTTTAGTGCCTCATTAGCTCCTGTTTACATGCAAGTGCACAAGTAAATACTCTGCTTCCCTCTAATGGTGCTGCCTTCCCCTAACCTCGCTCGACTGAGAGTGTGAAGCACAGAGCCAAGCTTTGCCTCTTACAAAGCTGCACCTCAGCAGCCCCCATGAGGACCAGACCCAGCATGAGGATGTGGTGTCTCTTCTGTGGCTTTTATCATCCTATTGCATCTGAGGTGTCCCACAGAATGCCCTAGTACAGGTAGGTTGGCCGAGGCATGGGTGTCAGACACACGATCTGTCAAAACCCATCCTAACACTTTTTTGCCCCAAACCCACCCTTTTTCATCATCTTGTGGTACTGCTACTGGCATTATGCTTGACTGTCTTGATTTTGCTAGCTCTGCTTTGGGATTTATCTACACGCAGTCTTGTGCCCTTTTGTTAAACCTTAAAACAACTTTTGCTGAACTGCCTTGTGGCTGTGCCTCATATGGAGTAATTTACTGGTGCTGAGTATAACCATGGATGGTTACAGTGAGGCTCTGTTGCATTCTTTTTTCTGTGCATACTTTGGCCTAATTCACACTGGAACTCTTAGGGAAGATTTCATTTTCTGATGAATGGGAGGCATTCTTTGTAAGTCTTTCGCTGTGTTAGAATTGTTTTGCTTTTATATTATGTTTAGCTTCTACCAATAACACTAAACAACATTTTGACTTAAAAGAACCAGTTGTTCCCCTCTAACCACTGAATGCAAGCTGAGGGATAACATGCATGTTTTGAATTCAGCCATGTCTACTGAATGTTCTAAAATGACATATGGGATTGCATATGTGTAAATGTTATATGAGATTTCCCTTTAAGGGAAGCGTTGCAGGGATCGGTATCAGGACTAGCTTTTCTCCCACCAGGTGAGATTTTGAAACAGAGAAATAGATCAGCCTGCAGAAACACAGAGCCTGGCTCCATGGCTTTATGCATGTATTGAAGTGTCTGCTCTAGCTCCATGAGTGTCAGTTGACATCTATTTACAAGCTGTGCAGCCACACTGGTGTGGCAACAAGCCTAGGGCACTGGAGACATGTAGAAGTGGCCCAAGTGCTGATTAGCCTGAGACTGGATCACACCTAGCTCACCTGGAATGCAGACAGAAGCAGGTGGGTGCTTGCAAGGAGGGTTTGGATGTGCCTACAAGCAAGGAGGTGAGCAATGATCCTGATGTGTGAGGCACAGGGCTGATCTGACCCCCCTTCAACATGCACCATCTGGGAGAAGCAGGGCTCAGCTGCCTCAGGCACAGCAGAACTTAAAGGAAACTCTGCTCTGCTTTGCAACGTGCTGGGATTAAAAAAGGAAAGAGAAAGCAGTAGATCCCAAGTTACAGCTATCCATTAGTGAGTGAGTGCCACAATCTTGGCTTAGGGTTTTAGCTCAAGCTTTCACAGCCCATCTTTTCAGCTCTGAAAGCTGTGGGTTTTCCCTCTAGAGGAATGATTTGGATGGTGTTTTCCAAGCAGCTGCTTCTGTGGAACTGAGTTCTCCTGCAAGGGGCAAATCCCAAACCTTAGGCCCTGCTGTAAAGGAACTGGGTAGCACTGTTTGCTCTCTGCTCCTCCATCCGTGACCCTGTGAGTGAAGGGCTCTGGTTACCGCATAGACAGCTCAGACAGAAATGTGCCTAACATCTGACTGACAGGGCTTATAAAATCGTTTAACCAAAATCCCAAATGGCAAAGCTTATGAACTCATTTTTGATTTAAGCGTAAAGAGGAGGGAGTAAGGAGAACTGTTTTTTTTTGTTCAGTTCTTAATTTTGCTTTCAACTTCAAAAACACTTGGCACGGAAAAGGAATTCTCCAGAGACACTGAAAATAGCAAATCAGTATGAGCAGAATATTTTGCAAATTAGGTATCACAAGCACACACAGTATCCCAGAAGCAGAGCTCAGAGGAAGAACAGCAGTCACCTCTTGGGAATAAGGGCATTCATCTCAGGAGCAGAAAATGAGGGGGAAACTCAGAAGCAGACACCTAAGCATGACTCATTACTCCATTTGTCTCAATTAACATCCTGAGACAGTGGACTGATTATCTCAGTAACATGGGGTCATGTTATACCCACAGCATGTGCTGGGAGGAATTAGCCTCTCATCATGGAACAGTCTCTAACATCCTTCTTAAACAGTAGCTGACTCATCAGACATGAAAGAGGAATAAATCCTGAAGAGGAAAAGTGGTTAATTGATTAGAGCAATGGGACGAGGGCTCAGGCTGCCTGGTCCAGCCTCTGGCTTTAGAATGACTCACAGTGAAGACCTGGGCAAGCTGTTAACCTCTGTATGCCTCTATTTCCTCAAATTGAGACAAATTACATGACCTGTCTCACAAGGAGGGATGTCTTTTGACTCTTTCGTTACTGAACAGTCTCTCTCGGTCATTATTGGTTGTGTTTCTCAACATTCCTACAAGGATTCAAAATCTCTGATGTAAGTTGCAGAACTGACAGAGATTGGGTGACTGCCCTAAGGTGCAAAGAGGGGAGGTGGAAAAAAGATGCAAATTAAACATGAAAAAAGGAGATGGGAGGGATCCCAAAAGCAGGGAGATACTGAGAGTTTGACCATCAGGGTTTTTTCTCTTGTACTTTCACAGTGTCAGATATAAAGGACATTGAATGTGTTCTGCATGACAACAAACACTTGTTTTAATCAACGAGGCACCGATGATGCAATGCAATAATTAATGTTGTTGACTTGTAATTTTTATAAATACCTCTTTCCTTTCCAATTCCTGTTCTCAGTTTCCTAGAAACTGTAGGAAAAGGAATTTATGGGCTTTAATGTTTTTCCTTTTTAGTAGAGACTGATTTTTCTTTGTGGAGAAGATTGAAAAGGAGAATTGTCCTCACTTCTCAAGCTGAAAAGTGAGATGTTGCTTCTCTGGTTTGCTGTAATTCTGTATAGCAAGGAAAAAATAAGTGTTTGGCTGAGGCCAGCATTGCTCTGAGAAGGGATTTTTAGTGAAAAGGATTTGCAGAGAGAGCTGTGGCAGAAAAGATGTCTTTGTTTTAGTACTTAGTGAAGACAGGGCAGCTATTTGCAGTTTGTTTTTCTAGTTGTAGACTTTTTTAAAGAACCTGATATGTCCTCTCTTTTTGCATCAGACAACTCTGAACTTCGCATCTTCAAGGGCTGGCATAACCAGATGGCTCAAGTTACAGTGGATGAGGTGAAGTGATTTAAATTGCAAGTCAATTATTGCTATTGGTGTCAAAGAGGTTTGTCCACAAAACGTTGTTTTTGCTTGCCTGACATATGGTGCAGTTGCAGATGTTGATGGGAGTTAAGATACCATAGGATGTTATGCACAAATGGAATTGCTAAAAGGTCAGTGCATCCTCCCATTTTACATTGCATGACTTTTTGAGTCTTGGTTTTACATACAAGTTACCAAGAACAGATTCAAGGGTAAAGATGTGCCACTGGCTTTCATGCTGTCTTTGCACCTTTCTCTTGGATCATTTTGCTTCTCCACCACTGAGCAATGGTGGCTGCCCCTCAGCTCTACAACACCTTCTCACTGATGTCTGTTCATAACACCTCAGCTCTCACTCCTGATTTACTCCTCTATCCAGACCATTTCCTCTTCCTTAGGAGAATGAAGAAACTCTCTGTGCCAACCTGAGCACGTGGCCTGTGCCAGATGTCCCCTCAAGATGACAGGACGTCCATTAAGATGCCACCATCTAGAGTTAGGGTTGGCCTTTGCAGACCTTCCCTGCCCTTCTTATGCTCGAAGAAAGCTTGGCTCTTCAGATCCTCATCACCAGAAAGGCAGAACAGGGCTGTGTGCTCTGTGTCCTGTTAAAACCACTGATGAATGTCTGGCCTGCTCGTGATCTAATTCAGCTATGGGACAAGATTTTTAAGCAGGACTTGCTGCCTATGTGGTGTAGGGTTGGTAATGCACTTGTATTTCCTAATTCTGTGTATATCCGGAAAATTCTTGGCAAGTGGTTGAAAGAAAAAATCAATGAAGTGGTCTTCTTTCTTCTTTCTTCTAACAATGGTAAAGCTGGCATATTTTGACATGGATGATAAAATACAGTATTTTTTACACGTCTCAATAAATATTCACAGAAAGGTTTGGACCAATCTCTGAATTTTAGGCTGGTTTTTAGAATCTCCCCTATCTTGCTTTGCGTAGGAAACATAAACCCGTTGGTTATAGGCTGTGATTCTGTTACTGATAGAGAGTTGCGTCTTGCTCCAGAAAATTACTCTTTTGCCAAAAAGCAGCTTAGGTAAGGGTGGAAAGTCACCCAGCCAATGCTGGCAAAGATTGGTTGCACACAGACTGTAAGTGAAACACACTGCAGTGTTGCTGCATGGTGTTCCATACGTGCTTGCTTTCTTCCCTTGTGGCTTACTTTGGTTAATCTTTGGATACCACAAACTTTCTTTTCCTGCTGGGAAGAAGGGAATTTAATTCACTGCACAAACCAAGGCAGCTTTCTGAATGAAATGGAGATGTGAGCAGGTAATCCGAAGGAGCGGATCACAGAATGCTCCAATTTCCTGGAGAGCTGCCTAAAATGAAGGAGCCCTTTATTCAGCGCTATTTTTAAAAGAAACAAGGCAGTTCTAGTCTGTCTGCATTTTCCAGCCTGTGTCAGAGGGGGTGTTTCTGTGTGGTCGGTCCCTGAACAGGCTGCCTTGCCTATACAAATAGGTAATGATCTTCCTAGCTTAGGTTTAACCTCGAGTTTCGCTTTTGATAGCAATGTGACCAGAAAGTATGAGGCAGGTAGTGTATGCATGGAAAGTAATGAATTCCTGCGAGACAGTAATGTATTTAACAGGAAAATATTTCAGGAAGGAGCAGATAGTTGATAGCTTTTGCAGAGATTACTGTTGTTAAAGCAAACACCTCATAGAGTGTGTTTCTTGGAAAAGCAACTTCAGACTTGAAGTTGTGCATTGTGTATGGATTAATTATTGGGGGGGAGGAGGGGGGGAATTGCCCAACATCCAGATGTGGTAATGGCTTGGGAAACCGAAGCATGTTTTGCAGCAAAAAGCCAAAACAGCGTGGCACAGATACAGAAGCCCTCTGGTTCCAGAGTTTTAGGCCATTGCTCTGGAAAGCAGGAGGTAACGAAACCATGGTCTCTGGATAGACTTGTTAGCTCTTTTCTGGATGTTTTAACCCAAGTACAGCAGGAAGGAAAAGGCAAATGGGGAGTTGCTGCTTGGTCATAGCTTTTTCACCAGGATACTTGTGGAGCAAACTAGGAATCAGATAACTGAAGGGTTTCACCATTGGTCACAAAGAGATAGAAGCATCCCTACAATTAATTATCCCCATGGCTTTCTAGGAAGAACAAAAAAACACAAAGAAACCCAAAACACTCTAGTTGAGAAACACTTCAGAATTTTTGGGCTCAGCAGGTAATTTGTGGTTTCTTTTCTGCCTGCTCAGAGAGCAAGTGAGCTGCTGTGTTCCTCCATGGCTGCACTTGCATGCTTAGGTTGGTTGCTGTTTTCTGATTAGAGGTGCTCAGCTTAAGAGATGACAGTGCCAAAGATCATGCAGTGTACTGCCTTCCTCACTCCCCAGATTCATCCCCCCCAAACCCAGGGCTGCAGCCCGTGCTGCTGAAATGAACGGGTTCCTGCAGTGCTGCCTGCCTCAGAGCCTCTCCTCCATGGACCTCAGGCTACAGTGCAGTGGGGAAATTGCTAAAGAACAATGAGATGAGTTCTGTGTGATGATTGCGTTTCCCTCTTCTCCTCCCACGTCTTCGAAAGCAGCTGCCATGGCCTTTTGAGAAAGATCAGCAAAGCCTTTAGACAGGTGATGAGAAGCTCTGTGAGCATGCTGCTCAGCTGGCCGGACAGAACTGTGCTTTTCATTGTCGCTGCAGCCTTCTCTTTAAAAGAAGCAGATGAAAAACAGCAGCATGAGCAAGGAGTGAGAGATGGGATGAGACAATGCTCTGCCATCTGCCAGAGTATTTTGCAGCCTGGTTTGCTAAAGCAGTGAATCTTGTAGATCAGACATCTGTCAGAGGCACGCAGGTAGGGCTTAGCAGTTCCTGTGATAAGGATCAAGGCTCATAGCATTAACCTTCTCCAGTAACATCTGTGCCTACAAGTGTTTCCTGATTGAACTATTGATGGCACAGGGCTTGGATTGCTGAGTGTTCCTGTTCTTGTTGCTGATCTGGTGAAGCTCAAAGGCTAATGAGGGATCTGTTTATATTTTTAGCAGTTTGTTTTGCAGCTGATGATCCTGCTCTGAAGCATCTGCTTCTTTTACTAAAGTGCGGCCAAAGAGTCTGAACTTGCTTGTGTACAAATCAGAATGTTTAGACGGCTGACTTTCCTGGGGAGACACTTTAAGCACAGGGAATGAGGAATATTGTGGTCTCAAGTCATTGCGCTAACGGGGAGTAAGAAAACAAAACAAATCTGATTGCATCCTTTGTCAGAGCTTGTAGTTCTTTCAGACACTTGGGTCAACTTTGCTGTTGAGTGCAAGATGAGGCATTTATTAAACGTCTTCTCTTAATCTGTGAGTGAAGAAAAATGACGATCAGTGTGAAATGACCATTAAGAGCACTACGTCCCCAAGGCAAGATGCTTCACTAATGGGTTTTTGTTGTTGATGTCATTTTCATTTTGAGGGGTAATAAACTCTGTTTTGTAAGTACGATAATCCATTAAAATTGTTTACAGCTTGACAAATGAGGCTTGGATCTTTTAAGATAGTAAAATAAAATTAAACAGAAATTATATGTAAAAAAGTTTCTCTTCAGATGTGAAGCCTGCTGCAATTAATCTTTGGCCTCCTGATTTCTCAAGCTGGGTGGTCTGATCCACAGTGTCAGTGTGACATCTGTCCTTCATGAAGGCACAAACTGGAGACCTATGGGCTGTAGGCAGCCTGCCTTCCATGGATGCTTGAAATGGGAGACTGGGAAAGCGAGCACAAACTGCATTAGTTGGCTGTGGGAACTAAACTAAATGGATAAATGTTTGAAGCAGGGTTGGTCTGATGTAGATATTTCACAGCAGTATTGTTCCGTTTGGTTATTGAAATTTTCCATGTGTGAATCACAGTTTGTGATTTTGAATATCTTTGTATACGATATGCTAGATGTTCGTGTCACTGGAGATAAAGCTGAGCACCTCTCAAAACCTGGGCTCATAAATATGTACATGGGAGCAGAGGCATCATGCACACATGACTGAGTGCTGGTCCCTTTGTTACTTCTACCTGGGTTTTGGCTTGGATTCCTAATGAAGTAAATATTATGCAATCATACGCTGCATGTGCCAATTTACCGTTCCAACTCTAGCAACTTTTGTGCCAGGTTGAAGTCCCAGTAAAACCTGATTTCACACTCCTCCTGGCAGCTCCACAGCCTCGCTGGCACACCAGAAAACAGTGGCAGGAACTTTTTTCCAGCTACATGCAGCTCCTGGCCAGCCAGCTGGCCAAACAGGTAGCATCAGATCAGGCCAAGCTCATGCTGTCTATTGCTCTCCTGGAGGAGTAGATCAAGCAGATAAAGAAAAACAATGCTCTGATCAGTCTTCAGATATGCAACCGGCCGCAGTTTTTCTTCAGCTTCCTGAAAATGGATTTTCCCCATGGTTTGTTTTGCTTGACAACTCTTCATACCAACAGCAACGTCTTCAAGAACCCCCATTCATCCACTGATGGTGTTGGCAGCATTGGTGCGGGCTCTCTCAAAGTCACTGTCAAGAGTTCACACACAAGCTGTGTGCTCAACTTCTTGCAGTCATTTTGCTAACGAAGGCTGAGTAGATGGCTGGGAATTTCTGAAAATGTTGGTGCCAGTAGATTTCCAAAGCTATTCTGGGAAATGGTGCAGCTGGGATTGAATTTATCCGGAAGAGTTCTGTCTCCCTAATTGGATTCAGTGGTGAAGTTTTAGGTAGTTTTTGCAGTAACTCAGAAAATCCATTTTAGAGGAAGACCAGATCATCAGAACTTGTGTTCAATACTTACCTAGAAGTGGTGTAGTTCTGTTAGCAAAGGCTCTTACTGTCTTGCTGATGAAGTTGTTTTCCTGAGATGAGACTCTTTGAGCAGTAACTTGAAGCATGTTTCATACTGTTCCTGGGAGCACACTGGGCACTCATTCCTGGATTTAATGGCCATTTCCTGGATTTTAAGTTTCATTTTCTCAATAGAATAAAAATGTTCTGATTTCATTCTGACACCATGAGAAAAATCCCTTTTGAATTCTTTCATTTTTTTTTTTATAAAGTGGATTTAAAAAAGAAAAAAAGTAAATCATGTTCATAGAATCATAGAATGACTTTGGTTGGAGAGGACCTTAAGGATCATCCACTTCCAACACCTCTGCCGTGGGCTGGTTGCCAGCCATCAGATCAGGTTGCCCAGGGCCCATCCAACCTGGCCTTGAATGCCTTCAGGGATGGGGCACCCACAACGTCCCTGGGCAACTTTTCCAGCTCCTGACCACCCTCTGAGTAAAAAATTTCTTCCTAACAGCTAACCTAAATCTCCCCTCCTTTAGTTTAAAGCCATTCTCCTTTGTCCTATCACTATCAGACCATGTGAAGTGTTAGTCCCCAAACGTTACTCAATTCTGTTACTGTAATGCTAGATTTCGTACTTCATTTTCATTGGTATTGGTTTGAAATATTGCTGGTTTGAAAGTGGATGGTGGACACAAATTATCCTTATTCTAACGCACAATTTAGAATCTCAAAGAGATTTCAGTGTCAGTGAGATTCATGTCCCAGCAGCAATAAGCCTCTCTCCTATGCAGATGTGGCACTGACTTGTTTTAGCCCTGATGCTGTAATGTGTTAAGCATCTTCGTGCTGGCCTGACTTTAGAATTGAATAGAAACTCCATCTGAGAAATTTGCAGTGACGTATTTTGCCACTGCAAATCCTTTTTTTATGCCTCATATGGAAGAATGGGTCAAAGCCATGCTCTCATTGCTAGAAATGAGCAGAATGTCTCAGAGAATAGCTGTGGAGTGATTTGTAGATTTTGATGCATTTTGCAGAATGTTTTTCAAAGTTGCAACAGTATTCTTGGATCTGCCACCACTGTTATGAAACACGGAAAATTCTTCAGCATCTCACAGAAAGGAAGTCGAAATAAATTGAGGTTTTCTGCTCAGAGCTTTACTTTATGAACAGAGCCTTAAAACAAACATACAAACAGGCTGTAACGAGTTAGAATCGTCCTCCTCTGGGGATTTCTCTGGAAGTGCAGAACCAGCGTGATTTTTTTTGAAAACTCATGTCCAGATAAAATTGAGGGAAGTGGTGTGTACCTAACTGACTAACAGTAGAAGTGAGGGTGAATGATTAACACAAAGCTTTTTTTTTTTTTTTTTTGCTGTAGTATCAAAGAACGTTCTGTTTAGGAGAAAGGAGTGCAGCATCTAGGTATGCCAGAGCATCCTGGCACTTTTGTTCTTGTGTAAAAGCAAATTTGGAGGAGGATTAGTAGCCATATGGGACAATATGGAAAAGAAAAAGTAATGCTATCCCTCTTGTTCAGAAAATATGCGGATTATGGGAAAAAAATTGTATTTGAGAAGTTCTAGGATTGTTCTTCTCATACTAAAACAAGCTCATTATTTAGTCACTATAAGCTTAAATGGGCTATGGACTCTTGAACTGTAATGGCACTGAGTATGAAGAAGATGAGTTCTGCTTTCCTGAGTTCAAACGGAGCCATTGTGTGCAGGCATGAGCTTGCACCAGGCAGACATTGTGCACTTGAAGAGCTGCACTGCAAATCATGGTAGAAGCAGCTTTTGCTTAACGCTCACAGAGGTGACGTTGATAACTAGCCCCGCTGAAGCAGAACTTCACTGAAAGTCATTTTTTCCATTTTTGTGAGGACAGAAGTCTGGCTTAATGTGCGTACTGCTCTGCTGCTTGCGCTCTGAGTCTGATTTATGGGTGATAAGGACCACTTTGTCTTTCTGCTTCCTGCAATGCATGTTTTCCTACATGTCTTTGCTCCATTTCCTCCTGTAGTTTGTTCTGCCTAATTACATCGAGTGTCACAGCACCAGCAGGTGGTAAGAGCCGCTAAGAGCTGCCTCCCTGTTTTTCCAACCAGAAGCTGCCTCTGGTGTCACTGAGGTTCCCATAATGCTTGTTTTGCAACTTATTCTCTTTTTCAGAGCTGTTCTATTTCTCCAGAATGTACCGGCTTTTCTCTGACAGCCTTTCAAATCAAGGAGTTTACAAGAAACTCAACTAGTTCTTGCCATCCCTCCAGAAATGTCATGGAGTCCTATTATACAATTTGCTCAGTGCAGTTCTTCACACTGCTAAGTTGGTATAGCACATCTCAGTGATGAAGCCAATATCATATGCCTCAGCCTTGGAGCTTCCTGTGCTCCTCTGGCAGCAGCAGGGCCAGCAGGGCTGGAGTGAGATGGGTTGCAGGCTCTGAGTCAATCAGCTGCTTGAAACATAATGCTGCTTTCCCAGTAAAACCAAGACTGGTGGCTGACACAAGGGGAAGTGCCCAATCTAGTCTTTGCTCTTTTTTTTTTTTTTTTTTCTCTGTGAAAGCAACCATAATCTGTGCAACTTGTTTAGATTTAAACAGGGTTGGTGAATGTAGAGCTGGTTGGGGTAACTGAGTTCCAAGCCAAGCGTTGCTCTTTTTGTTTTGAATTTAAGACTTTGGCTTTCTTTCTGAAGTACACGTGCGTTGTGTCCATATGTTCTCAGCATACTTGTCATATGGCAGGGCAAAAAGAAAACAAAGTGAAACCCACTAATCAACACGCTTCTACACTGAAAAAGATCTCGTTTTCCTGGTAAGTTATTTAATTTTCTGCATTTGATGTTTGAGCAGCATGTAAAAGGAAGCTGCAGAACAGTGTTCTTGATTTGCAAGCAAATCTACATATTATTCAGAATAGAATAAATAAAAAATCCAGTTTGCGTATTGATACATCAAATTTGCTCATTGCTTTCCTTGTTTCTGAGGGGGGCACCCAGACCAAAAGCATAACAATAATTTGTTTTTCTTTTCAAGTTTGAGGAGCAACATAACAGAAGAGGCTTTATGGTAGGAGAACTTTTCTGTTCCATTTTTACCTGCTCTGCCTTGAATGACATTAAGGATGCACTTTTCATGCTTACATTTTTATGTGAAGTAAGAATTAAGTATGTCTAATGGACATATATAACTTAGAATTTTGATATTGGTATATGAGTAAAGCAATGATCCTACTTTTAATGCATCTAATTGTGCAATCCTGAGAAAGCTGACTTTGTACATCCAAGAGGACTTGATCTTACATTTCCAGGTGTAGAATGGGAGAAAACAATTAGCTGCGGGGCCCTGGGGACCCTGCTGTCCCTCTAAGCATGTAAACATGTTTCATAGGCACTGCAGTTACTCTTTGTTCTCACCCAGCTAACTGCCAACTTGCCTTGGTTTACACCAAAGCTTTGTGACTTAAATTTGCTTCTGCAGTCAGTAGTGACTAAATTTCTGCTCATGTGTTCATCCCTGACAACTCTACTGAAGGCAGCAACTGCTTCATGGCTAAGCTGTAGTAGTTTTCACACTGTAGGTGCTCCCTTCTCTAGCTTGTGTGTCTGGTGAACTTAGAGATTGCTTCAACCTGCTTGGGAAAAAGGTCAGGTGAGAGTGTCCCTGTTCTACCTGGTTAGCTCCATAGCAAATTCCCTGTCTGCCTGGCTCCAAAGAGTTGGATACAGGCTTGTCTAGCAGCAACTCTGGTGTGAATTGCTCTGCCATTGCAAATGCTCCTCTGGGTATGGAATATGATACAAATACAGGATCAGCTTCCTGTCCTGGCTCCAAGAAATGTTCATCTGTGATACAAAGTGGAGCAAGTTCATGAAGAGAAGCTGAGAGATGGCCAGCTGGTAACTACTGATTGCAGTGGGAGCTTTGACTCAAGGGTTCCCATCCTTGCTCCAGATCTGATAGAGCAGGGTCTGTATAAGTCTTCTTCCCCCCTTAATGGCTCTGACTGTCAACTTTGGGTTGAAAAACATAGCACTATCTGTTGTCTGCTGGGTTTTTGTGTGAGATTGAATTCACCTGTGTTGGTGCCTTCTGGAGATGAGCATCTTTCCAGTTCATAATTAAACACAGGATTGTTTTCAGGCCCCCATCTCAATCCTAGCCTTTTTTAATATCCGATTTACTGATCACTGTTCTACGTACTGGCTTCTTCCTACAAAGCCTTATGAGAGACCTCCTTTGTTGTTTTGATAATTGATGAAGTGCTTGCATTTTTCAGTAATCCCAAATTGACTGGGCATGGTATCAAGAACCTGTCCTTATTTACCTTGTACTTTGAAGTCTTTTATTCCAAGTGTGAATGTTTTCACCTCAGCTGCAGCTAGAGACATGAACAGACAAGGGATAAATGAAGTGTTGATGTAGATGAAAATGAAAGAGTACAAATAAAGTAGAAGTGGAATTTGAAGTCATATTTCTCAGCTTGCTGAGAAAATGGGTCTTACGATCTCAAAGCAGTATCTCCTGATCTTGAAAGCATTTGGCTCTGTGACACCTGCGTAAGGTAGGATTGCCATTGCAGTTTTCCAAGTGAGAAAAGGTGGCCTGAGAGGCACGAGGGGAGATCACAAAGGATTGCTGATGGGGGAAGAATGTTGGATCTTTGGTACCTTAATCTCTAAACTATTAATTTCAGGAGTGAAACCTCTATGTAAGGTGGAAGAGTGATAAATTGATAAATAAAGCTACGTCTTGTTCTCTTTATCTTTCTCAGCTGAAACTTTCTACTATTCCTATAGTTCTATCCTTTAAGTACTACAAATACTTTTTTTTTTTTTGCACTATAATGTTGTTGTTGGCAATTGGGATATCACTGAACTGATGGCAAACTGTGCTCAACAAGATAGACATGATGGAGGTCGACGTTAAGATTCCATCCATTTCCACCCTTGTAAATAGATGCAAAAGGTTTGCCTTAGGTCTTCAGATGTGCTTCATTGCTATGAAGTGAGGTATTCTTGTATGACCTTGTTGGAGGATCTAGGTCGTGTACATCTTGGTCAGAGTTAGCATATTCGCCCAGGCAGGCTTACTCATAAAGTAAGCCTGCCTGATTTATGAAGGCACCAGAGAATATGCTATTCCAAAAACAATGTGCCACAAACTTATTACCGGATGCGCAGTCACATGAAAACAATTGTTTAAATGTTGAACGAAAACTCATAACGAGACCCAGCGCTCCCCATTTATGGTCTGACTGAAGCCCCAGCTGCATTTGTGAGTGATTTCCCTGTCTTGATGGCCCAGAGGGCCCCGCTCCAGCTGCATGTCTGGGAGTGAGGTGGCCCAGGCTGCTGCAGGACCGTGGAGGAGGACGAGGAGGAGGAAGAAGCCAACCCAGCCTGGAGCACCAGGAAATGTGGAGGAAGTGACTGTGTGCTGGGTTGGAGGGCGTAATTTCACCCAGGAGGAGTTGGCTGAAGCCCTGCGAGTATGATTTGGCTGAGGGCCACGCAGAAGCTAGGAATGACCTTAAATAGTAGTCGAACTTGTGTTAGCATGTGCTGCCTGTGCTGCAGCTGGGGACATCCCTGGTTGCTGACTCACGGCTGCGGGGTGAGAGCTGGCCATGCTCGCTCCGTGTGGGAGACGTGCGCTGCGTTACTCATCGCCGTTTGGGATGGGATATTGTAAGGTGTCTGCAGGCACGCAGGAGCTTACATGTCCTAATTTCCCTTGCGTCACAGCAGGGTGTCCGTGTTCCCGTGGGACAGAGGATACATGCTCCGGCAAAAGCAACATTCACCTCAAATCTAGATTACTGTGCTACACATCTCTAATCTGCAGCATGGATGGTGTCTTACCATGCTAACTAGGAAGCTTCATGAATATTTCCATTAATAGATAATGGACATGTTTCAGAGATTTGGACTCATGTGTTAAAAGGGATGAAAAAAGCCCACAATCTTCAAATTTTGAATTGAATTCATAGAAGTGTGTGTTGGGTGGAGGTGGTAGGGCTTGGTAGCAGGATGCTGGGGCTGTCTGGGCTGGACAGAAGCTGGCAGTGTCCCTGCAAACACACTGGAGAAAGAGCAAAAACCCACACAGGAGTGAGGATGAGAAAGGAAGTGTGAGCAACAGCCCTGAGAATGCTCATGTCAGTGAGGAATGATGGGGGCAGGCCCCTGCAGCCCTTAGAGGACTCATGCTGGAGAAGCAGGGTATTTCCTAATGGGAACTGTGGAGGACTCACAGAGGAGAAAACTAAAACAGACTGAAATCTATTGCTGAATGCAAATACTTGCATGTTTTATTGAATAGGGTGAAGGCTGAAGGAGGATTGCGCAGCAAGTCAGTTTAAATGAAGCACACAGGATCCTGATTTAGTGCAGGGTCCAGGTCTTTCACACTTGGACACATTCATTTAGGATTAATCTGTCATATTTTACTGATCCCCACTAGCACGTTTTATCAAGATCCTCTTTTTGTTTTCTTAGCCTCCTAACACGTTACCAAAAGCTGAGGGAGAAGCAATGCCTCAGAACAGCTGGCTCTGCCCACGGATTTGGCAGCCTCTGCTCCTCCTGGAGCCCAGGAGATCCGAGAGAAGTGCCAGAGGTACCACACAGCTGGAAGCTTGGTGAGCACCATTTAAGAACACTTACTAATTCTAGACAGGAATCGAACGTTACCTTGGGCTAATTGTTCTGAAATTAATCATCTGAATCCATCACCTGCTTAGGTAGTCACCATAGCAATCGCAAAACAAACAATAGCAGTGTTAGGATTATCAAGGCAACCTAAGGGAGTAAAGACCTGAGTTGGAGCTTTTGGAGAGTGTTTAAGATTATGCATGCGTGGTGTCTTGCAGGAAAAGATGAGCTTGTTTACCACACGCATCAAACTGGCTGAGAGCCACGTGGCTGTAGAACTCCGTGCCTGCAGCAGTAAGTAGTGCATCTCTGCAAGCCTCGTTGCCTTGGGCAAAATGCTCTCCTAGCAAGAGCTATGCCATTCTATGTTCAAAAGGGGTTTGCTGCTGTCTGGACCTGACTAGAGGTAGAACAAAATCCTGTCTGTCCTTAGGATAGTGTGTCAGTGTATCCAAAGCGAGCTAAGAGCTGAAGCTTACTGCCCATCTGTGGATCTGCTGTCACCAAGCTGTCCAGGTTCCATGCTGTTCAGTGGCCACTCAGGCCTTAGGCTGGTTGAGGAACATCTTTTATTGGAAAAGTCATGCTGCGGCCAACAGAACTGCATGAAATCATCCTTTGGATTGAAGTAAAAAGCAATAAACATGATTAAATGGATATTAAAAGGATTCTGAGGGAAGGAAAAGGGCACAGGCACCCATATATCTCATTACGGGGTATCTGTATCAACAAAGCCAGAAAAGCAGCTGTTGGAATTGTCAGCAAAAAGCTCTTAAGTCATGATGTCTTTATATGAAAATGTGCAGTTAGTATCCTGCTGTGATAGTATCAGCAACAGTTTCTAGCTTCAGCCATTCTCTGGAGTTCAGGCTCCATGCAAACCAGCTGAACTCTGTCTGTCCCTGTTGAGGGGGAATACTAGACACTTAGATTGGCTTTTCTGCTGCAGTGTGGAGGAATCAACGAGTTCACGGTTCAGGAATGCTACTAAGAAACCACAACAAGGGACTATGAACCACTGCAAATCCAGCTTCCCTATGGAGAAAGGTGGGGGTGACACAAAACAGAAATGCTCCAGGATTTAACTCATCTGCCCCAAGAGTTATAAAAGCACCACATTATGTTGCTCCTTAGAGAACGTGGAATTTCCTGGTGGCACCTGTAATAAGCTGGGGCAGATCTGGCCCCTGCAGCCTTCCCTGGTATTTGCAAGCTGTGCTGAGTGATGCACATGTGTGCTGTACCCAGTGCAGGATGGGCATTGGATAAAGAAGTGGCTCTCAGATAACACAATTGTGTGCCACAGGTGTGCAGTTTTGCAAAGAACAGACCTCCAAAGTGTCTGTGTATGGGGAGGTGACAGGCAGAAAAGCACCAAGCAAACCAAACTTGCAGTGTTTAAAGGAGGCCTACAGGAAAGACAGGGAATGTCTCTTTATCAAGAAGTATAGTAATAGGACAGTGGATAATGGCTTTAAAATAAAAGAGGGTAAGTTTAGATTAGATCTTACGAAAAAATTCTTCACTCAGAGATTGGAGAGGCCTTGGCACTGCTGCCCAGAGCTGTAGGTGCCCCATCCCTGGAGGTGCCCAAGGCCATGGATGGGCCCTGGGCAGCCTGAGCTGGTGAGGGGGGGAGGGCTGTCCCTGTCCGTGGCAGGATGGGCTGGATGGGCTTTTTGTCCTTCCCAACCCAAACCATTCCATGGTTCTACAATTAAAAAAAATATAGCCACTGGAACTGCCAGTATAACCCATTCTGTAGCGGTGTCTCTTTCATCATCCACAAAGCTGATGAGTGTTCTTTTGCATATGAGAAGATAAAAGCCATAAAAAACAAGAGAAGAAGTATGTTTCTGGATCTGCAGATCCTCAAAACCTCTATCCCTACACCTTGATTACAATTTTTAACTTATTCCAGGCTTTTTCCAAATTGACCAGTGACTTTGCCCAAAGACGAGATGTTTGGTACATGTGTGCAAGTATATATAGATTGGAATCATGCTGTGAGCATGTTTAAAGTAAGAAAATACAGATGTTTATGAAAAATGGGAATGCTGTAAGTTCTCTGGTATGTCGTCAGATAAATGACAGACCCAACAACATAAGGAACACCATAAAAAGCTTTTAAAAGAAGATGTTTTCTAACACCAGCCTCTGTTTCTTTGATATTTTTTAGTCAGATGTTCCTAATAGTAAATTACAATGTAGCATCATATGACTGAGAGTTAATGAATGTGAACAGTAACTGTGATGTGACAAACACATGTTTATGAAGCACGATGATTATTAACAGTTGCAGAAACCGTTATGGAAATGGTCTCTGTTGTATGTGCCTACAAAGGACAGAATCTTTCAGCTGCGCTGTAGGGAAAACTTGTCACTGGGACCAATGCTGTCTTGGGCTGTAAAATGGCAAAATTTTGTTTCATGGACTGTTTACATCATAGCTTTTCACAAGGGCTGCCCCAGCTCTGACAGTGTTCTTTTCATACCCGCTCTTCAACCAGCATACCAAACAGCCCTGTATGTGTCCCAGCAGTAGCTCTGTATCTGCACAGCTTCTTTGAGGCTGATAACCCTGCTGACTTCCCGTCTGCAAAAGAAAACAGGCAGGAGGTTGTTGCTCCTGCTAAAGAAGTCATGTTGTCTAGCTTTACAGTTTCACATGGCTATATATCTAGACACCGAGGTCCTAAAAGCCCGACTCTTCTGAAGGAATGCGTACTGCACATACTTGATTGTCTGACTCATAAGACTGGTGCCAGGACTTTGGCTTTTCATTTCTATTTATTCACCACGGGAAACCTAAAGTACAAATAGACTGGATGAAAGCCTGGCTCCACTGAAGTCAAGGACAAAATTCTCATTGATTTTTGTAGGCAGAGAACTCCACTTCTGTGCTTTTGGTTGTTCTGTACTGTTTCTGGCTTAGGGTTAAAGTGACATTTGAAAAGGCTCTGTTACCCCTGGTAATGATGAATTCCGACAGCATTCCCCCGTATGTGTGTGTAAGATGCATCTCTTTCTATCCCAAAGAGCTTGTAGCTTATGGAGTAAGACAGATTCAAAGAAGAGCTCAGTAAAAGGTTGTTCTCGGCAACACATACACAGACCTCGAGTCTGTTTAAATCTTCCCTACACCACGACGTGGGGAAAGGAAAACAGGGAAGCGTGGCTGAGCTGCATGTTGGCTGGCTTTGGCAGCACACAGCTCTGGTAACGAGGGGCCTTCATGTGGTGCTTCTTGTGCCCTCCTGTCCTACATCATGTCCAGGCATCTCAGATTTTGGTGGTTCTTTTAGTTGCTACAGCAGCCTCTTGGTGGTGTGAGCAGCACCAGCACCACCGTTACTGTCATTTATGCTGGGGGTACGCTTTTCTAATCACTTTTGTAGAGCAGTGAGAATAATTATTTCAAATTTATACTGCTGTTAGAGGGTTAGAGACTGTTGCCTCATTAACACATTACAAGAGCTCACTGCCTTTTTGTCTGCTGTGTCAAGTACGAATTCTGGTAAATCCTTCCTGAAGCACATGCATTTCTGTTAATGCACAATTCCAAGAAAAAAAAAAACCCAAAAACTGCAGATTTTAAAGTGTTCAGCATCCGAGTTGAGAAATCCACTGGTTAAAAAAAATAAAGTAAAAAAAATACCAACATCTCCCCAGTGCCCAATTAATCATTTGCTTTAAACAACAGACTCGCAGGCAGACACAAAAGTGGAACGGGAAAGCAGGAGGAAAGAAACGCTCCTTTGTCTCGTGGCTGAACCGGTTGCCCTTGCTGGGACACAAGCGGTTCATATGGGCAGAGAAACCCACTGGCCCACTTGGCATCCTGCGGCTCTTGGCATGCGTTAAACAGGTCGGTTGGTGGTCTGGCACAGACCTCTGGACGTGCTTTCTCACAAGGTTTCTTGCTTCGCTGGGGGAAAACCAGTTCGACAGAAAGATCTTTTCTGCAGGGTTCACCCGCGGTTTCACGGCACTTAGGGAACGGTGTCGAACGTGTTGCTGAACACTGAAAATCAGCTCGATTCTCTGAGGCGCTACAGTTAATATTGCTGGTACCATGTCTCATTTGGAAATAAGGAAATTCGTTTCTTCCGTCTCAACGCTTTATGCAGCAGTTTTGGTAGAGGAGTTGTAGGTGAGATGGAAGTTGTGGATTTAGAGATCGTTGATCTCTACTGGATGAAATAATCCTGCTGGAGCCGTTGGGAAGGCTGACTGAGTCACAGCGCTCCTCTCTGCCTGAATATCTGTTTTGGCTCTGAGGACTGTGAAACATCTCGTTTATTCACTCCAAATCTTTGGGGGAGCTGATTATGCTGACAGTCTTTAATTAATTGCTATTATATCATTGCTTCAGGAATAGATTCGCCCTTATATAAAGTATGCCTGATTTACACTAAACTCTTGGAAGAACTTTTGGTTTCAAGTAGGGATTCAGGTGGGAAATAAAAGGAAGCCAGTAGAAAATTCAGGACACGTTGGCCAAATTTGAGACTGATCTATTTTCTATCAGCTTCATGGTGTTTCTCAGCGCTTCTTTTTTGCACAGTTTGTTCATATAACAGCTGGCCATTACCTGAAAGGTAACAATCTTCCTCTACGACCTTCCACTTACGTGCAGTGAGGGGACACTGGGCCATGACTGCCATGGTAGTGGCCATGACACATTATTGAAGCTGATAGTTACAGCCTCAGCAGTGCCATCAGCTGAATCAGCAAAAGCAACCCTCCATGGAAGACATAAAGTTTTGTGTCTTTCACTGGAGTTTAATCTGGCATAATCTTACTCTTATTTCTTCTCAGCGGTTTAAACTGTGACTTTTGCTTGTAGTAAAGAGGGATTATCTGTGCTGATGACCTCATGAGTGGGAAACTCCTTCAGAAAATGCAGTCGTATGTCATCTAAGAGAATTTTTGCTTTTAATTATTTGAATTTACTACAGTTACTGTTTGACATAAAGAGCATTAACACACACACCATTTTTTTTTTCTTAAAAAAGCCCTTTATGGCTGGGCTGCAGAGTTACTGCTCTCCCTCTCCTTATTCACCAACCACTCAATTCTTTTTTATGAACTGAATTCATATGGATTGTTCCCCATCAGTTGTAAAGTGGCCTATAATTAGGGCCTTTCTCAGTGCACAAGTTAGATGAGGTTGTTTTAAACCTTTTCTTTTATCATTTTTGAGACAAAGGGATGGCTGTCTTCCCTCTCTCTGCAAACTGAACTGCTCTGTGAAAGAGATTTGTCTTGTTTTCCTGCTGTGCTTTTGAATACAGATGACAGCCACCAGCCTCATTTCTGCAGAGATCAGCTTGAGGGAGGGGAGGTTCTGTGATCCTGAAGATGGCAGTTAATTTGGTTTGCAGGAGGTACAGGGAAAGGAGTGTATAGCAGGTGGGTCCTTTCTGGATTTAGGGAGAAATGTTGTTTAGTCCTATCAAAATGATTATACTTCTGGGCACATGAAGAAACGGGGCTTTAGATATTAAGAGAATGTATGGGAAAAAGTGTCAAGGACTACAAAGGGGCCTTTTGAAACTGTTGGGGATGACCAAATGGTGACAAGAAACGTCCCACTTTCACCACCTTTAAACATACCTAGTCCTTAGTTTTTCTGTGTTTTGTGTCTTTAGTGAAGGCAATAAATTGCCTACTTTCACAAGGAGCACTGAGTCTGCACACTCCTCCTCTCAGAAGCTCTCAGGTAAGTGGGTAGTGCAGGTAAGGAAATGATAAAATATGGTGAAAGCAGCGTTTAATCCAGATACTGCTCTCTCTTCCAAATCAAGAAATAAATGTGCTGTGCAACAAGCTGGAGAGCGTTTTGAATTAGATACTCTTTTAATAGAAGGGGATGCAGCAATTCAGTTGGTGCCCTACTATCCAGCATAGTTGTCTTCATGAAATCACAATGCCCAGACATTGCCAACGCTATCTAATTATTGGAGATTTTGACAGTTCCATCAGCAAAGAAGTCAAGTCAGGTAAGTGTTTTTAGAAGTTCCCACATCCTTTCCAGCCACATGTGCCCATCTTGATGTGGTGATCTGGATTGGCCTCCTGAACCATCAAATGTTTGCATCTGCTTCCCATTACTGTCCTTCATCGTGAATTCTGTGATGTCAGCAACATTTCTGCCCTACTGGTTTTTGTACAACTAGATGACACACTTTCTTCCTTAAGAATTTGTTCCTAGGAAGAAAAAAGTAGTTTTTTTTTCCAAACAATTGTCAAGAACTCCTAAGCCTTCTGGAGCATCGCACAAAAGCAACTTAATCCTGCTCTCTGCAAATGTCATGTTGCCTTGATCTCTCTTAACAGGAATTTAAATTGTTGCTACAACATCTGCAACAATCACGCCCTGTGTCATTGCCACGTGCCACAAATCACACGCAGAGAGCTGTCGAGAGTAACAATAACACATCAAGGATGAAATGGCTTAAGTCTTGTGTGAGAGATAGTGTCATCGTTCCAGATTGCTCATTGGTTTTTCTCTGTGTGCTTCTGCTGGATGCTTTGAGACTGAATTGGGTCACGGATCTGTAGGGGGGTGGAATTTGCTGTGTAAAGCAAAAAAAACCAAAGTTTAGTGTAGCTATGGCTTGATGCCTTCATAAGGATTTACTGAAAGTAGTTTTGCAGTGTGACCTAGCCTACAGCTGCAGTATAGAGAAAAGGGGATTCTTACTGCTGTGCTGCTGGGCAAGCACAGAGTTGTCTGCAGGCATTAACTACTGCCATTAAAGTTTATTCTCTTATTTTTTTTCACTAAATCCTCCTAAGAACATTCATCTGTGGATGTTCATGCAGTTTCAGCTCATCTGCTTCTAAACTGGATTAAGGTAAGCCTTAGATTGGCTACACAGGCAGGAGACAATAGCACATTGCATAGTATGAGTTCTCAGCTGGTCAGATGGACAGCAACTCTGTGTTAAAGTGGCATTAGCATCCCAGATGCTGCCAAGAAACATGTAACAGCTTGGGTTTAGTGCTGTGCTGTCACAGATGTAATTTTCTGGCTCACTACCTGCCTGCATGTATTGCAGGTGGAGACGTGCAGTTTAGTTGCTTGTGCCCTTGTAAGTAAACCATTAGTACAGAACAAGAGAAAGTAACCAGCTAGTTTATAGTAGCTCCTGTGGACTCATTCTCCCTCAAGGCTGGAGGCCTCAGCTTTTCCTCTGTTCAAAATGGGCAGTATCACACTTCCATACTCTCTGCAGGATACCTCTCTTTGCCCCTCTGCATCCTTCCCATTTAGAAAGGGGAGTAATGGAGAAACCTTCTCTCTCCCTGGTGTGCATCTCTCTACCAGCTGCACGTGTGTGTTTGATGATGAACATGATCTTCCTTACAGTTGGCTGAGGGGTTTAGGTTTATCTGAAGGTTCAGATGTTGCTCAGGAGAGCAGTGGTCATTTTGTCTGTAGCTGTACAGCACTGCTAAGCTGTTCACCTTCCCATAGAAGTTCTAGGCAAAGCCTGGTTTCATGCAGTTTAAAATAGCTTTATTAGGCAAAGACTAAAAATAGTAGGCCTTGATTTAACTCTAAAACAGATCAGCTGTGCTGAAAAAGAGCAAAAAGATAAATCATTCCAAACCTCCTCCTCCTCCTCCTTTTTCTTTTTTTTTTTTTTTTTTATGAACTTTATTTTTAGCATGTTTTTTTAGGGAAATGGGGCTAGTACAACTGAAATATTTGTCAGCTTATCTGCTCAGCCTGCCTGGCATGTCTTCTCCCCCCATACCCCACACCTGCCTGTAGGCTCAACACAATGTCAGGTTCTAATCGGCTGTTTGAGGAGCGGAAGCTCCAGTGTTAGTAAACCTCTACACATTTGTGAATGTGGCAGCTATGCTGAGCAAAAGAACCAAATCTGGTAGAAATACAGGCAATTCAGACACTATACAGACGTGAAAATTCAGCTGTTACCCCCATGGCTAGTTGCTGCCAGCTAGTGAGTGAATGAATACACAAGCACTGAGTGGTCAGTCAGCTGCATAGGTCTTAAATAGGAATAGAACACGATGTCTGATGCTTGGTAGGAGTATTGTGGCAGGGAAGGGCAAAGGGGAAATTTCAGAGGCAAAGGACACAAATCAATAGGAATTCAGTCTGTTCCACTCCTTCTAAGACAACGTGTTTTGTAAGCAGTGCAGTTCTGAGCTGGGTGTATATATTTGGGAAGGGTCAGATACAAGGCAGGCTCAAGTCCTGGTTCTTATTTGAAATAAAGCTTGGTCATACCAAACTGATGGCATAAGAAGGCTGTAATAAAATCATAAATTTCATTTGCTCTCCCTTCAGGGCAGGCAATTCAATGTGCACATTAGTACAGTTCGGAGCCTTCAGTTTATATGGCAATGTTTTATTCCCTTCCTGTGCAAGGAAGGAGATTTGTTTGTATAATTTCACTTCTTGTTAGTAAGTAAAAATAGGGTGAGAAGAACCAAATGTTCATCTTTAGATGATGATAAGGAGTTCACAGGCACAAGGTGATGGTAAGAGAGCTATTAGCTCCAGATGAAGGTGACCTTCACCATGAGACTTAATGGAAGCCTCTTACTGATGCATTTTTGGCACAGTTATCCTTTGCCAGCAATAATTTCAAATGGTTTACAATGAGATATGATGCTCTTATATCTCTACAGCTCCTTTAATTACATGATATATAGTCATATTCTGTAGGCATTGACTCAGCAAAACTCTTAAGTTGATGAACTTCAAATTCATGGAGGACAAGTAAATATTTAAAGTTGGATTAGAGTGTGTGGTTTATTCCTGAAATTCAACATACAATGTGAATTTGCCATCACTTCAAAATGATACCATATGGCAGGATTTGGGGTATCCTAGAGGCATTGTAACTTTCTTTTGGCTTTTGGGGATAATGTTTTTGTGTTCATCCTTGGGCGTTACATTTTGTGGTTCCTGTGTCTTTCCAGTTGGGGTTAAAATCTCTGAGCATTTCTCTAGCAAGCATCTGGTAAATGTGCAGGTACATCCTGAAACAAAATATCTGTCTGAAGAGTCTTAAATCCTTATGTGAGTTTTGTTCTCTGTTTCCACACACAGACTGTACCCTGAGTCTCAGCCCTTTGTGGCATTTACCAGCCATGAAACCCTTTCATTTGGTGTCTTTCATCTGAAGAACATCTTTGAAACCCCTTCCCATTTCAAATCTGAATATTGTTTTCCTAATGGTCTTCACACAGAAAGCTCTTTCACTTAGAGAAGCAAGTCCTCTGGAATTAATTTTCTAAAATTTCACCTTGGTATTGTCATTTCCAGTAATCAAAACGAACTTTGTGACCTTTTAGGGGTGGGGGTGGGGAGAGCCAGACACCTGAAGCCAGGCCTTTGCTCAGCTTGTGAGCATCAGAGTCCTTTGTTGGACCTAACACTGGAGCCTTGGCCAAGGTAATGAAGTGTGAGTAAAGGATTATCAGCATACAGCAGAACACAACTGAATTTCTGCAGCTCTGTCCTCTGAGAGTGAGAGCCCTGATGAGTATTTAAGCCATTCCCCTACAGCTCTTTTACTTAAGTGATTTTCACATGTGAATCCCATTTGTTTTCAGTGATGACTTTGTGACACCCGTTCTGTGACAGTGCACATACTTGGGAGGGGGCAATGTGGCAGTGGCTGTAGAAGAAGGGGCTGGGGTTAGGCAGGCAAGCAGGCTTCATGCACACTTACAGATCATTCTCTGTAGCTCAGGGATTAAGAGAAGCACAATAAGTGCACAAAGGGCCTTCATCTCCATGCCCTGATGAAAGCTTTCTTCACTCTTGGAAGACTGGGTGGAAAAGGAAACCCGTGCCTCTCTAACTGCTGTTTCTGGGATGAGATGGGAGGAGATCCAGTTCTAACTGGGCTTTGAAAAATGTTGTCAAAGTGATTGCTCTGACCACTGAGGACTTCTGGGATTTGCAGGGAGCCTGAGCTTTCTCTCAGAAGGGTCTGGGCTTCTGCAGAGCATTTAGTACTGATTTCCAGATATGCATGCAGCATCCTAGCATCATATAAAAAAAAAAAAGTATGTTGGTTCTAGACAGAATTAAAGGAAAGAAGTTTTTCCTTTCTCTTAGAAAGTAACTGCTGCTCACCCCTTTAAGGAGAGCTCTGCAGAGAAGCAATTCCCCAGCTGGTGGAAAGACACGGTGCGTGGATTCAGGTGTTTTGTTACGGGAACAAATCTGCATGCTGATCCTTGCAACAGAATCTCTGAGCTGTTTTCAGCCTGAGCAGGAGGAGAAGGCGGCTGCTGAAGAATGGTGTGTAACGTTCTTACACCATTTTCTCAAGGGCTTGCAATTAGAGATAATTGTGTCATCACAGGATAGCCTGGAGATCCTGTCTGGTGTGGGAAACCCCGGGCAGGTCTCTTGAAATAGCAAGGGCAGATAAAAATGACAAACTAATGAGAGACGGCCAGCTTGTTACTTAGCATGACTTCACCAGAATCAGCTGTGCTGTGTCACTGAAATCTGCCCCAGCACACTCAGACTATATAATAGAAGCACAACATTCTCAGACCATAGGATGTCATATCCTTTTAAAATACAAATCCAAACTCAGTCTTTTCTGGAGGGCCTTCCTCAAATGAGCTCTCTATACACGAGCCATCAAGTTGATTATACGCTTAGAGATTAAGATCTGCCCCTTTGCATCTCCGTGCAAATCAGAGTGGGGCTGGAAGACGCGAAGAACAGATCTGGAGAGTGTGCAGCTCAGACAGCAGCACTCCGTGGAGATCCACGCGGTTTGAGAGAACTGCACGTCCATTTCATTTCTCTCTGTGCAGTGCTGTGTACCAAAGTGGCATTAAAGCATTGATTCCCTCATCCTCCATGAGGTCACAATGCACGTAGAGAAGTGCTCCATCGCACTCGAGCCCCCCCACAGCTATGGGGTGCTGCACTGGGCTGAGTCCTTCCTGACTTTGATTCTCCCCATGCGGAGCCCATATTTGTTCATGTTTACACACTTTGGCAGGAAGGGAGTTGCTCTGTTTAGTATCCTCTGCTTTTCTTCACAGCGGTTTTAAACACTGCCGCGCAAATAACAAACTCAGCAGGTCCTCCAGCAGCCCGCATCCCTCCGGGCAGAGCTCGTGTCTGGCAGTGGGCGGGAGCACAGATTGCTGATGTAAACCTCAGCCTTACAGCCTCACCAGCATGCAGATAAGTGGAAAGCTCCCGTTCCCTCCAAATAGGGATAGGAAAGTGAGGGAGATACCACGATAGGCCGTTCAGCTAGCTCCCTCCTCCTTCCTCCCGTTTCAGCCCACCTCGGCGTGCTTCATAAATCCTTCTCACAGCAGCTGGGCGGTGAGGAGTCATTCAAAAGCACCTGTTGCTGGGATGTGCTGGATCTGTGCGTTCAGTTAGTAGCATCCTGCCGACCACAGCGTAAGTGGATGTGTCATTAAATTCCAGGCTTGTGGAAGGTTGGGTTTTGTGCAGTTGATGCCTTGACACTGAATTTCATTCTGTTCTGAGCCTTCTGGGAGCTAATTACTGGATGTCCTTAGTCAAATTTTGTCTTCAGCTGTGTTGCTTTTATTCAGTGCTTGTCTTGCTGCAAGCCCTGCTTTAAACCATCACGTTATGCATAGAGGGCCCAGAAGGTCAGGCAGTTCCTGCCCTGAAAATTGAAAGAAATAAGGGACTCATTGGATTTCTGATGAGGAAACTCAGGCACGAAGACTGTTTGGTTTGGAGGGTAATCAGGGCATTTATTGCAAGACTGTCCTCTTGCTTCTGAATTTTGATCACATTTACTATCCTTAAAATGATTATTCTTTTGAGTTAACAAGGAAAAGCAACAAAGAAACCAAAAGCAAACCTGAATGGTGTAAAACTTATTGCGTACTGAAGATACAGCATGCTTTCCTCTGAAAGACCTTTCAGCTACTGCATTTATTGCTACAGGGAATAACAAGGAATTACTGTCATCTGAATGACTTAATAATTCAGGATAGAAAGCTGGGAGTACAAACAGGCACAAAAATGAATGTCTTATATTGGGTGAAGCTTTCTTCCTGCAAACAAGCAGCAAATGATGATGCTCAGTTTAGTGAGTTCCAGCGCTGGCCTCCTCTTGGTATTCTCTAGAACTAAGGGCCGTGTTTCAAGCTGAAATCCAATGAGATGTAATTTCTTTTACGTTCAAGATCAACGAGGTTAAATGCAGTTAGTCAAAACTGTCATTAAAAGGCAATTTCATTGATTGATTTGGGTTGGAAGGGAACCTTCTCCTCATTCCAAAGTTTCCTTCAGTCTGTAAATAAACTCTGGGGGAAAAAAACCAACAGACCCCTGGGCACAAAAGGCCAATCTAGTGCTTGGGGTGCCCTGTACTCCTTAAGGAAAATGTGGGAAACTATATCTACCAGGGAAGACGAAACAGGTAGTCTGGATATCTAGTTCTAGAACAAGGAAACAGGTGGTGTTGTAGGGGCCTAGAAGTAAACTATGTGCAAAACCAGATCTGCAGCTGATGAAAACTGGCTGAACTCCGTGCAAAGTTGAACCCTATTGCTTTATATTTTGCGAGGATCTCTGTGTTTGGCAGCGGAACAGTTTAGGCTCCCCGACACACTTAGTGTGGATGGGTGGATGGAACAAAGTACGATTTCATTCAGTCAGTTGCTGTAAATATTTATGAACATAGCCATCATTGGTGGGGAATGTGTTGTTACTCAGCATTAATAAGACAGAATGAAAAGGGCAAACATGTCTGAGGCTCATGAGGCCAGATCTGGAGCCCGTGAAATTTGTATAAGACTCTGTTCTTCCTCAGATCTTAGATACCCTTCTGAAACTCCAGACAGGTAGGTAGATAGCTATGCAGAGTTATAGGTGCCTATTTCAAGGTAGGAATTATTCCTTTGTTGATGATGATGATGTATTGAGTTCTTAAGGGAAGTTCTTTTGGTTTTTGAAAGCAGAAGCATGGTATCAGTGGTGTGTTCCTTCTGTGCTGGCTCTTCCAGCCCCTCAGCTTTGTTATTCCTTGAGCTTGTGGTCCCAGTGAGTATGACACTGATGAACCAGATTTTATGATGTAGCTGCCCAGAGACTTGTAGTCAGCTGAATGTGTAAATGTCTGCAAGTTCAGGGCCTGACAGTGATTGTGAATCCTTAAGAAAAATAATTCTTTAACTTAATGGTTGGGAAAGGCAAGGTTTTTTTTGTAGCTTCCTTTCCCTTCTTTTTGGAAAGCCAAAGCAGTTTTTTTACCCAAAAACATCCATTCCAAAGAAAATTCTCCCCTCATCTCTGATAGCAAAGTGATGAAGAATTTGGTTTGGCTGAAGCATCCTCCTGGGTGCAGAGAGATCTGGCTTGTGGCTACATCACAGATATTCTGCATGTGACATCACCTATGTTATTTGGTCCTTGTTTTGTGTTTTATCTGTAACCACACAAAATGCAGTCTGGTTTTCAGGTAGAGGATATTGGAAAGGGGAATAATTGCACTAAAGCGCAATTCATTTTTTTCAGGTTCAGCTTTCAAAGTTAGCCCTATCATTTTTCAGAATGGATTATATTGTGGTTTGCTATGCCATGAAGAAGAAGAGCTGTATCATGGAATACTTGCACTTTCCCCTTTATGAAGTATTTCCATCCTGCCCTGTACTGTTCTAATATGCTGATTACTTTACAGAAGAGAGGAAGTACCACAATAATCATAAGTAGATAAAGCTCAAGCCAAACATCTTTCTTCGCTTGCAGTGCTAGCCTGACACCTTAGGGACCTGTTTTGTAGGCGCAAATCCATTTGTCAGACTTCTGGCTAACACCTCCACACAGCCAGATGTGCTCAGCTCGCTGGCTTGCTGTCCTGTGGCTTCCAACCTTAATCCCTGCAGCATCATTTGGGAAAGAATGCCTTCCCCCTTCACCTTTTGCCCAATCATCTCCTCACTTCCAGCCTGCCTTGTGGCACCTTCCGTAGCAGCATGTGATTCCTGGAAGTCTCTACTCATTCGTTATGATGGTTAAGATGATGTTGTTGGCCAGATCCTGGCTTTGGAATTCAGTGGTAAACATTCTCACAAAACGCTTACTGTCTGTCACAATAATTTGCTAATCTGTTTATAGCTGGGATTCTTACAAAATGAAATCAGTCCCCCGCATTGCCTTTTTGTCCAGATGTCTCCAAGAAACAGAATTGGTGCCTTTGATGACATCACTTTTCTTGCTGCTGCTTAACTCAACATTGAGCAATAAGCATTCGGGATTGTTCCTACTTTGGAGCTCTCGGGGTGCAAGAACAACTGAAGGGGTTCTTCCATCCCCCGTTGCTACTGCAAGGGAAACCTGAATGGAAGATTGTTCAAGATATCTGCTGCAAAGTCTGTTGTGTACGTTGGCAGACAGTGTGAATGGGAGCCAAAGCAATGTTTAGCAAGTACATTCCAAACTTTCAATGTTATGTCATTAGAGAAAGAACATTGTGCTATTTCTGTTGTCCTGTGTTAGATGCTGAGGAAGATGCTGCAGCTACAGAACATATGGGTGTCACTTATGCCGTAACTTTGAGGCTCTTTAGCTGCTGTGAAAGGCTGCACTGAACTCGTTCAGAATCCACCTGTCCTTTCCATCCTCATATACTGCCAGTACAATATGCTGAAACATTTAGGAGCTGTACTGAGGGACATGGGTTAGTGGGAAATGTTGGTGATAGGTGGATGGTTGGACTGGATGATCTTGGAAATCTTTTCCAACCTTGGTGATTCCATGATTCTACATGCTTATATATTAAAACAAAGACCTAGCTGTACTCTAAATAAAGTATAACTTCCAAGGAAGTTCCAAATTGGATGACAGGAATACTAAGGACTATGAAATACATGGCAAAGTTTAGTGCTGGTGAGATGTCACATTGGATAGCTACAGTCTCCAGTAGGCTCTGAAAGCTAACCTCAGTTCCTCCTATTGCAGTCATTGTGTTGCAAAGGTGGAAGCAGTGTAGCAGGACTTACCTTAGCTCAGGAAGCAGACAATTGGTATTTGAAGTTAAGAGAGATCTCACGCTGAGGGAGAAAGCAGAGCTGCTTTCTTCAGCATGTATAGTTGGTGACTTTGGATAAAGCATGCTTACCAAGGAAACATTGAATTAGGTGTTCACAAAAGGTTTGTGAATCAGAGGGTGCTGTGGAAAAGACCTGAGCAGCCTCATGTGCGAGATCAGAACATGTGAATGAAGTTTCTGAACTGGAAGTTGGGAACAAAGGGATGCAGAAGGATATGCTGCATTCCTGTAATGGAACTGACACAGGTGGAGGCAGCTGTGAAAACTTCAGTGCAAAAAATATCAGAGGCTTCAAAACCTACCTAGAAGGGGTAAAGCACTAATTCCGAAAATATTCTGCTAAAAAGAGGAGGAGGATTGGACAAAAATGGCCCCTTTGCACAGACCGCAGTTTATCTGTGCTGGAAGTATGCATGAATTAAGCTGCTGCATGTTTTTTAAAGGAGATGCTCAAGAATCTGCATCTGTTTCTAAGAGCTGCATGTGATACAGGGGTAGTTTTTGGAGCAGGAAGAAGCATCTTTACGAGCAGTTGGAGGCATCCTGAGCTCAGGCTGAGCCATATGGCCTGGCAATGCCCAGCTGGGGAGCAGAATGTGCTGAGGACCTGCTCCTCTACTGCCATTTCTGTGGTGGGCATGAGGAATGAAAGGATTTTAGCTGTGCGAGCAGCGTAAAGTGACCAAAGCAGGGTGTTTCTCTCTGGGAAGATGTTAGTGGCAGTCTAGTGCTAGGGAGGCCTCTTCTCAGTGTGTGGCTTTGACTGTTCCATGTATCCTGAGGAAAAGAGTAAGACTATTTGTGCTGATGTCCAAGGCTGCCTTCCCTCTTTAACACGGCCTTTTTGACTGCAGGTCTCTGCTCCTAGCAAAGATGTGTTCTGTCATGGTATGACACCTCATGGTCATCCAGGTCTGGAAAGTCATAGATAAAGCCAAGCATCTTTCTGACGTGGTGGTCAGTGTATGTGGTTTCTGACTTGTGTGGCATAGCTCGTATCATTTACTAACCTTTTTAACTGCTTGCCTGTTTGCCCAGTTGTTATAACTGACCTTTAGGGTGTGTTCCTGTGATCAGGAACTTTCATTGATTAACTTCTTGAATTATTAAATAAGTTATAATCTTTTTTCTAAACTCTCCCATGCAGTTTTACTTAGCAGGGAGAGGAAACCATTCAGGTTATACCCCACAGGTCTCAGAGCTCTTCTGATGAAGGCTGGGTCTTAAGCTGCGCTCAGCCTGGTTTCCAAGCTGAATTTCCATGAGGGCATTTGGAGAAAGATTTGTAGAAATATCCAGGTTGTTGACATTTTGCCCAGATAGACCTAATTCACCTGTGAAGGAATTGGAGGCTTGCAGTCCCCCTGGCACGAGGCTCCCTGAGCCACACCTTCAGTAACCACATTATTCATGTTCTCGAGGAAAAAATTCTACTGACATATTACATCTCGCCTAGTGTTTCCTGATACCGTATAGGATGCTGCACCTATGCACTTCTGGTGTCAAATTCAGCCACATTTAGAGGCTCTCTTCTTCCAGATGGAATATAGTCTATTGACACAGTTGGCTTTTTACAGTGCGGTGAGACGTTAACCACTTCCTCTCCTCCATTCTTTCTGCCCATCATTTTGGAGGTGAGTTCACTTGCACCAGCCAAAGTTTGGAGTAATGTAATTTGTTTCTAGGAAGCTATTTTGGATTTACACCCTTGAGGATCAGGATTTGCTCTTTGCTCTCCTTCCTCTCAGCCCTTTTCTCTGCGGTTAAACTACGCCGTTAGGCTCTCACACTCACATCCCCCATTAAATCCAGAGTAGTCTGGAGGTCAGGCAGTCCCATGACACTGTGAATATATCAACTCTCTGAAATAGAGTTGCCTTTCATCAGATTCTTCTTTAGTGGGGTGAGAGATTTAATTTAATGGTTAAAAAAATAGAATGAGAAATGTGATACATGAGCAACTCCATCAGACTGTGCAGGAAAATGAGAGCTGGCAGGTGGAAACAGCAGTGCAGCCTTTCCATAACGTCTCTCTGAAAAGGCTGATTATGGAATGAGCACTCTGCTTAATGCTCCCCAGTACGCCCTGTCTATCAGCATCCAGAATCCACTCGTGTTTGAACAAACACTATTGTAATTGTCTATTTGTTTTTCAAATATTGTTTTTTAGAAGACAAGCCTCCTCTTCAGAGTGTCTCTCATGTATTCTCTCTTAAGTGCATGCATTACACCTAGGCAAAATTAAGTATAAAGGTTAGAAACAAAAGGGGAAGGAGAAGAGCAAGTCTCTGTGAAAAATACGTAGGTTTAACCTTGGTCTGCTTTTATCAGAGAAAACCTGCAAAGTGTCTGTAATTCCCTTCAATGTAGCCCTTATACCAACAGTGTGCTTCGCAGTCAGCTTCTGGAAAGAACATGGGCTAAGTGAAAAAACTAAGAACATTTTGTATGTTCTTTGCCCTTGTTACTGAACGGCTTGCTCTCATCTGCCAGTAGGTGTTAAAAATATATTTTACTGAGAGTTAACTTCTTCATCTTTACCAGTGTTGGAACACTGGCACTGGTGCTGAGGATCACTTCCAAGATTGTCTTTAAGAACTTCCCCAAGTGTAGATTAGCTCGGAGATGTAAATTGCTCGCTATTCTCTTTTTTTTTTTGCTTGCTGGATCTGTGACCTCCCAAATCTCTGAAGCTGTCTCTGCTGTCTGAAGCAGCCACTGAAAGGAGTAAAATCCATTGTGCTTTCCTTCCTGAATTGTAATGTGTCTTTAAATATATGCAGTTCACAGTGGAGGACCCCACAGAATAAAAGTAGGGTATTCCTCCTCAGCTTTCTTGCTATCATCACCTGGCTGCCTGAGGATTTCATATACTCCAGTAGTACTTATGAGCTTCTTAATGAACATTTCTCAATGAATGTCTGTGACACCTCTGTTACAGAGGCTGAAAGCTTGCTTATACCAGCCCACACTCTTGACTGGTTACCAGTGCCTATCAAGCCTCTGATGTGTGAGTGTTGACATGGATTATGTTGCATTTATGTTGTTAGCACAGAGGCTCTGCTCTAGGAGGAGAATCAGTGCATCAAGGGTTAGTACCCACTCTGCAACTCTGTCTTGAGTATCTGAGGTCTGGGAGCGTGGATGGGGAGATGGCACAAACAGGGAAGGTGCGTTCTGGCTCCACGAAGCCTCTCTGTGCTACCTGAGCCAAAGGAAGAGCAGTCCTAGCAGGGGCTCTGCCACATCTTGGCAATCTCTTAGTATGGCTGAGCATCCTCTACCTCTGGAGAGCGATTTATTTTATTGTGGCTGCTCACAGAGCAGCGAGATGCCCCAGCTCACTTCTGCAGCTACGTCATGGGATACTCTGAATGCAAAGGAAGTTATTTGGCAGCTTGTTTCAGCAGACAATACTGTTGTTACTGCCAAATGCTTTCTTTCTGGCTTGCCTTGGGGTGGGCAGGGGGGAACAGCCACAGCTAATTGGAAACAGGTATTTGTCTGCAGGTAGTGCTGCCAGACAGAAGCCCTTCTGCGTCTCGCGGAGTCCACGCAATCTGCAGTGTACGAACAAGCCCCATGGGGAAAGGGATGGATTTTTCACACCTGTTTCTCCAAATTTAATAATAATAAAAAATTCCATGCAAGCTGAAGGAAGGCAACATTCCAGTAACATTTTGCTTTTACTGACTGAAATTTCCCGTAAGATGGGCCTCTGGCTATAGAACGGAAAATCTGTCCTCACTCACTTCCCCCTCAGTGCTGGGCGGACGTATGGAGTCTGGTTGCTCTTTTCATTCTTGCCAGGGCTGCTGCAGTAGCTCTGTGCTTGTTAGTCCCGGGTGCCATGAAGTCAGAGCCACGAGTCTCCGTCACAGGAGGCAGAGAGCGGTGGTTTGTGCCAGGGGACGTTCCTAAACCCTGTGTCACTTCATTACACAGCAAATTGAGAACAGACACTGGTAACACAGACAGAAGGGAAGGAAAAAAAAAAAAAGTGGAAAAAGGGGAGCCGTGATACCATCAGAGAAATATGTGTAAAGTCCAGAAGTGCTTCTGCACTTTGGCCAAAGGCCAAGTGGAAATCCAAGATGCTTGATGTATTGAACTCTGGGTTTCCCACCACACTTCTTCTCAATCACTTACCAACAGGTAGTGAGACACAAAAACTTCTCAGTGAAGCTATTAATGTGTTGAGGTGGTGGAAAACTACAGAGGGAAGACGTGGGCTGAATTCAGCTATAATGGACTGGAATTCATGACACGGAGTAACTTGTTGGCTTTGCAAAATGGAATCACTTCCTAACTGTAACGAACAATCTTGGACATGATCATTTTGGGATACCAAAGCACTGGCTGCTACACGAGTACTTGTAATCCTCATTGCATAATAGTGTCTGTAAAAAGCTTTTAAAGGGAAATAAAATATTTGGAATTTGATAGCTGTGTAGGTCCTGCATCCTCTCTCTGTTCTCCAGGCATCAATTTTAGAAGTCAGCCTTGTGGGAGTCACTGCCTTTGCCAGAATACATGTGATTGAAACTAATAACATTAGGAAAACACTCTCATATTATAAATATTTGCCCTTAAACTTATTTTAGATGAGAGAAACCTAACTGTACTCTAGCAAAATCAGGGCTGTTCTGGAGATAACAGATGAAAACAGAGATCTACAGCAGGAGCTCTTTTCTTGGTTAGATCTTCACCTTGGTTGTGTGCTTCACTGCGTTCCTTATTATAGACAGCGAGTGCCATTCATTTGGGATAACCAAAGAACTGAATTTACCCCTGTACGCAGCAACAAGCCTTTTCTACTCTGTCTTGATTGTTTTGAAAACATAGGTATTATTAAATGATTTATACTGCTAGTGCAGGAAAAGAAATGCCCATTCTTTTGTGAATTAAACTTGTGTATCCAATTAACTTCGTTTTGGTAAATGAAGTTTTGGAAGAATATTTGCACAATAGTGTCCTACAATTTTTCACTCCAAAAGCATCTGGATGAAAGAATTGTACTCAGAATAAAAGCAGGACACATGATTCCTATTGTTGCTCTGTCATATAAGTGGGTTGCAAGCAACTTTATTTCAGTGTGAAAAGATGTAGGTTATTCTGTTGTGGAAGTTCTGTCTTGTTTGTTAGCTCTGAAAGGGCAATTATCTTAAATCTGAATGTAAACTGGGAAACAGGACAGTACTAATGTTCAGGGCTCAACTGCAAGCTTGCAATTTTTTGTTGTGCTTGGGGCTTTGATGTTTCTGACATAGTCACTCCGTCTTTCTTTTTTGGTTCAAATTCAAGCTAAAACCTGGATTTCTAAAGATATAGAAGCTACGTAAGAACTGAGCTAACCCATTTGAAGAAGTCTGGGATTACAGCTGTCTTTAATGAAATCTGAGTTAGCTATAGAAAATGTAAGTAAGCTAAATCCCATCTGCTTTGAGGTTTCCCTTTGGTCCCAGAAGCGGCCAACTGCAGGATATGAGGAGAGGTGCACGGGCTCCTACCGGAAACGCTGGGGGAAAGGCAAGGCAAGAAGGGGCCTCCCTCTGCTCCTTGGGTCTGCATTTGTGATGTGACCTCACCACTCCCAGCCCCGTGTAACGACACAGTGCTGCGTGTTGTGAAATGCAAGGAGAGAGCAGAGGGAATTTGTCTTCCCCCTCGACACTGTACAAATGGGATCTGTGCTCGGCGAAGAGCTTGGCATCACTCTGTTTTCCCATCACTTCTCTTTGTCCATAGATTACAGGGAAAATGGGCAGTGCCTATCCTACCTTTCAGACCCCTTCTGCCCCCTCTTGAATCTGTGATTCAACATCCAGAGGTCTTCCTTGAAAGTGAGCATGTTAGTTCCAGCTCGCACATCAAGCATTTGGTTGCTCTGTACAAAAGCTTTGCAGTTTGAAAGCTCTGCTATCTGGCTTACGCTGCTGCTCCTTCAGTGAACCTTTCACCTCTTCAGCTGCCTGCAAAGACTGAGAATTACAAAGCAAATGATGGGTTCTCCATCAGTCAGATTCTTGACTTTATAATGATCTGCTGCTCAGACTCGAAAGCAAGACGGAGAGGTTAAATATCCATATTTGCCAATTTGTGACCATGATTTATCATTTTCAAGCAATTTTAGGATATGCTTTGAAGACCAGAAACACAAGTGCCTATGACCAGGACAGTAATTTGTCTATATGCTTGCTTACCTTCACTTACATGAATGGCAGTGTTGATACAGACGTTTATAAAAGGGGTTAAACTGCAGCTTTTTCTTAATTTCAAGAGGATGCATGGTTAATGGTCCTTCTGCACTATTTTCCTTTGCATTAGGGTTTTGCTTTTAGCATTATGACAGCCATGATGGCAGTTTTCTGCTTTAAAGGCTGGGCATGGTTACCTTGAAAGCCAGTGAGTTTTGTCACTCCAGTTAACAAAAACTGATTGTGATGTAATGGCTATCAAATCCACAACCTTCAAGTCCATTGATCCAAATCCTCATGAATTCCTCTTGGTATTAATAAGTCTTGGCCAAATCTTTGATCTCATTCTTTTGCCGACATTGTGTTCAGTTTTGGTGTAGTTTTCTTCTCAGGAAGCTCTATATTCATCGTCAAGCTTATTTTACTAAACTGTGTTGTTTTTGGTATAGTTTGTTGTGCCCTAGGGAAAGTCTGTGTGACCTTTAAGGTCCCATCTCATTCTTTTTCTTTGCAAGTGCTTTGATATTTTCTTTTGATGGAATGTGCAGTTGGGATTAAATATTTCTCTTAAACTCATGAAATCAGTTTTCTAATGTCTTTTAGTTACAGTACAGTATGGCTTTCCCTAACCAGAATTATTTCTAAAGGGGGGGCTTGTAAGAAAGAGGGGGACAGACTCTTTAGCGGAGTCTGTTGTGATACGACAATGGGACATGGTTTCAGACTGAAAGAGGGGAGATTTTGGATGGATATAAGGAAAACACTGTTTTCAATAAGGGTGGCAGGGCACTGGCACAGACTGCCCTGAGAGGTGGTGGTGCCCTGGCCCTGCAGACAGCCAAGGTCATGCTGTTGGGGCTCTGAGCACTGATGGAGCTGTGGGTGTCCCTGTTCATTGCGGGGAGTGGGACTAGAGAGCCTTTAAGTGTCCATTCCAACTCAAACAATTCTATGATTCTATGATATAAGGCAGTATGTAGCTCCTAGAGGCATTTGTTAAATTTTATTCTCTTTTATTCTATAAAAGTACTTTTTATTTACTAGCAGCAAGCTGAGATAAATCTATGGGACAGGTATGCGTTCTTGCAAAGGAGCTGTCTCAGGCTCGCACTAAAGGAGCAGTCCTTTTATGGTGACCAGCTGGCATGCTTCTTCCAGACTGAATATATTCTCTACCAATAAAGTCTCACTTGGGGGAGGGCTTTCAGGCACCATTTGCTGCAAAGCCCTTCAGGGCCATCACTTAGCCCATCAGAGGCTCCAGAATGTGATGGGTGTGCGTATCTGTGTGGGGGTTGTTAACATGGCATGAGGGCAATTCAGACGAGCACCATCAAGCTCCTACTCAAAATTAAGACAGATTCTTGTTAAACAAGCCATGCTAGATACACCAGGACACAGACCAAGGGAATGCTGCTTCTGCTATCTGTGGGGAGCTATGTTTTTCAGCTGCTGTGTTCATTAGATACCCTCATCTCTAAGGGGGTGCTCACAGCCCCTGGTACCAATCCTGCGGGTAATGTAAACTACCTCCCCCCACAAGTCCACGTGAAGATAGTGGGGTGAAATTTCATTGTGTTTTCTATCTAAAGGGTTCTTAAGTATGCTGACATCTGTTTGTGCTCTGTAACTGACTGCTCTTCAGGCTTTTATTGACATTAGGAATCTCATCACTTGAGGATGCACACTGATAGCAGCTATTGTTACACTGGAACATTTTTCAGCTAGAATGGATAAGCACTATGGACTTTGCTTTGTTGTTGTTGCTGCTTAAGCATCAGCATGAAAATGGTTCCTGCAAAACACTTAGAGGTGTGTTTAACGTCATTACCTGTACTTTTGGCATCAATAAGCTTGAACACATAATTATAGTGAAGGGTACTTAAGTTTATTGTGATGGATAGAAGCATGCGCTTAAGTTTTTTTAATGAACTCAAGCACTCAAAAGATGCAAATTAGCATGACATGGTATAAAACCTTTATTGGCAAGCAGATGAGGTGCTTTCCCTTTTGCCATCTATGGCTTCACCACTTACTAGTGATGCTGACATGCTGATAAAACCTTTATGCCATCCCAAATAGTAACCTTCGCTTTCTCTCTCGGTCCTACGCATATTAGCATCTTCTTGTCTTTCTTCCTACCTTGATACATAGTGAAAACCTTATTTTGCCTCTCAAACTTCTAATAAAGCCTACTATCAATTTAATTTCTGCCAAAGATATTTATGAAGACAAGAAGCTACTTTGCCACAGAGCCTGACACCATCAGTTTGGGTGGAAAATACTTAAACATTGGTATAATTTTCTTCTCAATTTACTCCTTATTTCTTGCAGTGAAGCTTTGATTCTTCTTGACAGAATTTTTCATAGGGCTGTCTAGATTTTATTTATAAATGTTTTGTATACCACTAACAATAAACTCCTATCTAGTGTACATTGAGTGTGTTGCTGCCTACCTTGCAGAGAATATCTATTTCATTGGCCAAGGAAAGAGGTATGAGGACATGATCAAGATCATCTTTCAGAGCAGGGCAGACCTCATGTTAGCCATCTGGCTCCTCTGTCATGTATGCTTAAATAGGCACATCATTTCTTTTCACTGGTGTGATAAGAGAGTTTGCAATAACTTTATTAAACACCAGCATCTTCTCCATTACCTTTTGTTTGTAATTCAGCTTGTGGTCCTTCCAGGTCATACAAATACTGCCAGGATGTACTAAGCCCTTCACAAAGAAAGTTAAAGGAAGGCTAAACAGGCATTGGTCACACCTGGCTTCCTGCATACAGGCAGTGCTCAAGCCCAGTAGGTCTGCTCTCAGACAGCTGTGTTCTATTTCTTTACCCAAGGAACGAATGCAACCCTTCAGAAACATCCTGACAATAACGATAATAATCCAATTAATAGAGGAGATTTCAATCTCCTCATTGGAGGTTGTCTCTTAAAAATTCCAAAATTTTCCAGTGTGTCCTGTAATTTAGTGACTGGCAGGATACTTAGTATTTTATTGGGTGTTATGGAGCCAAACTTTACTAGAGCTCTCAGTACTGTAGATCTGAGCATCAGCTGCCAACTTGCACTGTTGGATTCTGTGTTCATCTGCTTAGGTCGGACTTCCCTTGGAGTAGGGAAAAACTGCATTTTCTAATAACAAAACAGTGCCGTTCAGTATGGGTTGCAATTATCAGAATGAATCCAGCCTCAAAGCAATGTCACTGTCAACATGGTTGAATGAAAGGTAGTCCTAGTACTGTTCATAACACTGGGAAAGGATACTCTGTGAAGAACTATATAAAATAGTATTCTCATTTAAACTTATGCACTGGACAAATAATCAAGAGTTTGCCATAGTTTTGAAAGCCCATATTATATTTGACAGCCATTAGTTCAGGAAAGGAGGATATTAGCACACAGGCAACATGAATTGTTGTGAATATCAGATATTTAAAGCAAGAGTTTAGCTATTTAGATGCTCTCTGAAGAAGAAGTTAAGCTATCTTCTTGTATATTAGCACTGAGTCATTCTAAACAGCAAATGTAGAGGTTTGACCCCGTGCCATTACGTCTCCCTTTAAAACCTGTTCTTTCATCTTTCTCTTAACATTACACAAGATGAACTGTAGTTGATGGGTTCTGTTTCTCAGGCTGCCCGTTCTGCATCTGGTGTGGCTGTATCTGTCGTGCTCTTGGGTGCTGCTGTTGAGCACGGTGCTGCTCTAACATCACTTTTCTGTGAGAAATGTACTTCTTTCCAGCCACAGGCACTGAATACTTCCCCTGGCTCCTGAAACTGTTCAAATCAAGAATGTTTCCCCGCCCCAAGGCACGATCATCTGGCCATTTGTTTTGTAAGTTATATTCCAGTGGCTCAGTGCATTCCCATCTGCACACTATTGAAATCGGCTTCACTACGTGCATGGCAAGATGCATCTCAGGCTGTGCTCATCTCTGTGCCTTCAGGGCAGCTTTTACTCCATCTGATATGCCGATACAAAGTAAATTATTCCTGGGACTGGGTGGATCAATCCAAGATTTCAACCTGAACTCAGTCTAATTACCTGTGTTGCAACAATTTTGTCCCAAGGTAATGATGAGTATGTAGTGTGAAATCCACTGTTTTCCAGAATAATGAGTTGGGATCTCTTTCACACTTTCATGCTGTCCTTGATTTCATGCCATATCTGGCTGTTCCTAGATTTGTCTGATTATCCTTACACGTTTGACTTGCATCTCCAGTGTGAGCTTGTGTGTAAAAAGACAACAATAAACTCAGCTGCATATACAAAATTTATTGCTCATTTACTTTCTCCTTCTTTTCATTAAAATAGAAATCAATTGATATTGACAGCTACCTAGTGAAACAGAATACCACAGGGCAAATAATTCAGTTGTAATCCTTCATGTTTGACATCACAACCTAAAGCTATCTTTCTGATTAAAATACATTTTCCCTGTTCTTTCATGTTGTCGTTTGCTTCTGACTCAATGTATCGTTCAGTGTTTTCCACAGAGTGTGTTTAAAGGTGAGTGAGCCAGAAAAGATAAATCTAGAACAGGCCTGGACTCTTACCTGACTCTTATTCATCCCATCACGGCACATTGTTTGAAGTTGGGTAAGTGGGTGGAGAAAGACAGGAGAAAAATTTGGTTTAAATTTTGATTCAATAGCTGTTGGCAGAAAAGCTGGTGTTAGCAAACACTACAAAAACAAATCCTGCAGATTACTTCCCGTAGTTTCCTCACAAGTTTTCTGTCTTGCTTAGACTTGTGGATGTGGACAGAGAAATAATGTGTTTCTCAATGGATGTGCAAGGACTTCTGGTGTAAGAGGCAGCAAATGGCGTGTTGTATGGGGAACCGTCTTCTTCTCAGTCCCCATCAGATTTTATTGGAAAAATCTTGCATTTGTCTTTCAGAAATTCTAATCAAATTTCACAGGACTGTATAACTGGGGGATAACTAAAGTAGGCTGGCACTAGGATCACCTTGAGAATATTCTGGGGAGAACAGCAGACAAAAATCAAATATTGATTGGGGGCTGCATACAGTAGCGTTAATGCCTTTGGAATCAATGGAGATGTCCAGAACAAGTTTTACTTTTAAGACATGTACTGTTAAGAGGTCCCTCGGGGGTGTTCCAGAACCATGGAGATGTGGCACGGAGGGATGTGGTCACTGGGCATGGTGGGATGGGATGGGGTTGGACTTGGTTGTCTCAGAGGTCTTTTCCAACCTGAATGATTCTGTGATTCTAAGTCACCGGAGAGAATCCAATGCCTTTACTGGGGAGCAGTCAGCAGTTCTGACGCTCTTTCCAGCAGGATTTCATTTCTGCTCTTGGGGTGTGACTGCTATAAAACACAGCATGCCAGAAAATTAAAGCAAAAATTGAAAATGGGTGCTCATAAGTGTCTGATAGAGATGCATCCCTGATTGTACTGAAGCATCTGATCTCAGTGTTTCTTGAATACTTCTACAGTTGCTTGGAGAAATGGGATCTGTTTGTTGTAAAAATCATTTGTAAAAACATCACCAAGTTTTGCTTGCTTTTTTTGTCGGCATCTGTTTAGAAATGACTGAGAGCTGTGTGCTGAAGAAGGGAATGAGCTCAGTGATATTGTCACACATGAGAAAACAAACACAGGGATCACTGGTAAATAGGAAATCCCCAGCAAAGAAAATCTGATTCATGTTATCAAAAGAACTCTGTTTTCTGTAATAATGATTCTAAAATGGCAATTCAGAATTTCAGGGCCAGGAATTCTCCATCCTTTCCTAAAGGTGTAGGATGGGCCAAGTCTTCCTGATGGTGCTATGCCTGTGAAACAGCAAAAGGAAATCCTAAAAGTGATGCAAGTCCATGGAGGCTGGGGAAGGCCAGCTGGGAGGAGACACACTCCAAAAGGGAAAATGCTCAGAGGGGCCTGGGCAATCTGTCCCATTTCTTGTGAGCATCCTTGTTGCTGAGTAGGACCCCACTGCTTTCTTACTGGGCAGTCCCATGGACTCTTGAGATAGGTGGGTATGTTTAAAGGTAACTGGGTCAGTCCTGCTTCTGAAATGGTGAAGGAATTTCATCCTTTCTCCTAGAACATTGACATGTGTTACCCACAGCTCTGGGACTGACCGAGGGACTCACGGCAGGGGTTGGAGGATCTTTCCATCACACAACCACGTAGTTTCTCTTTATCAGATCGGAGGGGAAAAAAAAATAAATAAATAAAAAGGGAGGCTCTCCCATGTGCTTCCACGGGCTTCTATTCCTCTCTTTTCAAAAGAATCAGCTCAGGACGCTGCTCGGCACCGCTGTCTCCCCCAGCTGAGGTTGAGCAGAAGCAGCGCGCTGGGATGCAGAGATCACAGGGCTGGAAAGGCCGGGGTGTGCCAGATCGGCAGCTTGTGTACATCCGAGTTGTTCCGCTGATCCCCGCGGAGCGGAGCCGGCCTCACTCGCTGCCCATCAGCCCCAGCACGCTCCCTGGGACTTTCTGGAACGCAAACCCCGTGGCTGTGATCCCCCTGCTTTTATTTCAGCTTGCTACTCTTTCACAATGTTAAAATAGTGGGGATAGGGGGTTTAAAATTCCTGACAATGCGCTCTGCTGATGCTGTAAGGAAAATATTCCTCTTTCTGAGTCATTTGCCCCGAGCTGACTTTTTTTTTTTTGTTTGAATGGTTCAGGGGTTTCCTTCTTTAGCCATAAACTGCATGCAAATTCTTTGTGCGTGTGTGTGTGTGTGTGTGTGTCTGTGTATGACAGTGTGTGTCTGTGAGTGCGTGTGTTTCTTCAGAAGCTAAGCCAAAGAGAGAGGCTGTTCCTTTAAAGCAAAACTGAAAAAAAAAAATGCCTTCAGGCATCCTATTACAGTGGAATGAGCCAAGGATCAGGATTTGCAGCTCAGCTATATAAACCCGGCAGAATCTGGCTGCTCTGACCAGTGTGCCGCACTGTCAAACGTTTCTCTTGCACACGCGCGCGCACCAAATGAGACGGCACAACTTCTCCGAGTTTTGACAGGACGGCGAGGAAGTCGGGAGCCGATAGCTGACGGCAATCCCTCTGTTCCACGGAGGCTGCTCGCAGCGGGACCTCATCTCCGTCAGCCCATACGGTAAGCCGGCTTCCTTCCCGAATTAAAAAATCAGGAGCTCTTTTCCCACCCGAGTCTGCAATAACGGCGTTCCGCTGTGACCCTGGCAGCTGTGACTTTGTTCAGTCGGAACGGGCGAGGGTTTTAGGAGGGAGTGTTCCTTCTTTCGTTCGCCTGTGCTCCCTGATGGCACAGTAACGTCGGAAAGGTTTTTGGCATTGATCTGATCCAATGAATGAATGGAAGATGGGTTGGTTGAGCGCTGGTAGTTGACAGGTTGGGCAGAAAATCGGGTTTGGGGTTTCCTCTTGGCTCGCCAAGGTAAACATATCCCCCATTCTCACACTGTGCACCAGACAAAATCCACTTGCGATTCTTAAGTCTCACAGGTGACTCCTCTTCCTGTACTCTGCTGTATGACTTGGGAAAGAGTCAGGCCCTTTTTCGTTTGCTGTCTGCACGCCTATTTGCACTGAAGCCTTTGTCACCTTTCTCCCTGCCCCCACTGGGCTCCAGTTTCTTTTAAAGCCCACCACTGTCAGAGTCTGCAGTGGGGGGCCAAAGACAAAAGGGGATTCAGCTGGTAGCTTATTTCCAAGTACTGGAATGGGTGGGTTCTGGGCGGCGGGAGGGTGAAATTCTCCATCATCATGGAAAAATGAAGACACTTGTTGTACAGCATGCCTCAGCTACTCGCTGCCTTGTGCACTGAGGTTTTCTGCATGACTGTGTCTGCACTTAGGCTCAAATTGGCTTAAAAATAGAGGGGCTGACCGGGAGAAAGTCATTGCAGCTAGCTCTGCCTGAGACTTGAGGACACTTCCACCAAACTTTGTGTTCTGTCACCTTTGCAGAGTTTTCTCTAACTCAGCTGCTCTCTGGTTACTGGGAGAGTTTTTGGTAATTGCTCTGAACTGTATCATATCACACACATGGAAGGTGTGCTCAGATGGTTGTGACGTGTTCTCTCGCACAGGGGAGATGTGAAATTAAAAAGCATCGTAAGGTGTAATCAGATTGTCCTTTATGCAAAATAACAGAAATCAGCCAGTTGTGTGCTATTGTATAGACAGGGCAAAAACCTTCCCATCAAGCTGTTGTGTTGTTTTGTTTTGTTTTTTACCCGGTTCTTTTAAAAAATTTTTAAAAATGTTAAATAATGGGAATTCATTTTACACACTTCATGGATGATGTTGCAATGTCTTTTGTTTGTTATTATGGCGAGGTTCTGTTCGCCTTTTAGAGCTGTGAAGCTTTACAGGTGCCCTAGGCAATGAATGAGCTGGGCAGCAGGGGGTTGTGACCGCGCATTGAATTCTAGGAAGACTGGCAGAAAAGGGTTAGGGGGTCTCTTTTTCTTGTTGTTGTTGTTGTTGTTTTCTCACTGCTAATGGAAGCTTAGAAGCAAATGAACGTTTAGCCAAAGTAAGGGGCACGGCCTGCCTGCAGCTGAGCTTCCCTGGCGGTGAGTTTTGAATGCACTTGAAGAGTTATCAGGGAGTTCCCAGTGAGTCCCCATTGCAGCTGCTGCCTCTGCTCTGCGCTCGGGATAGGGTGCACGCCTGAACTGAGCAGGGCATGGGCAGCTGGAAGGGGCAGAGTGAGGAGGGATGTTGTGCAGGCACTGCTTGCCCCCCCATCACTGACCCTATCACATCACCATCCTCAGCAAATTGCCATTCATTTGCCCCCTTTGTTTTTTCACTTATTATTTTTATCCTTTGGTTTCATGCTGCCCAGGGGGAACTCCTTCTAAGTTCCAGTCCTTGATCTTCTAACTACCATTAATTTACCAGTGTTTTCAAAGCTATAGAAGAGCCCAGCCATCTGCTGAAAAGCGTGCAGTCTGCAGATCAGGGCACCCTGTCTGCTTTGGAGGGGAAGCTGATACGCTGTCGCAGAAGTGCAGGTGGACTGTGGAAATAGATACATGATAAGAGAAAACAAGCCAGATCGAGTCCTCGCAGTGGAATAATGGTGCTTAATGATGTCGGAGCTTCGCTGAAACATCCCTAAACTTACACTAAAAAGTGCTCCACAGAGCTACCAGTGACTGTTAGCTGGAGGTTTTTGATAATGGAATTCTAACCATTGTGCTGCTAGAGCAGTATTTCTGTAGGTGTTCAAAGTTCAGGTGGGAATAGCATATTTTTAATATTACTGCTTTTTTATAAAAATTTCTATTAAAAGCCAGAGACTATTCACATGTGAAGATGTTCTGACTTGCTGTAAAGAGGCTGTCAAAGTGTTTTCTTGAGCATTGTTTCCCTTTTTGATAAGATGATGAGATGAGGTGGGAAGGCGTGCGCTTCTTGAGAGTTTTTCATCCTTCCATTCCCAAGAGCAAAGCAGAGCTGAGGAGCAAGTGTGCATTTGGAACAGCGAGGTTGCTTTGGAGCCAGAGCTCCAATCCTTTCATCCCTCTGGTAAAACCACCAAAATAACAGACCTCTTCGTGCAGTTGTCTGCCTTTTGCCTAGTGCAACAAAACAGTCGATCCGTTCCTTTATCTTGGTAGGGTGTGTTAAGGGGTTTGAGTGGTGTTGAGCAGCAGTGCAGTGTACTGGATTGCATGAAGTCGTCGGTGTAAATGGATGTCTCACACTGGCAGATCTGTAAGGGAGAAGCAGTGTTCATTCAGTAGGCTGTTTCCATTAGTGAACCCAGTCATCTGACTGGATTGAAGATACACTTGCAATTAAGTATAAATGCAGAGAGCGGTTTCTACTTCATTATCAAGCACACATTTACCTGTCCTACTCCTGTGGCATACAGTGAAACAGGAGAAATTCAGAGTAGCAAAAAATTACTCGGGTTTGAAGTCAGTGACTTGATATATTCAACCTTGGAGACACGCCATCACAGCACTGCTCAGCACAGGGGCCACTGACCTGTTTTGAGGTCTGGTGTCTCATAAAGCTCTGAGCTTAGAAGGGTATAATTTGTATCACTAGAAAGTCAGAAATCTCAGCTTCTCAATTGCGGAAGGGTGTTTGTTTTGACCTGTGACAGGTTGGAATTCTGGGCTTTAAAATTATGCTCTGATTTACCGATGTGCACTTTCTCAGACTTAATTTCTGGTGTGAATTTAGTGCACCCTTCTCGAGGGCTGATCACTGTCATCAAAACCAAAGGCTATAAACCACAGGGGCCTACAATGGCTACAAACGACCAGGTAGCGGCCACCCCTCGTAGTTTTAAGTGAGTAGCTGATGTAATGTCCTTGTTAACAAAGTAAGAAACTAAAGAGGATAACTGCCACAGGTCATCATCATCCAAATGCAGAAATGTGCAAAAGCAGTGCAAGGAATTGTCGGATGAGTAACTTCCAGTTCTGGGCAGAAAATAACAAAACTTGAACTCAAGCTGGAAATTAAGTGATGTGTACAGATCAGTTTTGAGTTTATAAGATGTGATTTAATTGGTTAAACTGCTTGGTGTCAAAGTGGATTTGCTGTTTGCGGCTTGTTGGTTTTGTTTTTATTAGAAATTGATGATGATGCTACTACTGCTACAGCACATCAGTGTGTCATGGTATTACAAAGAGTGAGTTGACATTGTAAGTGATGCTCTCTACTACAAACAGCTGTCATTAGCAGTCCAAAAAATTATTTGTGTTGTGAAGAGAAAAGAAGAAGGAAACAAGACAGTTCTCTGAGGAATGGGAACACTGGGAAGATCAAATGGACAACCCTGGGACATGATGTTGAGCTGTCTCTGTTTCCACTGACCTCTGGGTTTTATACAGGTGTGGAATGTCCCCCAGCTCAGTGTTTGCTGTCCATTTGTGCTTTCGACCCTCTGTCCAGTCTGGACTGAAGTTAAATACCTTCCGCATGTGGGAAAAGTTAAAAACTGGGCATTCGTCCAGCTCCGTATGAAATCTTTCTATGTATGACGTAACTGAACTGGAGTGGGCAGGCTGGGGAAGGGGAGGCAGAAAGGAGTTCTGCCTGATGAGATGTCGCTTGGTTCAGCAGAAAGAATTTGGGCATTGAAGGAAGGAATATGATAGGGATCCTCCTGATGAAAGTACGAACTTTGAAGTACTTATTATCTCTTTTTAACATTCACAAATGTAATGAGCAAGCTCATTACAGAGTGCTGGAATGATACACCAGGGCTGCTCCAAAAGAAATGCCTCCTTCTGTATTCTGTTGGCTCATGATGTCAGAGGCGGATGTTGGTGGGATGGCAGCAGAGGCTGAACCTTCCCACCAATATTCTGTTACATTTTATTGGCATGTGACAGATGGCAGCAGAGGGAGAATCTGACAGAATGGCATCTGATGTGGAAGTGCGTATGATGCAAAAGTTTGGAATTGAATTACTCCATGCGGAAAAAAATGGCACCCTTGACACTCATCAACACATGCTGAATGTTCATGGAGACCAAACAGTGGATGTGAGTACAGTGAGGAAGTGAGTGGTGCATTTCAGCAGTGGTGACAGTGATGTGAAAGACAACCCGTGTTCTGGACAGCCATGCACAGCTCTCACACCATGAGATGAAGAGCATCTCAATCAGCTCATCTGTACAAACCTGATAATCGTGGTGTCCATGTTGAAAAACAGTGTTTTATAGCTGAGAATTTGCTCTTTCAAAGAGTTTTATTGTGCTCTTCGTATCTGTTGTAGTTTTCATGGGAATAATAGGAGGCATTACTTTTGGAGCAACACATGTACGTGCAGTTATAACTAGACATGGCTTTAATCTAGTATTTTACTCTGAATTTGTGTGTGCATAATTTCTCTCTCTCCTACCTACTACATATCCTGTTGCTGACAAAACAAGATAAGAACCCTTATAGCTTCAGTCAGTCTACCTGGATGTAGTCATAGTGCCTTTAAAGAATACCAGCTAATACCTGGGCTGACATTATATCCCACGAAGCACTCATCAAAAACAGCTGTGAGATTTTGAGGCCCGGGTTATGGAGTCAAAAAGAATAATCTTCCATTTATGTTTTTGTTTCGCTTCTGCAATGAGTCAGTCCCCAAAGATAAATTCATCCTGAGTTGATCCTGTTGCAAGCAATTTCTCCAAATTCACATCCTTAATTGTCTTGCCACTGCAGATTCAATTAAACTAAGGTGGGATGTTGCCAAGAACTTCCAACTAGAGAGTCCCTGTGTACAAATAGCCTGTGGCATTTTGTATTCTTTGGGGAGCGGAGAACAACGTTGCCAAGTTTGCATTCAGTCATCCATCACATATTAGCCTACTGGAGGTCCATTCTTCCCTAGCAATAGGGGAGCTCTGCTTCCTACTTAGAAAGATTACTCACTCAGAAAGCTCTTTCCCTGTAACCAGAACTGCACAGGGAAGAGAAAGGAAGCTTTCTTCAATTCATATGAGCGCTCAGTTTCCAAACCCTTGACAAAAATGATATTGTTTCATGCTTAGAAAACATATTCTTTTTAGTAATTGAGTAGAAAGTACAGGGTGGTGGAACAGAATTTTTTTAATACGTTTCAAAAACAATTACTTGAATCATAGACATGACAAAGGTCTATTGTAGTAGTCTGCCTCTTCCCCATGCTGGGCTGTAGCATGGGCTATATGTGTACAGATATTGGCCAGGATATTCAAAGGAGTCTGAAATTGGGTGCCTGGGGAAATTCCACTGCAATGGGTTTGTTTCAACTATGTACTAGAGCATTTCTCTGTACTTCATCCCAGGATGCACCAGAACATAGTAACTCTGTAAGCCTAAAATTACAAATACTAATTTTCCCATGGGATTATGATATTAGCCATAATATTGACCCAAAGTACCTTGATTTGTCTTTAAGCTTATGTTCTTTACATCATTCTGATGGCACAATGCTAGAAGAGGATGTCAACATCATCTGAGTATAAAGAGAAATTAAACTGTGAGATTGCTTCCCTGGGTGCTCATCAGAACTGGCCAAGTTGTTACTTCCACCATGAATGCCTGCTGAAAAGGGAAATTAAAAAAAGATAAAGACCTAATCCCAGGGAAGAAGTTCACTTTCCATCCTTTCCATCCCCAAGAATTTATAAGATCTGATGGCAGATACACTTTGTCACCCAGTTTTGGACTTGCCTTAAAGTCAGAGTGTGGGGATAGCAGGTGAGATAGCCAGCTACGAGCTGAGCACTTGTGTCTGCGGTGGGCAGTCTCTTTGGTTCGATGGAAAGCCTCTATTTGGATGGGGCAGTTGTACATGGCAGTGCCAGACCTTAGTGGTTATCTTCCTCCTGGCATGATCTCATTTTGTCAGAAGTCAGTTTGTCAGGCTGCCTAAAAGGGGTTTAGTGTCCACTTTGTGCCAGTTCTTTGTTTTGACTGGTTCTTTTGGAGAACCAGCTTCTTCTGGATACACTGAATCCTCCTAAATGGTTTCTCTGTGCTGTGTGACAAAAGTCTATGCCAGGAAAGATATAAAGGTACCCTGTGATGTATAGGCAATCCATTCCACTTAGTGAACACAGTGTAGCGCATATTTTTCCTTTACTTGTGGCTTGTACTTCCCTTCTGCATTGCTTGTACTGCAGTAATTCAAGGCTGACTCAGAATGAATGCTGCACACTGTGGGCTACAAGTGAAATGAGAACAGGATGCATATTAAGGGAAAGGTCTCAGATCGTTTTTCTTATTGAAGTATTTTGGCAATGCAAATAGTTTCCAGGAAAAAATGCTGGCATTTCCCATGGTGAGCGCTCCTTATGAATGTCCTATCTATTTTTCCAGATTGATGGCCAAGTTAAGTGTTTATAGGAGGATATACCATCCATAAGCCAGGGAATTTATATTTCCATTTCCATTCCATGCTAATTAATTAGCATATAGGCTTGAACACTTCACGGGTTAGCAAGTCAATCACAGTGATCCAGCACCGCAAGTGCTGCAGCTCCAGGTTTGATGGAAGGAATGAAGGACCTAGAGAGAGAGAGAGCCATTCTCCAATAAATTAGACACTATTTATACTTTTCTTGTCATTCTCAGGCTATTGTTTCATATACTGTTTATTTGCCTCACTAGTACACTGGGATTTGAGAAGGTCATTGGCAGAAGGTAGGAAATATGGTCTTCTACCAGCCAGCATGTGTGCCTGTCCCTGCCTTCCCCATCAGTGGACATGGGACCGAGGCCACTGTCAATGCCCTCCCACCTATGTTCTCATCACCCTGTGCTTCTGCTATGGTAATGCCATGTCATTGCCTTGGAAGGTTATTTTGGATGAGGAGTTCATTTGCTTTGATTTCACAGAATCACAGAATTGCCAAGGTTGGCAAAGACCTCCAAGACCATCTAGTCCAACTGTCCACCTACAACCAATATTTCCCCGCTAAACCATCTCCTTTAGTACAACATCTAATTTGGTTAGGATCCCTCCAAATTTGGCTGTGAATGTATTTCTAGATCACTAATATTTTCACTGTCAGTATTCATGTGGGTGAACACTCCTCTGTAAGAAAAGGGAAATGGTCCAGAATGAAAAGTCCTCTCTAGGTTGTGGTTGATTCTCATTTGTTCAAGTTCTGTTTCTCAGAATGTATGCAGGAGACCTTGGACCTCTAGATATATAATTACATCACATTTGATGCAAGAAATGTGCAATTCTGATAAATATGAATATGCCTTACATACCCTATAGTCCTATATCCTAATGTCTTATAAACGTACCCTACCAGATTGATAAATAGAAGGCCTCAGTACAAGTAAAAGTCAAGTTTACTGTATCAAACTCCAACTGCTTCACTGGGGAGAAAGTTAGTTCTGCTAATGTGAGTAGTTATTTCACTTTGATATGGGATGTTGAATATGCATGCAGTCTACCTGCTTGTCGTTGTCTTAATTGTACAGTAGAGAAATTTCTCTTTGCAGAGGATGCCTGAGCTTGATCTGATTTTGTCTGTGCTCATTTAGGTCAGAAGTGCTGCTCATGCAGTTACATGGGGGTAGGACCACTCTGACAGAGAGGAAATTAGAATCTGAGCCTTTTACATGCATAAAGCAGCACTTGATTGCATTATTCCCTGACTGCTTCATTTCAGCATGCATTGCTGAGGGGATGGTTTTCTGCTTCGCAGACCTCAGAGACTGCCAGCCAAATTCTCATGTGACACAATTGCATTGATTTCACTGGAGATCTGTTGCTGGATAATTGAGCTCCACATCCTTTCTTTTATTCCACAGCTCAAATTGCTGTCAGCTAAGCCTTTAACACAGGCAGGTTTCAAGTCACAATGGGTTAAGAAAAAGAGGTCAGAGTGTGGAGGTCTCTCAGGTCTCCCATTAGTGTAACAGTGCCCGATTTGTTGACACTGAAGCAGCAGGGCAGAGTTTTGTCCGAGGTTAGTCACCATTGTAACTCATCGCTTGCTCGGAGCTGTGTATGTGACTGTATTTTCCATTACATTCTAGAAGCGCTTCTGCTTTAAATCAGAGCACTGAGAAAAACCCTCAGACCGGACTGGTTAGAAACAGCCTCCTCTCTGTTTCCAAGTGCCTCACACTCCATTTGCTTCATGTTCTGTGAATCTCATTCATATTTCGTCTTGCCATGCCATGGTTGTTTTCACTCCGTCTTCACTCCTCGTCGCATACTTTGTTCTACTAAAATTTGCTGTCCTACCCTACTTTCCCAAACGTGCAGCTTCTTGATGCTACAGCAGCTGACAGAACTAGGCCAGGCAGATAGCTTGCCTGGGGGCTATTACTGGAAGTCAGATTTCAAGGAACTCCTTCGATGCTCCCATCAGTTAGAGAAAAGTGAGCGTTCCTGCACATTTTGGATGCTAGTACCAAGGACAGAGGAGCTCTGGTGGGGGGGAAAAGCCGCCCGGACAAATTAAAAATTGCCTGAAAAACAAAGAATTAACCTGGGGATGAGTTACATATATGCCTCCCTAGCTTCTGTTAAGAAGACCAAAGCCCGCTAACGACAAGAGGCACGTAATAATATTTCTGATTGCCAAGAATAACACAGAGTTTTATGGCTGACTTCTGAGGCATTTCAGAGATGGCATATGCAGTGCTTGAATAAGTATATGGTTAAATTGAAGTGAAATTACAGACTGCATGTGAATAAGCACAGTGAATTCTGAAGGTATCCCACTGACCTGTGTCATCTCCAGCAGTTCATACTTCTTAAACATTTCTTGTTATTCCACACCAATACACATGTAAATTATTTTTCTACTGAGTAACAGCAGAGCCACTAAAGCGTGATTCCACTTCACTTGCCTATGTACATGAGATTCCTTCAGCTAAACTCACTTAAAGTGTGGAAAGGTTGGGTGTATGGCATGGATTTTTTTGCTAAACTCTTCCTTCTGACCTCCAGGAGCAACTTTTTTAAAAGCTCTATCAGAGACTGCACAAAGCAATGCTGTCTCAGCGTGCTTCGCCTGTTCACTCGTATGCTATGTGTATATTTAATATGTCAATGGCTCGCGGTTCTTATAAGTGCAAAGATCCTATTTTCCACTGCATAGTTTCGACCAACATCTTTGGTAAATAATGGATTTGGCATTTTGCTTTTATAGTTTCACCCGTTCAGTGATTTATTCACCTATTCATATTATACTCATCGTTTTCATGATTCATTTCCTACCTGTAATTACCAGTAGGAAAAAACCTGATGTTTGATTCCTCACTTATGAATTTTAGGAACAAATGAAACTGTCCACATTTCTACCCCCAGAGCTGTCTGCTGCTCAGAGCCTCTTGCTCATCTTGGCACTGGGGTGCCCTTCAGAGACCGCACTCGCTTTCTCTTTGAATTCTAGAGTAACATTGTTTTTAACTTCACCTCTACAGATTTCCTCACGGAGGTCAGGAGGCCTAAGATTTTCTGACCTCAGCCTTGCAAAATCCAGTCCCTTTTTTTCTGCCAATAGAGGTGGGGTCTGTTTTACATGGTCCAACTTGCACTGGTCTCAGTGTTGATCCAGTGCAGCTCCTTCAAAGTGTAAACAAAGACAGAATTGTATGAGTTCATTTCAGAGCCAGTCTTGGTTTTGATGCAAATGTGGAATTTGTGGTTGGTACTGCATAGCCATGGAGGGAAAGGAGAAAGGAAAAAAATCTGAAGTCCTGAATCTTATCACAAAACCACTCAGTGAAATGGGCCGTGGAAAACCTATGGTGGTTTTGGGAGAAACACCATGGAGAAGGGTCTGGAAATGAAACTGAACTTTGTACATGGAATGAGCATAGGTTGCTGTGATTCATGCAGAAAAAGCATACAAACCTCATAGTCTGAAACTGCATCAGCAAGCCCTCAAAGTGATTCAAAGTGAAGTCTCTAGTGTCTACCAAGAAAATAATGAGCTCCTGACAAAGTGTAACTTGGCAAAGAAACTTTCCAAAGACAAGTTTAGAAAACTGTAGATCTTTTCCAGTTCTACATACGTCTTTGCTGTGGGGAGGAAAAAGCCAAGAGAGCAAGCAAATGCTTTTGCTATTAGGAAAGGCTTCATTAAAAGGTACAGTACATACTCAGAAGGCGAGAGTGATTTCTGCTGTGAGATTATGCACGAAAATCGCTTTAGTTATGAACGGTGGATTTGTGTTTTGTTTTTAATAGGCACTAATCTAGGCTTCAGTGCCCGTGGCAGCTCTGCTACGGACCACATTCAATTCCACAATTTAACAATCCAGTGCTTCACACGTATCTTCAGAGACTAAAGGGTGAATCTCACTTCTGTGCTGTAAGTGCAAACAGGGGGTTCAGAGGGAAGCAAAGCAGAAGAAGGTGCAAACACATCCCTTCTGCTTTCCACAGAGTCTTTCTGAGATGACCCATTTCTGCAGTTCTGCTTCTGTTTTCAGAACAGTTTTTCTGAATCCATTGCCTTTGTTGCTGGTCCCATCACTGATGTCGTGCTGTTTATAATCCATAGTTTTTGCCTAGGCTGTATCTGCCTGAGGCAGTTTTCTTCAGCTCTGAAGGCTACAGTAAGAGCAGAGATTGCTTTGCAGATGGGAGAAAAAAGGTCTTTAGTAGATGTATAGTCCTCTCAAGTTTGTAGCAAATTGCTCTACTTGGCTGATTGCAGTGCACCCTGCCATGAAACTGAGTGCAGCTCAAAGGCACCCCACTGACCTGCTTGCTTTGTTTCTCTGTTCTGAGTTCTCATTTCCAAAAATTGATGCTCAGGTGTCCAAGCTCTTAACAAAATAAAAAAAAAAAGACTGAATTCACTGTTAACTTGTGCCTCATCTCAGTCTCTGTGAGTTGGTGCTATTACTCCTATAGTTACCTCTTCTAAGTTTAGATATAACACATTTGAGTATTCTGCCCCATAAAATAAGTAGCTTCTTTCTTGTGGCTTGGACAAAATTCCTGCTGTGGTTTGAGCTGGATGTAGAATTTTTCTTTCCTTCCCGTCTGAAAGCATGAATCATTTCCGTTGTGCAACAGCAGAAGATGTTGCTACACTACAGTAGGTAAAGCTCATCGTGGAGGAAGGTTGCATACGTGTGCACAAGAATAATTCCTCTGGTGATTTCATAAAATATCTTGAGGCTGTTGGAGATGAAGGGACATTCAGTAGATATATCGTACTTCTTCTCAGTTACAGATTTTTCTGATTCTGGTGTGTTTCTCTGTGGCTTTTACTAACCTTATCATTTATTTCCAAGGATTCATCTTCTTATTCTGGTAATTGGCTTGGCACATCCTATGGTTTGGCTTCAGATTAAGGATTCAACTTATTGTTACCCTAGAGTTTCAAGAGCCATGTAGTTATCCACATATTTGCTGCACATCTCTGGTCAGACTTTCCTCTCCAGTGTGAAAGATATATCTCTGAGATTCCTTTTCTTCCTTATATTGTAGTGGATAACACTCCAGTTCTTTGATCTTTCTATTTTTTATTTCTGGAAATTTAATAGCATTTTCCAGGAAAGTTTCTAATGATTGAAACAAGGATTTAACAGTACCTTACCTTGAAATGAGGATTTAACAGTACCTTACCTTGAAATACTTAATTCACTGAGACATACATTCCCCCATGAGGTTCTACCAGTGGATAAACTGAGATGATTTATAAGATAATTTCATTGCAAGAAGTTTGAGTTTCAGTCTTTCTAACCATGAGACCACACCACCATTAATCCCAAGGCCATGAGCGCTTTCTGGAATCTCTGCTGAGAACCCATTGTGCTGTGGGAACCCCACATCCAGCCCTGACGAGTCAGCTCATTCAGCTTCATTTCTCTTGTCACGGTTCAAAGGACTCTGAGATGGCTGACCCTTGGTTTTGTCTCAGCTACTGTTGGGAGGTAGTTTTTCCAGGCCTGGGGAATCCATTCAGTGGGAGTCCTGTTCATTCTTCACTTTTCAATAATTCTATCTGGTTGCAGTGTTTGCCTCACCATGCCATTAAACTATCACGCCCAGGTGAACATTTTCCTTGGCTGCCCTATACATTGGTTCGTCTCAGATTTTATTTCCATTTTAATTTTCCCATCAGTCAGCAGTCAGCTCCCTAATAAGTCCATCTGGCAGTTGGTGTTCCCTAGTTTCATACAGGAGGGTCTTTATTCTCCAGAATGCCCATCTCCCAGCACCACAGACCTGCATAGCAGGACCCAAATCACACCAAGAAGCCACTGTTGTACATGGCTAAAATACATATTTATTTAAAATTTTTTGTTTATTTGACTTTTTCAGCTCAATGTTGAGTTTCACCTCTTTACATCATAAAGGGGATAAGCTTAATTTGTTTTTTTTTTTTTAAAAAGAATCTATTTTATAGATGGAACATTTTAATTTCCTGGGCTTTGCAGCTCTAATCTTGAAAGGGACTGCAGCATCAACTACACGAGACATTACTTCAGTCAACTTGCTGCAGTTTGCATTATTCCTTGGCGTCTTTTTATATGATCTTATCCTCATTTTGCCTCAGACAAAATCTATGTGTTTTTTTTTTTTTTTAAGTAATGCAGGCAGATATTTTTAGCTGCTGTGAGTCACTGGAGTGCCACAGGCCATGTTCACCAGCTGGTCTTCCTTCTTTGTGGGGAAAGAGAAAGTAGAGTTGGTTAATACACCAGAACAGCGCAATCAAATTAGAAGACAGAGATGGGATTTAAGCTGTCTGCTTCCCCTACCCCCAACTCCCCAGCCCCCCCAAGCAATTCTTTCCTCTCCATTCCCAGTCTTCCAAGCTTTTTGTTTCACATCTTCAACCAAGATCCTTTCCTGCCAAACCTGCCAAGGAAAGGATTCAGGATCTCTGAAAATGATTAGAAACAGGGAGGTAATAATACAAAAAGTCACCAACAGTAAAAATCTTTCTGCTCCTTGTACCACTATTCTTAAATATTTTGGTACCTGAGAATTCAGTTTGGTGTCTAATGGTGCTCTGAAAGACACTGACACATCTTTCTTCCCTGTGGATGCTCTTCTGCTTTTAGAGCTGTACATTAACATAAGGTTCATATTTTTATTCCTTTCCAGGGATGAAGAAGAGCATGAGCACTGTAGTCTTTCCTCTGTAATACTTTTCGTGTAGTAATTGAAGTCCAGACTGGTCTGTGTTTTATTAGAAGGATAAAGATGCAATTGAGGCAGCTTTTCTTTCGAAAAGGCCATTTTGTTCAAAGCAAAAAAAATTACTGGTTTCAAAGATGACCTCCTCAGAATGGCTTCTCACGGGTGGGATGGAATTTCTTGTTGAGATAAGGAACTCCTGAAATGCTGCTGATATTTTAGTTTTTTTCTTGCTGAGTTTTCAGAATTGAGTGAAAAATGACATCTTTCAATGGCCAAATAAGTGCTGTGAACAAATTTTCAACGAGCCCTATACCTTACTGTGTCATCACTTGGTCACGGTGGTTTTTTAGTGCTTTTTTTTTATATAGCCAACTTCTATACAGCTCTTTCTTTGCTCAGTCTGCCAGTGGGGAGGAGGGGGAAATCCTAAGTGAAATAATCCACAGGGAAAAGTACTGAGTTATTTTTTTTTTTCTAATGTAGTTGACCACTAATGTCACCAAATAACAAACACAAATGAATACAATTCTAATAAGTACAGGTATTTAACAACAGGGATCTTACAGTTTGTTAACACCTTTGGCTGCTTACAGATCAATCAACCTGAGTTTCACTGTTCTTAGACTTCACAGTCTAAAATGACCTTGGATGTGTGTCCTGCGAGGGAAATTAATGAAGATTTAGTTATAATTCCCTCATTCCCCATTGCCAGAGCTGAGTTGGCATTGTCAACATATGGTAAGGGGCACTACAAAGCACAACAAAAGTTGGCTGAGCTGCCGGGCAAAGCACTCTCGCCCAAAGGGTTGAGTCTTCAAGCCAAATAAATTGGGTCTACAGTTTAATTTACCTTCAGGGTTTGGTAAGGATTTCAGTGCTGCAGAAGGTAAGCTATGTGGCACTCCAGCTCTGAGTGGTATAGGATGGCTTCTGGAAGGCTCTTGCTATTTGCATGCTGCATCGTGGTCCTTCATGGTGAAATATGCCATATGGATGCATATGACTATCAGCTGCCACAGGATTGGGTGCTTAGAAAATTTAAAAACAGACTAAGACCTTTGTTTTGTCATTTGAGATCAATGGATCCTTCTCTTGTGCCCTTTCCCCATCTTATTCCCCTCTCCTTTTTCCTGTCGGATAAAATGAAAAGGAAAAAAAAAAGAAAAAACAATACAACAATTTATTTGTTCGCTTCTCAGTTCTGCCTGAGACTGTTTTTTAAAGACCCTTCTTTTGTGAGTTTAATCAGATGCTTGATAACAGAAAAAGCGTTGCTAACTAACCCAGGGTACAAAGAAGCCCCTTCAGAGGAACACATGACCTCATCGACAGGATTACTCTATCACATGAATTCAGACTCCATCGCACACCCAAAATAAATGTTAGGCTCCACTTGCAGCGAGGTGTTTTATTCGCCTGCCTTCAGCAGGGCATATGCTTTGCCAACGTCTTCCTCAGTCACTGGGATTAGAAGTGTATGGAAATTCAGCACAAGAGGCAGATTTTCCTGGTCACAAACAGCTTGCTGTGCACTCCAAAGCTGCCGGCTGGCCCAGGCCTTTGGGCCATTGCCCTCCTGGAACCAGCGAGCTCTGGCACAGGTTTGCAGGCACGAAACAAGTCTGGTTTTCGCTCACAGCTCCCATTGTCTGAGTTGGTTTTGTTGGGTGCCCCAGAGCCTCAGCAGCCAAGAACTGCCTCTGGGAATGCTTATAGAGCCGAATGTAGCTCCCCAGTATGGCTCCTTGCCAAAATGCACGCATCCCTCCCCAAAATATAAGGAGTGACACCATTGCATTGCCTCAGCGCTTTCAGGGTTTCCAGCACTAACGTCTGATAGCACTGATATTCCTAGAATATCCCCTTTACAGCCACTCTTAGGGAGGATGTGGATATTTTCTAGCCAGGTGCTTTGAAATCTCTGTGCAAAGACATAGCATGTATTGCCCCCATGAATGGTGAGGAGGAGGCAGGGAGCAGTGCAGCCTGGCACGCTTGTGCTGGATAAGGTGTAGAAACAGAGATACTATGGTCCCCAAGAAAAGGCAGGAAAGATTTCTGCTATTGTTTAGGTAAGATGAACTGAAATGGCAACATCCTGCCAAGTCACGAGCTGGTGGCGTGTTTGGTGAAAGTCATGTTATCCATACTCAGGAGGGAGCAGGCTGCAAGGCAACACATAAGACAGATTGAGATGTAATGGTTATTTGTTTCTAATTATGCACAATTAAAATACATTGCATGAGAAATTAGACACCAAGTTATGAGCATGGACTGAATGATTCTGCATTACACATCTAAGTCACTCAGCAATTACGTTCATTCAGTTTGAACTTGGATAATTGTATTAAGTCCAGTGGTACCAAAAATGAATCATTAAGAGCTTTTAATTCCTGTGTTTAGTATGGGTCTCTTCCTGAGTCTGGTTGGCTCTATATAACTATGACATAATGCCACGTTGGATGCTCCTTATATAAACATTGACTGTAAAACAACTGTGTTTAAATAGCCATAAGGCTCTAACTCAAGCCAAGAGAAGCCGGGATCTTCTAGGATTGAGCAGATGCCGTTCCTTTAGGGTCTGATCCCATAAATGCGAGTCCTGTTGTGATACCTGTTGGTGGGACAACAGATGGTGCAATCCCTTGTTCTTGAGGCATTCCAGATGATGTCTGTGGTCTTTTTGATTAAGTGAGGGGCTCAGGCCATTCTGTGTGTGTCATTTTACTTTTTTTTTTTTACATTTCTTGTAGGAACAGCAGGGTATTTTCAGCATGACAGCAAGAATGTATGGCTTTGGAGTTACCTACAGGAGGCAGCGCTCAGGGAAGTGACCCCGTGTGCATCCTGCAGGAGCTGTGCCTGGGCAGCGAGCAGAGTGGGAGGGGAGCGGGTTCATCCTGTGCTGCCTGCAGTGCTGGCTGTCCCAGTTGGGGTTGGGGGCATTGCTGCAACTGCCCCCACCTTCCATGCACTTCTCTGTTTTGAGATGGAGCATTCCTAGGTTGCAACTAATATTCAGGTTGTGTGACTGTGCCTGGGAGCTGTTTCTCCTTGTTCTGGGGATGTGGAGAACACACTCACAACGTAAACCTCCTTCAGTAACACGGGTCATTGATATGAGGATAATCTTCTTTTAATAATGTTAAACACAGGTCTGTTATTTAATTTCCTCTAATGGTGGCTGGCCTCTGGAATGGCTCCAAAGGAAGCACTGGGTTTATTCTATAAATAATTACATCGGCCTGGCCTTAGCAGGAGTATCTTATATCCAGCAGCCCTAGACAACGTGGTAGCTGTCTCAGAGCAGCTCTGCTCTTGCCAGAATACATAATATCCAAAGACATCTCATTTGCCCTTTTCACCACCAATCTTGTCTGCTGTCTATCTGTGGCCTGTTGAGAAGGTGACTGGGATCAAACCTCCTATTAAGAACCGTAGCCACTTGGCTGCTATTGCTTTACACATTTGGCTTCCTCTAACAGAGGTAGATACACTATCTAAATACAGTAAGAGACAACTTCTGGTACAAAGAATTACAATTTTTTTTTTCATAGAATTTAGGCAGAAAAACTGAGAGGACAGAAAGTCTTCTACACAGTAGGTTGAAGAATCACTCTAGTAGAAACTGGAGATACTGAAGGAATTAAGTTATTTAGTTTCAGTTGTTTACACCTTGTTTAGGATGCAAATCTCCTGTAAACTTATTAGAGATCAGAATGTTAACGGACTGGGCTAAACACATTCCAGAAATAGCAACAGTCTCAGATCTCCGACGCCCCAGCACTGCCATTTCCCCATACCTGGCTTTCCTCTGAGTTCCTTCTCCTTTGCTTATGGTGGGACAGAAATGCTGCAGCAGCAGTATATTTGGGCTTAATTTCTTTGCTTTTCCCATCATCAGCCAGGTAATTCTTAAGAAACATAAATCAAATAGTCTTTAGGACTATGAAACTGGAAGGCACCTCTTGGTCGTTGAGTTCAATATCCTGTTATTGCAGGCACCTCATCGTATAATCTGTTTTTCACTTCTGTTTAATTATTGCATGTTTTCAGCAGCTATTTTCTCCCAGCTGTATCTCTGCCAGCTGACTTCATTTCTCATTTAATTCATGAGGTTTGCTCACTAACACTGAACAGATCAAAGGTGTTACTGATACTGGAAGGAGACCACCTCTGAACTCTGAACTTCTGCTCTGCTTTGAAAATCAGCCAACCTCATTGTTTAGCTTAGCTCAGAAATGTCTGTTCTCTCTCTGAGATCCTGAACGAGGACAGACCTAGGGAGATTTTCCATGGCTAAGAATACAAAACTGTTGTAACAAAGTAGTTTATAATGGAATAATCATGCTAATTTAACTCAAAATAGTCACTGTACAGCTGAAGGTTTAGGCTCTCATGGGGCTCCCTTTATGCTTATCATTCAGAATTTACCGTAGCTCTTTCACGTTTTTTATGGATGTTGGCTTCAGTGGGTTATTTTTCCTCCCTCTTTGTGGCACTGTCATGCTGATGCCTTTGAAATATGAGCCTTTGCTAAATTCTAAATTGTACACAAAGCAATTAATTAAAATTCCTTCTAAAACAGCCTTGGCAAAGTCCTGTCTATATGCTGCTTTTCGGCCAAGGTAGAATGGGAGGAGGCTAAAATGGATCCAAATGGTTTTATTTAAGGATGACGTACAGTAGGATCCGTGAACCAGAAACTGCACGGCTTCCCAAAAGTAGAAATGTAACCTAAGAGCCGATGAAAAATTAACTGGAGTGAGGAGTTCAGGCTAAGCTGAGTGGTGTTTAATGTGGGACCTCAGGGACTGGATGGGGCAAAAAATAGCTGTGTATCTGTTTGTATTGCTTCTCTTTGAAACAGCCTGAGGTATACATCTGATTGCAATTCAGATGATCCCCAGGTCCTTGTGAAGGGTTCGTTTATGGTAGTCTAAAATTTGTTATATTTATAAGCACAGAGGCATGATGAGGCTCCCAGGACGTATAACGGCTTCATGTGACAACTCTAATCTATGAGAGCTCAGAAATCAATCCTGAATTCATTGTGAAAATAGGTTCCCATCTCTGCATGCCCATGTTTGTGTTCTTAGCCCTGAGAACGGGGTTCCTCGCACACATGCGGTGCCAGCCCCAGATGAGAGCCAGATGGCTGCAGGATCCGAGCTGAGCTGTGGGAGCTCAACCACAACAAGCACCAACTGCCAGTGTGTTCTCAGCTAAAAAGGATGGAAGTCCTGAAGGCAGAAAAATGAAAAAGAAAGCCTGGTACTTTGGTAGGCTCTGGGCTGGGAGGTGCTGAATGCCTTCTGGGAGGTGCTGGTGTTTGAACTGCTGTGATGGGGTTCCGCAAAATTGGATCCTGTTTTCAGCTCTGTGGGTTTGTCCCCAGTTAAAATGCTTAGTCCTAAATGCAGGGCTTCTAGGAGCTCAGGTGGCCGAGTGCCGGCCTCTTTGTGACTCAGTTTTCCATACTTAAGGTGGAGGAATGAGGTTTCATGTGTTCACTCTAATTGCTAAACCTTTTGGAAGAAGGCTTTCTGCCACCCCACGTGGATACACCATGGGGCCTTCATTCTGAAGTTATTCAACATAGCTGAATCATTTATATAGTAGAAAGTCCATATTTGTGGGCTGGATCTTGATGCTCTTTAAGGTCCCTTCCAATCTAAGCCATTCCTGGATTCTATGACTCTATAAGTACCCATGTATGTTTAGATGCTGTGCTTACCTAATTAAGTATATTTAAAATTTTTGAACTTGTTTCCTTTTTACCTTTCTTCATACTGATGTCCAGAGAGCGTTTTCTCCCTCTCTTCACTGTTGTTGAACATCTACTGTGCAACTTGGAGACTGGATGGATTGCAATTTATCACACTGCATTTTATCTGACAGAGCTTTTGAGAATAAGGGAATTGGCTTCTTTCTTTCTTCCCCGATCCTTTCCTCTGTTTATGCAGCTGATTTAAGACTTTGAAAAAAATTTCTGAATTATGAGTATTTCCCTTTGGAGCTTCACATCCTGAAGTCATATTTGTATCTGTGGTGTCTGGTTGCTGCTGAAACAACTGCAAATTCTCCTAGCACACATTCTCTCTGTAAGCCTCAGAGAAAACAGTGGATTTTCTGAGTTACTCCAGATTTGGCTGCCTTAAAAATCTGCTCATTGGATTGACTGCAATGCAAAAAAAAAAAAAAAAA